>NW_026606918.1:0-420123 GCF_029890125.1 Rhinichthys klamathensis goyatoka | reverse complement strand
AGAGGGAAAACTCCATATCTGGGCAAACAAGGAGGCTTCTCCCCCGAACAGACTGGAAAGACCCTGCAGGCCCTGAAGGAGAGGCTGGAAAATCTTCAGGTGGGTGGATTGTATATATTGGGTGGATTGGTGGGTGGGTCTTATTAAACTGAAATGTAAAGCCTGTAATTTGATTTAAACACATTAGATTGGGTTAGTGAGTTTTTAAAAATGTTTTTGATCTTATTTGATCAAAAAAGACAGCAATTTTGAATAATATTATTACAATTTCAAATAACTGTTTTTTGTTTTAACCCTCTGGGGTCCTTCGGCCCAAATGGACCTGAAGCATTTAAAAAAAAATTTTTTTAAATCATAGCTTTATCGGAATGGTCCGAAATTTGGTGACTTTGTTGGTACTTGGTATATGAACACCCAAAAAAATTGGGGACAGGATTTGAATAGTCTAAGTGGTTGTAAAAAAAAATAGTCGAACTCAGGACCTTCGGGTCCAAATGGACCCGCATAGGAAATGAATGGGAAATTGGCAAAAATGTGAAAATGCTGAGTTTTTTTGTGCGTACAATCTACAAATCAGCCACGATCCAGAAAAAAAGCACACAACAGTGAAGGGGTGAATCTATAAAACATCAAGAGTGCAAAACAGACACATCCACACACACACACACACACACACACACACACACTTTTATACACATACAAACACATATAAATTCAGATTACATATGGGTTTTGAATTTTTAAAATGCTCAGTTTGTCCACCAGATGGCATCCATCTCATTTCAAAAATTGCTTTCATGAGGCCTAGGCTTGACTCTAAAATGAAATACAGCTTTAAAAAAAAAAAAAATCTATTATATTCAATGGGGAAAAAATGTGTCAAAATGATTGATAATGAATAATGAAGGATATCTCAAAACACCAAAAAAGAAAAAATATTATAAAAAACAAGTAAAAAAAAAAAAAGATGATTTTTTTTTTAATAAATATTAATCCCACCCTTCCGGCCCATTTGGACCCGAAGGTCCCGAGTGTGACTCTGAAATGAAGGACCCCTACATTTAAAAATGTAATTTATTCCTGTGATCAAAGCTGAATTTTCAGCATCATTACTCCAGTCTTCATTCTCACATTATCCTTCAGAAATCATTCCAATGTGCTGATTTGGTGCTCAACAAAAAAAAACCCATTTCTTATTATTATCATTGTTGGAAACAGTTGTGCTTCTTAATATTTTTGTGGAAACTGTGATTCTTTTTTTCCGGATTCTTTGATAAATAAGGTAATGTACATCCAGCCGGTTGTTATCGAAGAATAAGCCCCGACAGGGAGATCAGGACTTTTTTGTAATGTCTTGAAATCTTTATCATCTTATTATCCATTACAGTGTGCAAAACAATGAACACAGCAACAATATTATGGTACTTTTTTTATACTGAAGTCCTCCGATTTAATTTTCAATAGGCTACTATCACAAAATACAACAGAGACGGAAAATGGCAGCAGCTGCCTTTGGACTGAAACAGTCCGTGGCGTGAGAAGAGAGACACGAAAGACTCGCAGGCCTTAGATACGGATACCCGGATGAGCTCTGTTATTCCGTTTTGCTCTTGAAAACGGTTGTTATCGGGGATTAACACACCTCGGAATCAAGCAGTCCAGAGAGCCGTGTAATAAATAGATTTAGCATCACATCACAGCATTTACAATATTTGAAATCTTTTGTATGTCTTTACTGTCACGTTTGAGCAATTTAATGCATCATTTCCAAATAAAAGTTTTAATTTCCTAAAAAAACAAAAATAATAACTTCACTGACGGTTTTACACCCAAACTTTTTAACGGTAGTGTCAAATATGTATTTTTTTTTTCTTCTTGTGGGAAAGTCATGGAAATTATTACTTTCTAAAATGTCTTGATATTTTTCAACTGCTTGGATTTTTGTTTGCTGGGGTTATATGTCAAAACTTCTCAGGATGACATAAGCTCATTTATAGTTCTGTAAAGTACACTTTGGTGGCTTCCTGTGCCAAAAACAGATCATTGAAAACAGTCTTCCGTTTAGGCAGCCCAGCCAGGATTTACTTATTAAATTAGCCAGATCCCTACCCTTGAGAGAACACACAAGACGAAAAACAAACTAGCTACAGTACAGTAACGCATCACAATGGTTGCAATGCACTTAGAACTGTAAACAAGCCACCATGTGACACTTTTATTGAGTATAGTATTCAGTTAAACTAATTAAATGCAATTAAACTCTCCCTTTTTAATTGTTCTGTATAATCATTGCTGACATAGGGTTTGAAGTTGTAGACATTTCATCCAAGTTTTAACTTGACTCTGTTCTTTAGAACTCAGACACGTTCTTTCTATTTCCCAAAGTGACTTAGATATCACTCCAAGCTTTATTGGAGAGGAAGTGCACACACAGCACGCTGGTGATGGCACTCTACAATGTGCTAGTTACTGCCATCAGCAATTAGCCCCATCTGCTTTGATGAGCCATTAAGCGCAGAATGCTGTGGCGCTAAGTAAAGCTGGATTTGCTACGACTTATCAAAGGAAAGAAGCTGACAGTGAAGGAAGGGCTGGCTTGTGATGTCATAACACTCATCTATATTAATACACTACCGGTCAAAAGTTTGGGGTCGGTAAGATGTTTTAAAGTTTTTAAAAAGAAGTTGCTTGTGTCACTAAGGCTGCATTTATTTGATGTAAAAAAGAGTCATATTGTGAAGTATTATTAAAATTTAAAACAACTGTTTTCCATTTTAATGCATTTCCAAATGTAATTTATTTCTGTAATGGCAAAGCTGAATGTTTGAATTATTCCAGTCTTCAGTGTCACACGATCCTTCAGAAATTATTCTAAAATGCTAATTTGGTGCTAGTGAAACATTTCTGGTGCTGCTTAATACTTTTTTAGAAACCGTTATATGATTCATTGATGAATTGAGTTCAGAAGAACAGCATTTAATTGAAATATATATTTTTTCTAACATTGTAAATGTCTTTAGTGTCCCTTTTTTAATCAATTTAATGCGTCATTACTAAATAAAAGAATTAATGTATTTAAAAAAAATCTAACTGACCTCAAATCTGTCAATGGTTGTGTGTATATTGATTGTTAATGATATATATATGTTTGTATATTGAATGTTTGTTGAAAACATGGTGTGCTATGTATTTGGTTGAATTGTCATCTATAATTTTAGCCTTTGATTTATAAAATGAAACATTTTAAAATATTTGTAGATTTATGTGAAACAATTATTATATTATATTATATTATATTATATTATATTATATTATATTATATTATATTATATTATATTATATTATATTGTATTAAGCATATATTTGCATGAGATTGTGAGTCAGTGTTGTGCGGTTACCCTATTTTCAAGAAACTGTACATAACCGCATTATATATTATTATCATTGAATTGTAAACATTGTATTTACAATCTTGCCAAAACTGTGTACTGTTGTTTATTGCCTTCATTTTTGTTCTTATAGGCAAGAAATTCTTCCAGTTCCTATTCAAGTTCATTGAGAGACCTCCTACAGCGCAAAATCAACGCACTGGAAGAACAGCTCCATCATCACTATGACCACCATCATGGATATGGTCATCATGAGGATCATCATGACCATGATGACCACCATAATACCCACAACAATAACCACCATGATGACCATCACGATGACCATCACGATAACCACGATGACCATCACGATAACCACGACAACCACCAGGCAAACAATCACGATGACCATCACTCCAGCAACCATCGTAACAACCATTATAATTATCACTATGAACGTCATAGCGACCACCATGATGATCACCAAGACAATCATCAAAACGGCCATGATGATCATCATGACAACCACCACAACAACAACAACCACCATGATGATCGTCATGATGATGGCCATCATGGCAATGGTCACCATGATGATGGACGCCATGGAAATGATGATCATGTCCAGCATCCACAAACCTCTTTCAAGCCAACTGGGCCAAGAGCGCCTGTCCGTGGAGCCCTCAGTAAGCTAGATGCAGTGCTGAGTAACCTTCACCACAAGACTCCAGAACCAGGTGATATGTCCTAAAAAGTAGAGTATAGGACAACTCTAGAGAAGTGTTCGTGCAGAATCTTAGATTTTTATTTAATCATTCAAACTTAATGTCCATTCTTTGATGTTTTATAATGGTTTTTGTAATTTTGTCCTAACCAAATATATATTGAAAATTTTTTGAGGGAATATGCATATGTACCACCGGTCAAAAGTTTGGAATAATTAATATTTTTTAAATATTTTTTAAAGAAGAATCTTATGCTCACAAAGGCTGCGTTTATGTGATCAAACATAGTCACAGATCAAACAAAGAAACACAGTTAAAACAGTAATATTGTGAAATATTATTACAATTTAAAAGAACTGTATAAGAGAACTGTACTTACGATATTCGAAATTTAATTTATTCCTTTGATGGCAAAGCAGAACTTTCAGCATCATTACTGGCTTCAGCGTCACATGATCCTTCAGAAATTATTCTCATATTTTGATTTGGTGCTCAATTATTAATAATGATTCTTTATATTATAATTTTTGTGGAAACTGGTTTGCTCATGACGTCATGAAAGTGAAGCCACCGTGCCTTTGTTTAAAGTTGGGAATTTACCCTGCTTATTAAAAGTTATGTTCATCTTTATTATAGTAGTGAATTTTAGATCAGCTGATGGACGAAACACCTCAAAATTTGTATTAGAAATGTCAAAATAATTCTTCTGAAATCTGGATTCAGATTTATGCTTTGTAAGGCATGCACATACAACTTAATTTGTCATGTAGGCTACAGTTATTCACTGTGGTTATTACATTATTTTGTTATAGCTATAATATTGTTTTTTTTCTTACAGTAACTGTAAATGATTCAGCAGTCTTTTCATTAAGAGCATGTATTTAAAAGCAGTGAAGATAATGACTTAAACGTTGGTTAAATTAATAATTACTGTAGCTCAACAATATATAGGCCTACAAATAACACTCAATATATACATTGTCATGCTAGTAAAAAGTAATAGAATTTGAGCTGACCTGTGGCTTTTTAACGGTTTCCAAGATCTCCAAGAGTCTGGATGTTGGTCAACAAAAAGACATCAGGAAATAATACACAAGCTTCACAACTTCTTCAGAGAAATAATGCAGACTGCATATGGTTTTAAAGACATTAAGCTTTATTTCCAAGCATTTATACTGTTGCTCCGAGATGATGCATGGTAAACCTTGGATTTTAATAAAATACATTGCAATATAGTAATAGGGTCTTGAATGTCTTGTAATATTTATTGTATATTCAAATCCATTTCTGCAAATAATCCCAGATATATGTTCATTCTTAATATTTCCTGCATAATTACGTACATAAAGAAATCTATTTTGTGTTAGTTCAGTCACCTGTGTCGGCAGTGGGCCGTAGACACCCATTATAACGATTTCTATATATCGCTTATCCTGCTTGAAAAGAACATAAACATTAAAGAAAATGTTCAAAGTATCAATTAATGAACATACATACATCTTAAAAAACTATTCATGTTCCACTGATATGCTGCAAATCAGGTGATTTTAGCTCAATGTTTTGGCTGATCAATGATGCCCTCTGTCGGTAGAGAATAGCAAGATGGCCGCTCGAACACTTCCGGTGGCTTAAAGGGATACTTCAGGATTTAGCATTAAGCTTTGTATTAGTAGAAAACCTGTAGTATTTTCGAATTACCATGCTTTCCACCCTCATATCCCCCTGAGATGAGAGATTTATGTATTTTTGGTCTGGAAAAAATCCTCCAATGACGCAAAAATCGTCATTTTGCGTCATCAGAGGATTTTTTGGCCAGAGGCTAAAGACTACAGCCAGTAGTAGGGGCTGTTCCGCATGTTTTCAACCCGCCCATAGAGGGTGGGATCTCACTCACAGAATGTACACATAGTGTCAGCCATCTTTTTTTGGAAGCTAAGCTAGCAGGCTCTTGTTCTGTGGAGAAAGCTGAGTAGTAGGGGTTACCATCCTCATTTTCCCGGACATGTCCGGCCGTCGATGTCCGGGATTCAGCTTTTGCTTTCTGCAGTCGCCATTCATTGTTTACATGCACACCTTTTGTTTCAATCTAACTGAATTCATTCCGATTGGTGAATCTGAATGTAGTGTTTACATGAACGCTAAACAAGTGATCGGTTGATGTGCGTTTTAACATCGCTAAGAAAATCCCCGCTCCTCCGTGAGAGATACGAGACCGATGCGTCTCACAGGTGTCGCTCATCGGTAATCACGCCACCGGCCTCGCGCAGTTCTCCCGCGGCCCTAGCCTCGTCCTGCTCGCCACAGTAAACATAATGAATGAAGATTGTTGCGTCTTTTGTTGACGCAATATAAAAGTGACCGTTTACAAGAGCTTCAGTGTCTAGAGATGAACACTCAGCTCAGCTCAATGTCCCTGACCATGATAGGGCCCCTTTTTTCAGAGCTCTTGGGAGCAGAACTAGAAAGGGAAACTGCCTCCGCCATGTCCAGCTTACATCTTTCACTGAAAGAGAGTAAAGAGACCAAAGAGTGGGTCACCAGTGCGCTCAGACTACCAGGATCCGAGGGAACACTCTTACTCCCAAACTGGAGGAGTTGACCTTCCCTGATACACTTTTACCACTGATTCACAAGGGAAGCTTGTTGTCTCACTTCTTGCTCCAATTACATAAACCGGAGGGAGCCACACAGATAGTGGGTCACATATGATGACCTAGTCCACCTTCAACACCTTAAAGCACTTAACCCTAGGCTGATAGTTGTTCCTTGCCTCTTGTCTGTGAAAGCTCCCAGAGCTCTTTTATTTCTCAGGAGAGCTTGCTCGAGGTTTGCATAGGCTTGAGATGATGGCTTTTTGGCTTGGTTAGTTGGGGACACTTAATATTTTGCAATATTATTGACTTAAATACACTGACACAGTTGGATGAGAACTGAACTGCATTTCAACTGAATAAAGACTGTTTACTGTTGTCATTTTAGAGCTGCTTTACAGCATAATTGCATTCTGTTTCTCGTCATTAAAACATTATTTTCCTGTTTATCACTGTAAGGCTGCATTAAAACAATCTTAATTGTATATGTAAAGCACTATATAAATAAAGTTGACACAGTACGGTGTGTCACCACCAGCAGCATCCTGTGACGTAACAATTGAGTCTTACCAGCAGAACTTACGCTAAAGCTTTCATTTCAAACACAGATGCTGCTCTGTGGCAACATTAGCAGTCATAGATTGGCCAATGACATGTGCCGTCTGCTTCGTGGCACGGAGGGCAAGATTTGTGGCCCTGTGGAGTTCCAGGACTGCCTCAGGTGCCAATCCCTCAACATGACCCAGGTCCTTGAGAAGGTCAGCCTGGTACGCCTGCAACACTGCCATTGTGTGCAGGGATGCACTGGCCTGACCCGCCGCCGCATAGGCCTTGCCCACCAGCCGCAAGGTGGTCTGACACGGCTTGGATGACAAGACCGAAGCCTTCAGTGAAGATGCCGCACCAGAAGAGAGAGAGGTAGCTAGCAAGTACCTCTTCTACCTGGGGCATCTTCACAAATCCTTGGTCACGTAGCCCCTGCACATTCAAATAATTGGATGGTTTCTCCCACGATCTCGACAACTCTTCGTGGAGATCGGAAAAGAAATGGAAGTGCTTATGAGAGCATCGATGGCCCATGAGGAATAGCTAGTCTGCACTGAACAACCTCCTGCTTTCCCAACATCCAGTCTAGACTGAGTCTAGCCGTGGTACAGGATATCACTTACAGCTACTCCTCATACGAGGGGCCACGAGAGGAGGCGGTAGATATAATGTCCACCTTTAACTCCCTCCACATCTAACTCCTCAGATCTAGTCAATAACATGCTTTCAAATTAATCAGAAGAGGCCACAGAGAGGGCTTCCTGATCCAAACTGAGAGTCTTGGAGCTAGCAGTTGAAATCCAAGAAAGGGATGCACACATCTCAGATGCCTACGATAGCTCCACCTGTGACCTCCACGATCTGAGTCACCAAACCGTGAGGCACAGTTGCCTGGCTCCCTTCCCTCGTAAAGAGAGCCAGGCGGGAGTGGAGCTTCTTCACTGTGAAGCAATCACAGTGAACACAGCCAGCTCCTTCAAGAGAAGACAGTGTGTGCTCCACTCCTAAACAAATTAAACACATATTGTGTGATCATCACCCATAATGAAGTGGGGACACAGCGATGCACACTTTCTAAATGCATGTTTGCTTGTCATCCTAATAATCGTTGAGACAGACAATAAATAAGACTTACTACACACAGAGATTTTCTTGAAGACAAAGAAGCTGATGAAGTCTAACGCAGTCACACTTTTATAGTCATTCCGGCACGCTGAGTGATGTCACACAACTTCCTTGGCCAATAGAATTGTCATATTACACGTGCTTTAGACACCGGCACACACTGAAGGCGTTCTCATAGTCTCAGCAACTGATGCAGCACTGAGTACCCTCAATAGGGAACTTAAGTATGTCTTATTTTGTATATGGTCTTATTTTTCATGTTCTAGTTCTGAAAGGTTAAAGCTCCAGTCGGCAAGTCTGGCAGATTGAGTGGATTTAGGAACATTTTGAATGTTTACAACTCTCATGCCCCTCCCCCACTATCAACGGAGACCCTCCCACCCAGTTCATGCTCGTCAGTGCGTGTGCACCAGATTTTCAGTGAACGCCAGGACTCTCAAGTGTCACGCATTGAGCGTGACAGTCACTCATTTCGGTCTTTTGTCACGCTCTCCCGCCACACATTGTATTTCTCACGCTGAAAAACTATTTGAAATATATTTAATATACCGCAGCGCCCAAAACTCTGGCCGCGCCGCTCTCACTGTGGAACCGGCATGAATCAAGCGTGTTTCCTCTGGTGTTGTTCGTCGAGCTACACAATAGCCAATCAGAAAATAGCACTATTGTATCTGGGTAAGATTTAACGCAACAACCAATGACAAAAATGTATCCAACCCCCCGTCGGCTGGGTGTCACTCTTACCTGTCTTCAAAACTTGAGAGCCCTGGAACGCGCCCGTCTCATCAGCATCCATCAACACCATGGAGTATTTGGAGGTATGCTGTCCTGGCTAATCTACCGATAGATTGCAATTGCTAACGTCATTTATACTCTAAATGAGCGTACTTGATTTTCCGCCATCACTCTTCGTTACTGCGCGAACTTCCGCAAACTTCAGGCGTGTGCATGTGATTGTAACGTGCGTGAGGAGTGGCGTGTGCCCGATCTGTGATTGACAGTCAGATCTCACACCCCCCTGCGCTGATTGGACATGATGAACCGGGAGCTGTGGATTTTTGCAAAACAAATAACACGCTCCAGGTGGAGTTAGAAGCTCGGGTTTTTTTCTAAAACCACTTTATTTATGTTGTTCTGTCAGATTATAGTGTCGATTTCACTGAATATGATCAAAAAAATGTTGCCGACGGCAGCTTTAAATAGTCTTCTTCTAGGAGATCTGTCTTCAACTCAGTGGCGGTTCTAGCCCATTTCAACTGGGGGGGCCAAGCTGGGGCCAGTTGTACTGTTAGAGGGGCCAGTTACATTTAGACCTTATTGTTGTCATATCATTTTCTGCACTGCTGCAGGCATTAACAGGGAAAATACCGTGTTTATAATCATTCAACAATGTATTTGCATATCCATTATATTTTTACATTTGCATTACATATTCAGTATTAGTCACAGTAACTGTAATAGACATGATGTCCTTCTTTCTCTTCATTTTGAGAACTATAGAGCAAAAGCAATGGGGACCAAGAAGCTTATTAATTCATTTACTGAAAATAACTGACTTGATATGTCTAACCGTTTACAGGGTTCCTGCACACTTTTTAGAGTCCAATTTAAGGCTTTTTAAGACCTAAAGAAATCAAAATTAATACCGTACATTAGAGGTGTGCAATATTGACAAAAATATATTTCAACATTTTCAACATTTTGTTAATAATTAGATAATATTTTACTGATTGTGTTTTTGTGCTGGTGCCATGGCTGGTTTAGGCCTGTTGTTGACAGCTGACTCACGAAGATATTCCTATTTTTCATATTCTATGCAGTGGTCGATTCACAGCAGTGACAGAAATACATTTTTTAATTAAGGGGCAATATTTGCCACCTTAAATTGATTTCCAGGGGCATTTTCACCTATATATGGACATTTTTTCTAAACTTATTTAGAGTTATGCATCACCTTTTATGTCAAATACTAACATTCAAATTATACAGTAATTATACTTATTTATACAATAATACTTAATTATACAATAATTATACAGTACCACTGTTACCAGTCAAATTAATTAATTCAATCAAAATCCATCTTTGCAGTGCAGAGGTGACACAGAAGTGGCATTAATATATTTACACTCCATTTACAATTGCATAAATAAAGCTATGAGATTTTTTTCAAGTCAATATTTAAATATGAAATTATTTCTAAGTTTAACGTTTTAATTAAAGGATACTTTAAATATGAAACTAAAACCGCCAGTAGGCGGCGGCAAGTCCCTGTAAGAGGGATTCATTCATTCAAACGATTTGTTCAAACGGCCGATTTATTCGGGAAAGAAGCAAGTGATTCGTTCAAAACGCGGATTTCAGTCAAGAAATCATCGCTGTGTTGCATTGAGACTCACTACGGTTTCATTATGAAATTCTAGTCGGCGAAATAAAGGGAAAACAAACAATATTGACAATATTGTGTCTAAAAAGTAACTCCCAATGTTAACTTATTGTTAATTTAACTGTTGTATAACATAAATATCACAGTTGCAATTGTGCACGGGAAAACGGCACTCTTGCTGATGTGATATTCTAATATAAGAACATAATATGATATAAATATAAGACAAAAACTAATTTGGGGACATAGCCTACCTATGAACTGCACACAGCAGTGAAAGGACGATAGACAAATGCTATGTCAGCTCACAGTGCCTCGTACATACCGTGAAACTTCAAATAATAGCCGAGTCCCGAATAGACGCCTGTCTCTTTTACACGCCTGGTGTGGCGACAGGTTTGGGTACATAAAGGCCGGTCTCAAATAGAAGCCGGGTCTGTTTTTAGTTTCGGGTTGTATTTTATCTTCTAAAACCCGTCAGAGCGTCCGCTTGCTGCGCTTGACAGTGCATAACGAGCAGAGAGAGAGAGAGAGCGCCCCGGCCGCGCGCGCGCACTCACCTCTTCAAACATTCTGCCGCGATTCCCGCGAATGTGATGCGAATTGTCACGTGAAAATGCAAATCCACAAAGATAGAAAAATAAAAAAAATAATACACATACAACGATAGCAAAAAACAGTTTTGTAAAAATTATTTCAAACTCCACATTTAGGGGGGCCACAAGGGGGGCCAAGCTTTTTGTCACAGGGGCACTGGCCCCCCTGGCCCCCCCTCTAGAACCGCCACTGCTTCAACTGTCTTTTGAAGATTTCAGTCGAGCTTTTATATGTTATGCTGCAGAGAAATGAGATCCTGTTTTATAATTTCTTTATTTTCACCAACAGGTCCAAATAAGAAACTCAAAAATCCTGACGCTTTTCAGATTGGCTTCCCGATGCGCACCAACTACATGTATGGGCGAATCAAGCGCACCCTTCTGAGCGAGATCTTCGCCCTCACAGTCTGCCTTTGGTTGAAAGGGGGCTCAGGTCCTGGGATCGGAACCCCGTTCTCCTACTCTGTCCCTGGCCAGGCCAATGAGCTTGTCCTGATTGAGTGGGGCAACAATCCCATGGAGCTGCTGGTGAATGACAAGGTAAAGAAATTACCTAATTATAAAACAGGGATTGTGTAACGAAAGATTAATGTCCTGGTTTTGCAAAACAAATGCAATCCTAAAAAAAACACCAAACCCAAACAAACAAAAACCATTATAATTTAGGAGTGTATTTAAATAGATACAGTAAAATCAAATATGTCATAACATTGGACAAAATAGCTAATACAATGCATTGTATTAAAATGCTAGACAACACAGTTTGGAAAAGGGATCACCAGACTTACCCTGCTGATGACCTTGTCCTGCCATTGCAACAGTCTGCAAAGCTCTCTCTTCCTCTTGGCTGCCCAGCCATTGCATCATCCTGCCTAATTAGTTAATGGCTTATCCTTGGTTGACGTGTGAATACATTCTACTGTTTTTTTTAAAACCGAAACAAGACAGGCCTCTTCTGTCAATGACTGTTTACATGCTGTCAACTAAACAACTAATGCTAGCAGCTAATAAGCGTGATGAGGTTTGTCAGAGTGCAGACTATTTCACAAGGGAACTTTGTTGAGGTATACAAGCAAACTATAAACATTTAATGAGAAGTTAAAGATTGCGACTTAATGTTCTTTTGTGATGATTTGTACGCAAATATCCAATTGGGTCTATTTCTCTCTTTCTTTCTTTTTTGTTCTAAAATATCCTGTTACTGTTTTATGGAGAAACTTTTTAAATAAATCACAGTCAGTGAGTGAGCTGTCTGGATGATCCAGATTAGATCACAAACTAATTCCGACCATTATGCTTGTTATTTATATGTGAATTGTCCATATATATATATATATATATATATATATATATATATTTTTTTTTTTTTTAATCAACATTTTTTTTATTCATTTATAAAAACCTCTTTTAAAAACATCTTCCGACCCCAAACTTTTAACCGGTAATAATGAGTATGCTGAAATATTGCAAGAGAAAATATTTATCAGGTCAGTATTTGTTAATCTCCATCATCAGACAAGGATACATCATTAAAACTGAACTAGGGCACAACAGTAGTTAATAAAAAATAACTGAATATGCGAGAGTGTGTAAGACAGAATTTCATCTACTATACTAACAAAACAATCACTGTATTGTTTAAAAATGTACTCTGTTTTTGCCCTCTTTCAGGCAGTCACTCTTCCTATTTCTCTGACGGACAGTAAGTGGCACCACCTCTGTGTAACATGGTCCACACGGGATGGCATGTGGGAGGCTTATCAAGACGGTGTGAAAAGGGGCTCTGGAGAGAATCTCTCCCCCTGGCATCCGATTAAACCAGGAGGAGTCTTTATCCTGGGACAGGAACAGGTACATCTCACAGAATCAAACATAAGTGAATCAAAACACACTCGCACTAACTAACACCCGACTCTTTTGTACCCAGGACACTCTGGGCGGCCGTTTCGACGCCACACAGTCTTTTGTGGGCGAGATGTCGGATATGCAGCTGTGGTCGCGTATGCTCACGTCTACCGAGATCTACGACCAAGCATCCTGCTCCAGCCACCTCACCGGCGACATCATCACCTGGAGCGAGTCCATGGTGGAACTCCACGGAGGTGTCACAAAGTATCCGTTCGACCCTTGTCATTAAGGATCTAACCAGAGAGAATAAATAAATCTGCTTAACTTGCAGCTGGAAAGGTGGACAGTTGTGAATCTGGACTCGTACTGCAGCTGCTCAATTAACTAAGCACTTTATTAGTTTAAGTGTCTAAAAATTACATACTGCAAATCGATAAGCACTCAGGATGTCAACAGACTGGTTGAACTCCATTCTGTGTTTTTGGTTCACTTCCAGACACTACTGAAAGCACTTCAGTATCACTACTTTAGTATACACGTGCAAAAACACTTCACAACAGCAATCAATTACTGTCGACATGTACTATTAAAATAAGGCGAGACAATGTGGACTATTTTTATATCTGTACAATGTCAAGTGAATTACACATTTGTAAACTTTTTTCCTTTTCTTTGGTTGGTTAGACCCATTTGTATTCGCTCTAGCAGCATGGGGGGCACCAGTGAGTTTTAAAGGCCTACATTTCATTTATGCTACATTTTTATAAGCCAGGACTTCAGTATAGCTAATAACCTGAGGTGCTCTTTTAGTCTTGAAAATCAAGAATAAATTCTGCTAAAAATAAGCAAATCGTGTAATAATTTTTTAATGCATGTAAATTTGTATTATTGAAAGATTAGATGTCTCGAAGAGTTGGAAAAGATGGTATTTTTTCATATGTATAATGACAAGTGATGTCTGTGGGCAGGTGGGCTGCTGGTATGGGTTTATATACAGTACGCACATGCCAGATATAGGAGCTGAAAGAAAACAGTGAGGTGTCCATGGCAACATAGCTTAAAGGGGATTAAAGAGCTGAAGAGCACTCTCATTTAGACTCTATCTCTCTTTTCTCTCTATCTCTCTCTTGCTATTCGATTTCATAATATTTAATGCACTTTTTGTGTTTAAACACATGCACGTCTGTATCTGAAGAAATCTACATAAAGAGTACATCACAGTGAATGTAAAGTTGGTTGCACGTTGCATTTGTTATTCTGTGAATTGTTTTTTTATTGGATAAAGGCGTGTGCTGTAGTCATTTGTGAAAAGTGACATTGAACAGATCTGCGTTTCATTATTGATTAATGAACTTAAGTACAATATGGTTTTAAGCATTAGGTTACAGCAACACTTATATATGTATTAATTGTTTTGTGTCATATGAAGAAAATAATTTTAATATGCAGTGTTTCCTGCTTACTGTGAAATTGCATTGGTCCAAAAACCGAATGGTGTCTCATTAGGAAATGTGTTAGTCTGGATGTATGAACCCTTCTCAGAATTCATACCTCCAGCTGTTTATTAAAATGCTTCTTCTTATTGTGAATTTAACCTAAAATCTGGAGGCATTTAGATTATGCATTTTCACTGTTTAAAAACCCATTTATTGTTTCGAACTTTTTTAACTAGATGGCCAAATGTACTTCCTAGAGGTAGCCTGAATTTTTAAGTTCCCCCTTCCCCTCTTCCTACCAAAGGAGACTTTACAGATTTATCAGTTAGATAATCGTCCAACCTGACTGGTCAGATTTATGTATGCATTTGCTTAACTTCGCCTTTGGTGTATATCTGTATCCAAATGCACTAATTAGTTTTTTTTTTTTTTTTCATCTTTCTTATATAATTGTATATAGCAGTTATATGTATATATTATATTTTTACTCATTATTAACAATATGTTTGGGCATGTCCTTAATGCCTGTAAGCCAAAATTTACAAGCTTAACTTGAGACAAGCATGTATTCAATTATTTGTAAATAAAGTAATGGTTTTGAACTAATCAAAGTGTTTATTATTATTTTTAAAAGATGTCTTTGACATGGAATTTCAAATACGTACATGATTCCACTGATTGTATTTCAACATATAGGGAGATTCCATCTGTTTACGCAAGTATGAGAAATATAAAACAATCTAACATTATTTCTTTTAAAGGTATGATTATTTTAAATAATTAATAAATAAATATATTAATAATAGTTAATAATTAATAGTTGATATAATAATAAAAAAAAATTGTTATCTTAAATGGCAATTGGTTTTAAATCATATTTTTTTCATCAGCAATTAAAGAAATAAATCAATTCCTCTTGTCTTACCCTTATTCACTAAGCCTATTAATGTTTCTATTTTAGACCGGTCAGGATGGTTTTCGCGGGTAACTTGCATGCATCACTCGCCAGTGCTGGTCTCATCATATCCGTAAATAGACTATAACTCTGTGAAGAAATATCTTCATGATTTGTTATCAAAAATTTTTATCTTTTGTCAAATCAACTTAGATAATTTATGTGGTTCAGATAACATAATATTTTGAGTTGCTATTTATTAAACCAATCTCCTTCATTGAATTAACTCAAATTTTTTTATTTTAATGAACTTTAAAATTTTAAGGCAACCAGGTAATTTACTTTTTTAAGTTAAACTGACAATGTTTTTTTACAGTGCTGTGTGTATGGTGTGGGAGTGGCACAGGTTAGTTGTCACAACTTGTGAGAAAGGTTGACATGACGTTAAATTTCGAACTTCCGGGGAATCACGCGTTTTTAAAAACGCTGAACAGAGGAGAGTCTGCTTGCAAAAGGGGAATGCACAGACAAACGAGAATCAAAAGTGGCTTGGCTTTTTTTTTTTTTTTTTGGCAGGGATGGCACGAACAGAGGGATTTGAAATGTTGTATAAAAAGCGATGCAGAGATGGCGTTTTTATTACTCAACGGGTATTTTATTGAGTGCCATATGTAGCTCTCAGAATTAATTGTAAATATATATTGTGAAGGCGGGTCATATTAATCTGCAGTCATGCAGAGTCGAAGCACACCACTAAAACAATGTTCTTCCGCAAACAGCATACAGTTTTGTTTTCTAACCGCTAGAGGGCCAAAAGTTGCAAAAAACAGCCACTCATCAAAATGTTCAGTTTCATCAAAATCTTTCAATAAATGTATGGTATAGTGTTAACATTTTTGTTAAAAATTATTTATTAAAGGCAAACCTTGCTGAGTATACAATTATTTATTATTATTATTACTATATAAATACATTTTTTATCAGAATTTACTACTTTATTACATCACAAATCTCCTCACATCTTGTGCTTTTATGATTCATCCATGAGAAATTCGTTTGGTCTTTATCATGACAACGAATGTTCTTTACAGCCAAAAATTGAAGCTATAATCCATAGCGTCTGCAAATTTTGGGACCAGACACCCAAGATTGCAGATAACCAGTTGCATTGTGTCTGGTCTGGCCCCCAGGGGACATCACCTCACCAGCAGCTGGTGCCAGAAAAAAAACGGCCCAAAGAGGGTCTATGTGTTATAGAGAATGAAATACAACAATCCTGTCTGTATAAGGATTAAGTAAAATAATCTACTATATATTATGATATTTTATCATATTCTTTGACATCACTCTTGTGACAGTATACACAACCTCAACAACAAACAACAGCAAAGCATGCGTTTATCACAGCATTCATCACTTTTAGGGAATGGATATCAAGATTTCTCCACAGAATCAATAAATTCATAAAGGGAAAAAAAGCAATTACTCTACTGCAGTACGTGGAACCACAGCAGAGGGTTCCTCGTGTTTAAAAGTAATGGGCAGAAGATGGCAAATGAAAGAAAAAAAGGGCTTTGCATAAGAAAGGGCCTTTTTGTTTGCCTGACCTTTCCTTTTCTACTTTGCATTTTGGTTTAAAGGTCTCAGTCTCAGGGTTCAGAAAAAGCATGAATGACAAACGAACTGGACACAGGAAAGCCTTTGACCTTTTAAGTCAAAATGATTGCAAATATATTGATGATTGTGAATATATATCGATTTGGCTTCCACATTCTAATGTGTGTTGTGCTGTGTATAATATATAAAATCACTTTTTTTTATCAAATTAGTCAAATATGTTTTGGGATATATATAGATAATGCATAGCTAAAGTGTAATTTGATGACTTCTATCAAAAGGAAAACACATTTAATAAAGGTAGAATGATAGTTTGGTAGAAAAATCTCAGATGTCCGTATAATTTTTGACTAACCGCGTTATTCCCAGAGGCACGCACATAAGTGGTTAGTGCATGGCATTAGACCGCAGAGGCCGCAAAGACCCTAATGTTTGCATTATGCATTATTAATGCTCATAGTTATTGCCAGTAAATATGCCAATGGAAATTACTCCACAAATGCACACATGTAAGAATTATATATTATGATAGTGTTATTGAATTACAAGTCAAATCACCTTTATACAAGCTCTAATGCTGCAGTTCCACATTTTGTACTGTAGATGGCAGAAAAGTATCTTTATTGAAATCCCATCCTATGATGTGGCTGAACACTTGTAACATAAAACATAAGATTTTTTCTTTTTTTCTTTTCCCATTTTGCTTATATATGAAAATTTAAGTAATCAATATAATTATGCATTTAAAAAAAATCGGGTTTCATTAAATGTAAATCTAAAAATATGGGGCAATATTCCTTACCCCAACACTTAATAGCAACAAACTTAATGAACATAAAATATCTATACATGACTGTCTAAAAAACAATTATTAAAGTTGAATTATGTTTGTAGGACAAGGATATATTTTATAATTGTTAGGTCGGGGTAGGTTGTCACACGTGTTGTAGCCCAATTATGTTGATTTTTTCCCCCTTTTTGTTCCCTTTTACAACACAGGCTTAGCAATTAAAAGCTTATATAACAGAAGTTTACTTTGAATAGTTAGCTGTTTTTTTCTCCTGGGTAAACAGTGGAAATGTTCAAAAACGAACCGATACTTAAACATACAGTATGTGTATGTGCCTACACATTAATTAACTTAAAAAAGAAAATGTATCCTCCCTTAAAAAAAAAGTATTACAACAAGCCCTGTCTCTCCTTATATATCGCTTTTTTTAATTATGTCAAGTGTTTTTAAGTCAGTAAATAGTTTGGACAGTGCACATAAAACACATTTATAAAGTGATGCAATCTTGCCGTTTTAAAAATCATCCAGAGAAGCCTTGTGACTCCTGCAGTAAAATTTGGGCTGTTGTACTGCAGAATTTGATACCGCTATGACTCACGTGCCTTTTGAGGCCTGAATAAACAGTGGGATGTGCCCACTGCTGTTTTCTACGGATATTCATAGATTAATAAAGAAGAACGTTGAAGAAAAGGTATGCCTAATTATTATATCCTTTTTTTACTTTACAAATGAATGTCAGTCAGTCGAAGCCTCGTCCCTGCATCCTTTGGAGTTTGTGGTACCCGGCGCTGCATCCATTTGGTAGCACCCATCAGCTGATGCTCTATCAAGGTCACCCGCGCAGAGCATCATGGGCGGTGGGTATCGGATGCGCTTAGTCCCACCCCACGAGCACAATTCGCATCCTAGCCAACCTTGCCGAATAAGGTATTCCCGCATCACGAGGCGCTATGACGGAACAGCTGTCACAAGCATAGTCACAAGGCGTGATGCGGAATACGCGTCGTGGATAAATAAGGGGCGTGGACGTGGGTTTACGTGCTCAACCGCCGGTATTTCGTCAAAGAAGAAACGTGCGGTTGGTCGTGTAGCCTACTTGCTACGTGTGACGAATTAAAGAATACATCCTTGACAGTGCGGTATTTCACTAGACTTCAGTCAGTGCCAGTGGGTCACCGGGATACGTGCACGCAAACGGGTGGTCACGACGCACGAGAAACACGGTAAGGCATCCTCAATTGATGATATACATTTAAATAGTATATTTAAATAGCATGTGAATTACCATAGTAGCACAACATGTAGTGAATTGTAAAATATTACAATGCAGCGGGATCATGTATGAGACCTGTACGTGGGGCTGAAATTATTGATAAAATTGGTCGTTTTAAAATATATATATATATATAAAATATTATGTCAAACAAAACAGATTTACTGTGAATATTACGAAAATAATTATGTTACACTTGTAAAATGTTTAATGTTAAAAAAAAAACAGGGCTGAGGTTAAGAACATGACCAAACCCACTTATCCAAAAGTGGCGTCAGCAATGTGCAGGAGCACCTGTTGAACAACAGTGTAACCAGATAGGATTTTTTGTTACCTTTTTATTTATTTATTTATTTTGCGTTTTTGCAAGGATAAAGGGGCTTGCGGGGTCATCACACAAGGTTTGGGGGAAGGGTCAAGAAAGAATATATTCTTCTTTTACATGCAGGCTACATATTTTTACACACACATTCCTTCCAAAACGGTTTTCAGACATTTATTTGATCACAAAAGTTTATAAGTTTGCTTAAAGTAACTATGGCAACACAGTAACCGAGCGCTTGTTGTAGTTTTATTCGGAATAGAATATTGGCAAAAACATAACTGTCATTATATGGCCTACATTTTAATATCCCATACGCTTATATGTATCTACAACTTTTGTGTTTTGTTTAAAATATATGTAGGATACTTTAAGTATCATACTTAGGCTACTAAACTGTGCTAGGAGCGCTAATGTTGCGCGAGATGATGCGCAAAATTGTCTAAAAAGTCGTAGTGCTAGCTATATAATTCTCACACTGCTTGAAGGACGCAAATTTACAAAAGTTGTAACGTTACTATTTTTGCGTTTTTTACAGGCAAAATAGTCACGAACAGCATCGCATTTCGGGTACAAGGAGATTGTGTGCCAAACCTCACGTCCACGCGGAATTCATCAATCTTGGACGTTTCCACTCTGGCACGATGGAGGGGGAGAAGGTTAGTCCTGCGATAGTAACGTTACAATAATCTGTTCCTACAACTCTGCGTGTATTCAAACATGACATTAATGCATTTTACTTGTATATAATGGTATACAAACACAACATAATGTGAGTCATACTGTAGCATCCGAGGAATCATTTTATGTGCTTGCAATGACTTTGATGAATGTGCCTATCATATGCTTTGCTTGACTTTGATGAACTATTTTAGCTAAATTCGAATAGCCCATGTGATCTTTGTTTCAGCATTGAATGTATGTCAAAAGTTAATCAATGTGATCAATGTCATGCATAATCCCAGTATGTTGCCAGTGTTGTGCGGTTTGCTGGGCGGTCTCGTTGAAAGGAATGTCAATGCAGCTGTAACAGGATGTTGCTATGACAACGAGGGAGCGGTATTGATGCTAAGACGTATTGAGATGTAAATGTTTGGGAGAGACCAAGAGAGAAAGGCAGAGTGGGTGATGAAGTTGTTTAAATTGGATGTTTATTTAAATCCTCTCAATGCTCACAACATCAGCAGATTAAATGATTCTGGAGTATAAGAGGTTGTGAGCAGATTAGATGTTTTTTATTCACAGCTCTCTACAGATGTTACGACTTTCATGTCAAGGTTGTCTGGTAACATTACCTTTCTCTCTTTAAAGGGATACTCCACCCAAAAATGAAAATTCTGTCATCATTTGAGTTGTCAAGTTGTTGCAAACCTGTATGAGTTTCTTTCTTCTTCTGAACAGAAAGGAAGATATTTTGAAGAACGATTGGAACTTTGGCACCATTGACTTCCATAGTATTTTTATTTTTTTTCTACTATGGAAGTCAATGGTGCCAAACAACCGTTTGGTTCCAATCGTTCTTCAAAATATCTTCCTTTGTGTTCAGCAGAAGAAAGAAAGTCATACAGGTTTGCAACAACTTGAGGGTGAGTAAATGATGACAGAATTTTCATTTTTGGGTGGAGTATCCCTTTAAAGGGATTGTTCACCAAAAAATTTCAATTCTGTCATCCTTTACTAACTTACTCTCATGCCATTCCAAATCCGTAAGACTTTCGTTCATCTTCGGAACACAAATGAAGATCTTTTTGATGAAATCTGACACCTTTCTGTCCCTCCATTAACAGTCTTTGCAACTACCACTTTGACGCTCCAAAAAGTTCATAAAGAGATCGTAAAACTAATCCATATGAATTGAGCGGTTTCCAAATTTTCTGAAGAGACTCGGTCATTTGATATGATGAACAGATTGAATTTTTTTAGGCTTTTATTCACATATAAACGTTGATCAGCGAACATAAAGAGAAGCTCAACCGAACCTGCGTAACACACAAGAACAAACCTCATTGGATTCATATGGATTAGATTTTACGATCTCTATGAACTTTTTGAAGCGTCAAAGTGGTAGTTGCGTAGCTGTCAATGGAGGGACGGAAAGCTCTCAGATTTCATCACAAAGATCTTCATCTGTGTTCCGAAGATGAACAAAAGGCTTACAGGTTTGGAACGACGTGAGGGTGAGTAATTAATGACAGAAATGAACTTTTTGAGTGAACTAACCCTTTAATACATTTCCAAATTGAGCGTTTGACTCAGAATGCATTTGTCAGATAACATTTGTTTTGAAATGTATTTCACTGAGTCATCGTGACTTGAGAGTATTTTTATGAGTGCGGAAGAGAGGGAGAGCGAGTAATAGGAATAATAGGATCCGATTAAAACTAAGGAAATGATGCTATTGATCTACATTTTCAATCTAATTTCTTTCAGACAATTGCATCTAGCTGTTATTGCTTAGAAAAGGTCAAATGCTGTGCAAGAAAAGCCCTGCAACAAAGCATCGACCTGCATCGACCTTATATCCTTGGTCCACCATTGTATTTATACAGGTTATGGTAAAAAATAATGAACTCCTTTTGATGTAGTCCAATTTCTGTAGGATTAAGGTTATTTGTGTCGAATGTCTGACCATCTCAGCATCACACAGCCCTTCAAAATTCACAGTGTCAGCACTGCTGCCCTAGAAACCTGAAATGTGTATTTGCAGTATTGTCTTACAGCTGAAGGCAGGGCGTTTTAGGACATGGCTGATTTGTGATAATAAAGATGAGCTCTTTATTATGAAGTTTGCTGCTACCTTGTTTACATCCCCTTATTTACTACATCAGTCTAAGCTGTGCGCAGTGTCTACTTTCTCTTTAAAGAAATCAGTCAAATGAAAGAATTTGGTGAATAGCCAGTAAACTAGAACTTTACAGAAACACACATCGCAAGAAAAAGCAAGATTAAAATGACATCTTTTAATGTCGTTAAAATGTTTTATAAATGTATGCATAATGTTGTGTTTTTATAGACATCATTTTGTGTGTTTTTGTATATTTGTGTGATTGGTGTCAATCAATTGGTGGTCAAAAATAAAATAGTAAAACTAAAATGATGATGAACTAACTGTCCTCTCTTGTTTTACAGAAGCAGGTAACATGCTACCTCCTGTTTTCTTTGTCAACGGCTGTAATTGGCTCCCTGCAGTTTGGCTACAACACAGGAGTCATCAATGCACCAGAACAGGTTAGTGAGTGTGTGTATGTGTGTGTATAGTACCCATCAAATGTTCAAACACACCTACACAATCGTTTAAAAGTTTGGGGTCAGTAAGATTTAAAAAAAAAAAATAATAATAATACTAATATTCAGCTTTCAATTTTGAGCACACAAAATTTCTACAGACACTGTAACGGTCATGATATGACATCACACTCTGCGGCATCTTTTTAATGAACATGAATTCAACGTAAATTGTAATACATTCAAAATGTAATAAATTAATAATATGCAATCTACTCGACTTTACTGCAAACATGCGTTTTTTTAACGCATATGATGTATCTTATCTTCTACTGGTCACACGAATTCTGCGAATTCGACAAGTCAGAGTTCACCGAACTTGAACTTTGGAACGCAGTGAAATGCGAAACATTTCGCGCAAACTTGCGTTTCCAGTCCGACGCAAACGTTTCAATGGAAGTCAAAGGAACAAAATGTGTATTGTGAACCCCCCGTTTGAACAGTAGTGTACTTATTCTTTATTCATTTTCTTTTCTTTGGAGTAATAAGTATGAAAATGATAAAATGAGAATTATGCAGTGACCATTTTAAATTGGAACCTTTTAACCTCTTAGAAATTGCGGGAGTTCTTCAACGCCACATGGATGGAGCGTTACGGGGAGCCCATCAAACCAGGCATGTGCACCATTGTGTGGAGTTTTGCTGTGGCCATCTTTAGCGTGGGTGGAATGATGGGATCATTCAGTGTCGGTGTCATAGCCAACAAATTTGGAAGGTAAGTGGAAAGTGGAAATTAAATGTGTGAAATGGCAAATGTTGACCAATTTAAATTTGGTGAGAACCTGATGTATCTTTTGTGGAAGTCCTGTGCTCTGAAGTCCTGTGCTCGGTTTTAAATCTAAAGAAAAAAAAATCTAAACCTTGTGGTTTCTTCCGTGTCAATACTCATATAGATTTACAATCACTTGTAAAGACACATTGAGGTCAGAGCCATGGCTTAGTGCTTAACACATTTTTTCTAGTACACTGCACTATGACGCTAATGCTGGCATTGTGGATTTGAACCTGGCTTGTGACATTTCCCAGTCAACATTATCTCCATCATTTGTCTTCTCTGCTTAATTTGAATCAATACATGTAGCAAAAATTTACAGAGAAGTTAAGTGTAGCCATTTGTGTTGTTATGCTGGGAATCCTGAGCCAGATAATACATCAGAGTATGTCAGAGTTACTCACAATGGTGGTTTAACTGGACAGTAAATGCTTTATAAATAATAAAGCAGTTTAACGAAATGAGGGCACTCAGAGTAGAAGAATTGACCTCTGTCTTCCTGTCTGGTTATACGCTTTCCACATTGTCAGAACAGTCACATTCAAAGCAAGCATTCATGTGTGCTCAGTGGCCATTGTTCTTTTTCTGCTTTCTTTCAGTGGCCTCCTCTGTCACCCTCCCTGGTTTTGCCTATTGTTTGGTTTTTGTCAGTGATAACCGAGATGAAAAATATGCATTGCATTGTGGTAATAACAGTGTCTGAAACATGAAGAATTCACAACACAACACAATAAACAGTAACTAATACTTATTAAGTATAATATACATTACAAAATTTTAAGTTCCACGTTCATACGTCCAAAAGATTGGGGTTTTAAGTAATATTTCAAATAAATGCTGTTCTTTTAAACTTTCTATTAATCAAAAAATCAATGTCAAAAGTTGTCACTGTTCCTACAAAAATATTAAACATTGAAAATAATAAAATTATTGCCAGCAGCCATATCACCCTGTAACCCAAGACTGGTTGCCCACTGAAGCTAAGCGGGGCTGAGCCTGGTTAGTACCTGGATGGGAGACCTTCTGGGAAAACCAGGTTGCTGCTGGAAGAGGTGTTAGTGAGGCCAGCAGGGGGTGCTCTCCCTGTGGTCTGTGTGGGTCCTAACGCCCCAGTATAGTGACGGGGACACTATACTGTCAAAGAGCACCGTCCTTCGGATGAGACGTTAAACCGAGGCCCTGACTCTCTGTGGTCATTAAAAATCCCAGGATGTCTTTCGAAAGAGTAGGGGTGTAACCCTGGCATCCTGGCCAAATTTGCCCAGTGGCCTCTGTCCATCGTGGCCACCTAATCATCCCTATATACTAATTGGCTTTATCACTCTGTCTCCTCTCCACCAGTAAGCTGGTGTGTGGTGGGCGTTCTGGCGCAATATGGCTGCCGTCGCATCATCCAAGTGGATGCTGCACATTGGTGGTGGTTGAGGAGATTCCCCCTTCTATGTGAAGCGCTTTGAGTGCCTAGAAAAGCGCTATATAAATGTAATGAATTATTATTATTATTATTAAAATTCTATTATATATAAACTATTAATTAAAATAACATATACTATTATATCAATATAATAATTACTATTACTTATACTGTATGTTAGTATAAGTATTATGTTAGTATGTTATGTTTGAATATTATTACTATATATATATATATATATATATATATATATATATATATATATATATATATATATATATATATATATATATATATATATATATATATATATATATATATGTTACACGGTGGTTGCAGCAGAGATGAAACAGGATCTAAGTGCAGCAGCTTTATTCAAAAACAAACTCAAACTTCACAATATAATGCCCAGAACAACTAACTCAACGCAACGTAGAACTGACAAAGAACTGAAAGGAACACAATGCTGTGTCCCAATTCGCCTACTTATACTACGCCCTAAAAGTATGTACTCTTTTTGTGAAGAAAAAGTACATACTTTTGAGTGTGTAGCAAAAGAGTAGGCAAGCTTTGGGACATACTACTTCGTCATCTTTAACGGACAGATCTGTCGCGTGCATCCTGTCACCGTAAACTGCCCTGTCAATCATCTCGTCACAGTTAAAATCCTCCATTCAATCTAATATAACTTCTTACCATTTCGGAGGGAATTGTTGTCGCACGTTCATCTGCCAGTCATGGGTCTTTCATGCCGAGACTCTCCTCATGTGTTTGGAATTTGAATATAATAATGCATTTAAAAGTTAATGGCTAAACGTATCTTTGCAAAAGTTCACAATGCTGCAGATGCAATATAATGTGGACAACATTGAATAAATACATTTTCGTCAGGTTAGATACTGATAATTAATCACTCAAACCCCTTTATCTAAACCTCTCTACATAACCGTCGGACTCACGCGTCCTCCATGTCTGTAGTTTTTGAACACTTTTCACTCGTGTTTGTAGTTCTAACCGAATCCTCGTTCAACACGCGATGGTTTGTGGGCAATATCAGCCGTTAGAGTGTGCAACGATCTGCACTTCGGATTCTGACCGGATATAGTAACCATCCGGGTCTCTTTGGGACACTCATTTCAACATACTACGATTTGGGACGTACTAATTCTATTTTCGAATACTATTTAGGACGGATAGTATGCGAATTGGGACGCAGCACAAGGCTTAAATAGACAGAAAACAGAGGACCTAACGAGACTAATAAACGGGACACACCTGAACTGAAACTCAAATCAAAACAGTAACCATGGAAACAAACAGGCAGGGGACGGGGAAAGACAGAACTGAACTAATTGACCGATTAACCAAACACAGACAAGAACAGAAATCAAAACAAACTGACATCATGGAAATATATTTCATTAGAGTTTGGTCTGTTTCAGTTTGACATGTTTTATTCTGTCATTTTGCACATTTATGTCAACTAAAAGTATGTCATTTTAGTCAGAGCAAAATGGAATATAATTAATGAATATGGCACAATGAATATTGACAAAATCTAAAGGGCATATTCGTCCAAAGACAAAAATTATGACCAAAAAAACAGTGCAAGTCTTAACATTGTGTTCCTCTCTTTCTTGCTGTCATTTTTCTCATTTCCTGTATTTGCTGTTGAATTAGTGTTTCTAATTCAATTGAATTCCCTCCCTGTCTGCCTGTTGTTCTCTCTACAGACGTAAGTCGATGTTCCTCGTGAATATCTTGGCTCTGATTGGTGGGAGTCTCATGGGACTGTGTACTCTCTGCTACTCCTATGAGATGGTCATTGCCGGTCGGCTGGTTATTGGGCTGTTCTGTGGCCTCTTTACTGGGCTCACTCCAATGTATGTTGGGGAAGTGTCGCCCACTCCCCTCCGTGGGGCCTTCGGGACCCTGCACCAGCTTGGTGTTGTGGTGGGCATCTTAATTGCCCAGGTAAAGCATTCTATGTCAGCAATTTAATTTGTTGCTAAATTACATATTAGTAAGAGACTGGAAAAAAGTTTTTTGATTTTGTGTGTCATGACCAGATGGTTTATAAAAAAAAAAGTATAAATCATTTCAAGAGCCTTGTGGCCTCATTATATGTTTGTGCCACAACAAAACCTTGAGGAAATATCCCATCTAATTTACATTATATTAACCTTCTAGTTGAATCTGCCAATTCATATTTCAGTTAGCGAGCCTAATTTATGCTATCATAACTTAATCAGTTTTAATTTAATGCTTGTAAATTTTTAAACTTTTTGTATTGTGTATTTTTCATCTAGATCTTTGGGCTGGAGAGTCTGCTGGGTTCACAAAAGCTTTGGCCTTTACTTCTGTCTCTAACCGTGCTACCAGCCATCCTGCAGTGTATACTGCTGCCGTTCTGTCCAGAGAGCCCTCGCTTCCTGCTCATTAACCTCAATGAGGAAGAAAAGGCCCGCAAAGGTACGAGAGAGATCACAAATGAGCTTTATCTCCACTGAGCTGCAGCCATACTTATTTGAAAAACACCCCACATGTGCACGATTTTATCAGCACTAAACATTGAAAATATCTCAGCAAACAAGATATTTCTCAGTGGAAGTGACCGATAGAGCTTAAAATATTTTTTGAACTGCATTCATTTCTTTGGGAGTAGTATTGTGCCAAATGCACTTAACCTTATGTTCCCAATTAATGCTAATTATGTGCTGGTGACAAAATGAGCTAAAACATCTGCTTAAACAGAAGCCCTTTATTGAATAAAATATACAGCTCATCATTGACTGGAGCAGGATGGGAAAAAAACGTTATAGTCACATTTACTACATGATTTATTTTACACCAGATGATTTTGCACATAAATGACTAATAGATGCCAGCTACTGTAGCACAGCTTTTGGAAATTCTGTTTGGCAACCAATGGTAAATGGAGAGTCTTCAGGTACCGTTTAACCCTCTGGGGTCTGAGGTGTTTTCGGGGTCCTTGAGATGTTTTGGCATGCTCTGACATTTGTGCTTTTTTCAGTTGCTTATAAACATATTAATGGCACAGGTGAAATTACACTCTATATAGCACACACAGGGCTACCATAATATGTGAGCAACATGTACATGTTTGTATTTTTGAGAGAATATTGTTTATGCGTGGTTATTGAAAAAAATAAAAAATAAAGTTTCTAATATAAGGCCACAAATAACATACTAAATATCTGTCCACAAGACTTTTGACTAGTGGATGTTGTCGCCTAGAGTATTTGCTTCAAATTGATCTGAAAATCATTCTGCCTAATCATTCACATAAAACAATAGATTGTTTTAAATTGTGAAAAACATTTTTTTGTTTGCAAAGGCAATATGCGGATGGGCGGATCGGCCCAACCCCCTCATGAATAATTAGGCAGTTCTCACCTGAGCAGACTGCATACTAATGAGCCTTTCATTCAGGGGTGTCACACAAGAAAGAATGCAAGGACAATATATATATAAATAAATAAATAAATATTTATATACACACACACATATATATATATATATATATGTGTGTATATAAATATTTATTTATTTATATATATATTGTCCTTGCATTCTTTCTTGTGTGACACCCCTGAATGAAAGGCTCATTAGTATATATATATACATATATATATACAAACAATCAAAATATAAATTAAAGCCAAAAGCACATTTTTAGTCACACCTTTTAGCCATCCACATACCATTTTTAGCCATCCACCGCGGTAAAAATAAACCAGTCTCATTTCAAAGTCGTACGCGAAATGACCGCCAGGTGGCGCAAAGGGACATTTAGCAAAACGTAAGTGGGGCTAATGTCTATTAACAGTAGCCTAAGGATGAAATACTACAAGTTATGGTAATTTCCAAATAAGCCTATACAAATTGTTGGTCATACAGATAAGATATAATCTTTTAAAACTGTAAAAGGCTAAAGTAGGTGTCACGGGTCTATGATGGAGGACTCAAATGCAGAACAAGTGTTAACAGGTTTTATTGACAAACAGTAGACAGAAGACAGGATGTGTTGGGAGAGGTGAACAGTCCAAAGAATAGGCAGGGATGAGACACAATGACAGCCGTAGTAACTAGCCGAGCAGCACTTGTAACTAGCAAGATGACTGGAAGCTGGAGAGTAGAAATGGCAGAGCAGAATGAGACCTCAGAATACAAGCAGTAGCCAGACAGGAACTTGTAAGTACTCCAGCAAGGCACTCAGGGATCTCAGGCTCAGCACCAGGCTTCCTCCAAAGCCAAGAGTGTAAGCAGTCAGGGACACTCTGCTAGCAGGACTGGAACTAGAGACACAGAAGACAAGACAGACAGGACCGATGGCAGAACTAAAGAACAAAATACTTCTACAAATAAAACACTGTAGACTTTAGTCACAAGAAACAAACTATGTAGCACAGTAGTACAACATCTAACGAACTGGCAACACATGAGGGAAAGAGCACACACATAAAGGGAGTTAACAAGAGTAACAGGTGAGAACACTTAGACAAGGAACAGGTGAACACACTCACGTAAACGAGGACTGAAACAAGGGAGCAGAGAACATGAGGAACAGGTGACAACACTCAGACAAACGAGGACTCAACTAGACAAGAGGGCGTGGTACAGGGAAACAAGGAGGCAGGAACAGAGGAGCACATGGCCAACACAAACACAACCATATGTTCAAGCACAACACAAACATAGAGACATGAAACAAAGACAACACAGACAAAGCTGCCAGAGCAAGACCCTGACAGTACCCCCCATCTAATGGACACCTCCAGGTGGGGCATAAACATAGAAGTCCCAAACTGACCAGGAAACACAGAGGGAGGGATGGGGCGGGTGGGAACAGAACCGGGTAAAAAGTTCAAGGCTGACAAAGGAGGTGCCGGCTTAGGGGAACCATAACCAGGAAACGCAGAGGGTGAGACGGGAGGAATGGGAACTTGATAGGAGGTACTCTTGGACACAGGAACTGGTCTAACTGGTCTGGACTTCCAACTGGGCTTGACAGACTTGGGGGCAAAGACATGACTAGCAGGATTGGTGAAGGTCTTGGAATCAGGTACAGGGACTGACTCAGGAGCGCCCTCCTGGGCTGCACTGACGTGCTCTGGGACTGACTCGTGAGCGCCCTCCTGGGCAGCGCTGGCTTGCTCGGAGACTGACTCATTAGCGTGCTCTGGGACTGCGCTCTCTGGAGCAACGCTCACAGCAGCGGGCTCGGGGACCGCCTTCACAGCAGCGGGCTCGGGGACCGCCTTCACAGCAGCGGGCTCGGGGACCGCCTTCACAGCAGCGGGCTCGGGGACCGCCTTCACAGCAGCGGGCTCGGGGACCGCCTTCACAGCAGCGGGCTCGGGGACCGCCTTCACAGCAGCGGGCTCGGGGACCGCCTTCACAGCAGCGGGCTCGGGGACCGCCTTCACAGCAGCGGGCTCGGGGACCGCCTTCACAGCAGCGGGCTCGGGGACCGCCTTCACAGCAGCGGGCTCGGGGACCGCCTTCACAGCAGCGGGCTCGGGGACCGCCTTCACAGCAGCGGGCTCGCATTCTGCAGTCTTGACAGGCTTGGCAGAAATGTCTAGGGACTTGACAAGACTTGTAAGACATTCAGAGAAGGCCTCTGCGGCAATGACAACAGGCAGCTTGGGAATTACCTCTGTGAACATGACAGGACTGGGAGAAATTGTCTCTGAGGGAATGACATTACTAGTCAATGGCTTAGAAAATGGTTCTACTGGAATTGATACCTCAGGAACCACTGGACCTGGAGCTTGAGAATGGAGAATTGTAGACTGTTCTGCACAGGCCTTTCTCTTCTTCCTCCGACGGGCTGATACTGTGTGCTGGACAGCCTCTGTAGTATCTACAGCTAACTCAGCCAAACCAGGCAGAATAGCAGTGACCGTCGACTCAGCAGTGACTGAAACAGACCTAGCAGACTCAGAAGTAACAGGAACACTCTGGGTAGTTACTGGGAAAACAGAGGTTAAGTCAGCAGACTCAGAGGTGGCTGGAACTGCCTTAATTGTCTGAGAGATGACAGCGGTTGACTTGACTGGGTCTTGAATAACAGAAAATGACGTGACTGGGACTGACCTGGATGCCTGAGAGATGATGGTGATTGGTTTGACTGACTCTGGGGTAGCTGTGGTGGACTGAACTGTCCTATTCCGTCTGAATCTTAGTTTCTTAGTGGAAGCCAGAGGAGGATCATAAATGTGACGAGACAGGCGAGGAAGAGCAGGGTGGTTGTTGAAAGCAGATTCCGGTGGACTGGGCGGCATTCCCCACTTACAGCGATTACCAAGGTACCTAGAGAAACCCCAGAAATCCAGAATCCTGAGAGAATCCATCTCCCATGCAGGCAGGGGGTCATCCAAGCAGGAGTTAAAAATGTCCTTGAGAGCAGCGTCATTATAATCTAGCCCCACAGACATGGTCCAAAAGAATTGGGCAAAACCCCCCACCTCAAAGCCATCCTGGCGAAGAGCAGTGAGACCACGATGACGAGACATTCTCTCCTGGATGTTAGCAGGTGGCAGGATCTTGATGCTCATTCTGCTGAGTCCTGAACTGGCCAGTTCGTTCTGTCACGGGTCTATGAAGGAGGACTCAAATGCAGAACAAGTGTTAACAGGTTTTATTGACAAACAGTAGACAGAAGACAGGATGTGTTGGGAGAGGTGAACAGTCCAAACAATAGGCAGGGATGAGACACAATGACAGCCGTAGTAACTAGCCGAGCAGCACTTGTAACTAGCAAGATGACTGGAAGCTGGAGAGTAGAAATGGCAGAGCAGAATGAGACCTCAGAATACAAGCAGTAGCCAGACAGGAACTTGTAAGTACTCCAGCAAGGCACTCAGGGATCTCAGGCTCAGCACCAGGCTTCCTCCAAAGCCAAGAGTGTAAGCAGTCAGGGACACTCTGCTAGCAGGACTGGAACTAGAGACACAGAAGACAAGACAGACAGGACCGATGGCAGAACTAAAGAACAAAATACTTCTACAAATAAAACACTGTAGACTTTAGTCACAAGAAACAAACTATGTAGCACAGTAGTACAACATCTAACGAACTGGCAACACATGAGGGAAAGAGCACACACATAAAGGGAGTTAACAAGAGTAACAGGTGAGAACACTTAGACAAGGAACAGGTGAACACACTCACGTAAACGAGGACTGAAACAAGGGAGCAGAGAACATGAGGAACAGGTGACAACACTCAGACAAACGAGGACTCAACTAGACAAGAGGGCGTGGTACAGGGAAACAAGGAGGCAGGAACAGAGGAGCACATGGCCAACACAAACACAACCATATGTTCAAGCACAACACAAACATAGAGACATGAAACAAAGACAACACAGACAAAGCTGCCAGAGCAAGACCCTGACAGTAGGCCTACACTCACAGGCTAAAGACAAAACGTTTTCTCGCTCATGTGAGAATCAAACGTTTGGATATTTCTCAGTAACAAAATTCATAGCCGAGCGGTAGAACTTACGGTTCATCATCAAGATGACACAGGTTCAAATCCCGCACATACAAGGTCTGCTGTAAATTTTATATTTATTATTGCAGAGAGATTTGTCTAGCTCTAAAACTCTGTTACACCATACAGTTTTTTTTTATATAGGCTATATATATATTTTTTTTTTATTCCAGGCTCTCACGCCACACCCCCGATTTCTCACGCTGAAGTGTCAACCCGGTCGGTCAAATTCCTGAAAGATATAGTTTATCTATAGATCTACCTGTTGAGCCACTCGTGATCGACTAGTTATACCGCGAATCAGTTAAAATATCCCGTAATCTATCTAGAGCGAGCGTGCATGCAAGACAGATATTGTGCTCCAAACCGTGCGCGCGCATGGCAGAGAGGTCTGTTCCCTATACAACCTAGAGTTTTTAAAAACATGGTTTTAAGTAAAGTGTGATTTGCCAGGGGGGACTGGGATTTCCTTCTGGTCTAAAAATCCCTACTTCTGCTGAATTAGTTTAATCCCCACACCCCTCTCTCCACAGCTAATCAATGCTATAGGCTACTTCACCAATATCAAATATATAAAATAGAGATATGCAACAGGCACGTTTAAACGACAAACAATAAAATCAAAGCCAGCGTTTCAGTTGTTCATTAGTTCCAGTGGCCTGAATGCATGCACGGCTTTTCAAAATTTCACAAAGCGTGTTGAGATTATTTTGAATGAAATATTGAAGTTTATAATTAAGTGTTTTGGCACACCACGCCGAGTGGCCCTATGCATTTTTCTAAAGTCGGGTTTTATTCTGGCATCGTGAGTTAGTGTTCGACAAACGCGGCGGCGCGTTCATTTAGATTAATTTATTTATCTCATTATTACAGCTAAAATAACTTAATAGGCGACTCCGTAATTTTTTGGTCATACAGATAAGAGTAGAGTAGCTTACATCGTTCAAAACTGTAAACTTGTATTCATATTAGGCTAACGACAAAAACAGTATATCTGTCCTCTCTGTCTCCGGGAACTGCGCGTCACAAAAATGAACCGAAAGCCACTTCAGCTCAGTCACGATAAGAAATCGGCTATGTCTAAAGAATTTAAATGTCTAAATATTTAGGCTAATAAATGTTATCTGATTATGTAGGCTAATCCATATGAAAACGAGAGGTACAGAGGATCTACTCAAACATGCGCTTCCCAATGAGAAAATGACAAGACAAGGGTGAAAATCTCGCTCTAATTAAATGTAGGCTAAATCGCCCTGAATTAAAATGTAAAAACATAATAATGTATTTGTCGAAATGTTGCGATATTGTTTCATTTAAGTTCATATTTATTCTATAAATGTTATTTAATTTAGCAGCATTACCACGAAGCACCGTGTTTCGATATTTATTTGAATACAAAATAAAATAAAAACTTAATTCACAAATTGCATGCCTGGTTGTAAGGATCCAAAGATCCCTGTAGACTTTAATATTAAGTTGAACATTTTGTTCATGACAACAAATTAACAAGCGTTTTTTCAGATTATATTTAGTTTTGCTTGGAAAAAGCTGCCCCAAACCAGTTTTATTTCATTAATTATTGAAATAATGAAATATTTAGTAATAAACTTTTATGACAGAAATATCACTAGGCTACATGTAACTTAAATCATTTAATTCCTTCATTATCAACACTGTCTAGAATAGCGATTTAAGTGTGAATTGCGACTTCTCTTTGTGTTAAGTCAGCCTCAGACTCCGATAGCCTGTGGGGGGTTGGAGGGACAGTTGCTGGACAAAGGTGTTAATGTTCCTCTTTCATATGGAGAGTGTCGGATAGCCAGCCTGATGAGCAGGCAAAATTATTGTAAGGATAAATCTGTGTCCAAATGTAGGCAAGGTAATTGAAGTTATTGTAAGGTGAATTCAACAAGGCATGCTGTGTCTTTGAAGCAACAATTAAAGGCTAAATAATTATCATGCATTGATCATATCATGCATGCGCAGCGAGGGAGACTAAATAAATTTGTTAAAAAGAGTTCCAGCGCGAGAGAGGCAAAGAAAAACGCATGTTTTTAATTTAATTATGTTTCTTTGGACAATTTTCGTTTTGTACTGTTTTAATTGTTTAATTTAGCTGTAATTTCTTTGGCAATACAAATTAAAAATGTCGCAATAATAAGATTAGCCTAGTGTTTCTTATTTTGCATCGCAAAAGAAATAAACTCTAAACCCGATGCAACCCTGTTTTAAATAAAAAAAACTGTCCCGACACTTTATTTAAACCTTGAAATGTTCGAACTTGGTTTCAAACTTAAGTAATTTTAGTGTTCTTTTACATTACACAATAATTTAGCAGACTAAAGACGAGCTTCTTCATTTTCATTTTCTGATGCAATCGGCTGACAATCTTCCTTCATCAGTTTATGTCGTTTGTGCAGCGGCTGCGGTTCTACAGGAATGTAGCAAATTTATGTTGTAATGATAATTAAACAAAACTCTTGACTTTAAATAAGTAAACAGTTATAAACAGTTAGCTATTTAAGCATCAAGGTGGTAAAATATAAACGCTGTAGGCCAATATCAGTTAACAACATCTATACTACATTGAGATTCGATCTCGGGTCGTTTGAAGCTCCTCGAAGCTCGTGTTGTTGCGTTGACCACTGAGCTACCGTCTGTACACTGTTAAAGTTGTAAAGCCTCATTGATGTAGCCTAAATGTTTTTATTGCAATGTTTTATGTTGAAATGTTTTCATTATTTATTCAATTACATTTCAGTAGCCTAATTTCAGTATTGTGATTATGAATTATTTTAACCACGTTTCACTTGTTGAATTCATCTGCTACCAGCTTTCAATCGCTCTGAATCAGCGCGGTGCGGCAGCAGATTACGCATTAGAGAGAATAAACCGGAATAAACGAACACTTTTCATAGTCTATGATTGTAGCGCCTCTTAGCGGTAAAAGGCAGCAAATACACCACACATTTTACCGCCGCGGTGGAACCAAGGGGGTAATCCATCGACCGGAAGTTGAAGCCGGCCGGGTGCCGCCATGTTGTAGCAGAACTTCACTTGCGTTAGCATTTCCATTGACTCCCATTCATTTTGGCGTCACTTTGACAGCGAATAACTTTACATCTGAGGCGTTTAAAGACTCCATTTGTCCATTATTTATTTCTAAAGAAACACGACAATGTATAAAGGGCTCCATTACCTTCTATGTTACATTATGGCCCCGTAGAAACAGATTTAGTAAAAATAGGCTAACGATTGCGTCATAACCACTCGACTCTTTGTCGCGCTGTACAGAAATTACCGTACAGACAGGAGGAGAAGCTCGCAGGCAATCGGGGGGACGTCCCGTCAAGGGAGAAGCCCATAGATAATGAGTCCATAAAAGCAACGGAATACTTACTCCTGCTCACTCACGCCAAATAACTCTTTGCTCAAGTTCCCCGTCTCTGCCAGATTAACGTTGGCAGTTTTCACGCACAGCTACTAGAAGATTAACGTCTGTCAGACAGGTTGCTCACGTCATCAAGCTTAGTTTGAGTCGGTCTGAGTCTGCGCGTCAGGAACGGAAGTTCTCAAAAATCGCTAAAAGTGGGCTTCAACTGTCTCAACTGAGTTCCAATGAGATCGCTCTGTCCATTTCTTTTACTGTCTATGGGTGGAACGGCTGATGTGGGCATTGTCATGGCTTGCCGACATTTGCGTTTGAATAGCGCGCGTCCTCCGTGGGCGTGTCAGATTAACGCGTAATGAAGTGTAATGAGCTGGGGAAAAAATACTGACAGCACTCTCTTTTCATACAGATTGCATAAACTGAGAATATTTGTTTTTTATATAAATTACTTCATTTAAAAGAAGAGAATTCAAGCTTCATAAAGAAAAATCTCTCGTGCCTGTGTGACAAGTAATCGCGGAGTTACAGTTAATCTTAGGACGCGTTTCAGAATGGACTTCACTGACAGAGAGAACGCAGAACTCGCATCATGTTTGTTTTTCTTTATTTGGTGAAAAGCACAACACTTTGTTTTTATTGTGAGTATCCACAAAAAAAATAGAAACTTAACAGGATCGATTGATGTATAACATTTGCCTGTATGACAAAAATCGACTGAGTTATTTGAGTCTCTTTTGCACTGATAAGAAAAAAAGCGAGCAGATCACGCCGGCGTGATTGCAGACCCAGAGGGTTAAAAACAATCACTGTCTTTGCAAATATGTTTTGTTATGCTAGGTGGTGCAGAAATGACACACTATAGCTTTAAGCCATTTTTGTTTTTACCTACATTTTTAATACAACATGTTTTGCTAAATAACAAATGTGTATTTTCATTATGTTGTACAAACGTTGTTATGTCATTTATCATTTCCCCAACATTGTAAAAACATTACCACATCCCACCTACCATTTTTAGGACATTCAGTAATGTGTTTACCAAAAAACATTTAAGATGCAGACTATTAGAGAATAACTCATTCACTTTTCTGAATTCAAAATTCATGTTAGAAGAACTGGCATTGCAATGTTTTGTTATGCTTTGTTTTGTTTTGGCAGTAGATACTGACATTACTTTTTCATAAACTTCATTGATATAATTTGTTGTGAATCTAATGTTCTCACCTCATATTGTTATGAATTAATTAGAGTAATAATAGTAATAATGGAATGTTTAATTAATTGTCTTCAATAATAATAGAACCAGTGCCATTGCCATTTATGATGTTGTTCAGCTTTAAGAATAAATTACCCATAATGCTTAGTGGGAGAGTGAGAGTGTGCAGTAAAGAAAAGAAAAGAAGAAAAGAAAAGAAAAGAAAAGAAAAGAGAAAGATGTGACTTTTCAATGTGTGTGCACTGCATCCCTGCATAATACTGCACAAAACTTCAGTAAACAGTTTATTTTATTTTAATGAAAGTCATCAGTGGTTATTATTGCTTGCTAAGAAGAAAAGACACAACACCTATTCTAGCGGACTCACTAAACTAGCCTGGTAACAAGTGTTCCCTTTCGTAGTCACTTCGAGTTACGTCGAAATGACGACGAAATGGGGGTTTCGCTTAGAAGCCTATCACCTTCGAGTGTTAAAAAACGAGCCAATGGCAAAGAAATGCCATGGGTCTGCGGAATTTGCATTGCATAACTCCGCCCCACCTCTTGGGTATATAAGGAAGAATGCTGGCAGAATGCAGACATGTTTCTGCTTTGGAGCCAAGAGGTCCTCTTTACTCCTACAGCCTGAATACTCTCTGAGTGTCATCGAGTATCCTTTGAGACGAGCAGCTCTCCAGTCTGTGTTGGTGCAAAGGCGATTTCCAGCGAGTTTCACATTCCTGCCTGCTGATCTGTGCAGTGGTCTGCATTCAGCGTGTGTGTTTCTCCCTGGCCGCTTCAGCACAGGCTGCTGAGCGTCCTTTCACAAAAGAGCTTGTACGGGCACGTCTTTTTCAAGATGTTTCGCCCGTGTATTTCTGGGTGCGGTCGTTCCGTCTCATTATCTGATGGGCATGATCGTTGTCTTGCGTGTTTGAGCTTAGAACACGCAAAGGCAGCTTTCATGGATGAGTCATGTTTTCACTGCGGGAACATGACCATCGCTGTGCTAAGATCGAGACTCCGTGACCTTATTAAAGGTAGAGTCCCCTCTGCCACACCCCTTTCTACCCCCTCCTCGAGAGCTGGTACTTCGGTTGGTGGCCAGGGTGATCAGAGGGTTATGGTGTGGAACTCTGTCCCGACGATGTGTCCTCGGGCCACACCCCCCTCTCTAGTGCAGCAACCCGAGCACCTCGAGTGCAGCCGCGGGGCCGTCTTCGGATGTGCCTCGTGTCTCATTCGGTGCTCCAGATGATGAGGCGATGTCGATCGCCGAATCACAAGGCGAGCTGGTATTTTCTGTGGATGAGGATTCGGATGTGCTGCCGCCCCCGGGGTCGCGGCATTGTCCGAGTCCGACCCGGAACTGACAGCTATGCTTTCCCGGGCCACCACGAGTGTCGGGTTAGCGTGGTACTCTCCACCCTCTCCTGAACGCTCGCGGTTGGATGATTGGTTCTTGGGGGCTGCACGCGCTGACTCTCGTCAGCGCACCCCCCAGTTCCTTTCTTCCCGGAAGTGCATGAGGAGGTCACGAGCTCCTGGAAGTCCCCGTTGTCTTCCCGTGATCGCTTGGCGACCTCCTCCGCCTTCTCTGCCCTTGATGAGGAAAGGGTACACTGGGGTTCCACCTGTCGAACGCTCTGTTGCGATGCAACTGTGTCCGCAGAGTGCTTCGATGTGGCGTGGTGACCCAAAGCACCACTCCAAAGCCTGTAGGTTTTCGTCTACCTTGGTGGCCAATTCCTACAGAGCTGCGGGGCAGGCCGCCGCCTCACTGCATGCCATGGCCATCCTCCAGGTCTACCAGGCCAGGATGCTCAGGGACATGCACGAGGGCAGAGCTGACCAAGAGCTCTTTGATGAGCTGCGGACCGCCACCGACCTTGCTCTCCGAGCGACGAAGGTGACCGCACGCTCCCTTGGTCAGGTGATGTCCACAGCTATGGTCCAGGAAAGACACCTCTGCCTTAACCTGGCCGATATGCTGGATGCCGACCGGACACGTCTCCTCGACTCCCCTATATCCCAGGCAGGCCTTTTCGGCGGCGCGGTCAAGGACTTCGCCCAAAAGTTCTCGGCCGCCCAGAGACAGACTGAGGCTATTAAGCACATACTGCCCCGGCGGCCAGCTGCTGCCGCCACCCAGCCGCCGACTCAGTTCACTCAGTCTGTTCGCCGCCGAGGGCGCCCCCCTGCGACTTCCATCCCTCCCGCTCGGCCCCAGCAGCAGCCTTTACCGGGCCGCGCCGCGGAGGTGGTCGCAAGAAGGCGCCCCAGTCCGCTTACTGATGCGGACAGCTCAGAGATGGCCTATAGTTCTGCCAAGGAGGTGGTAGCAGGGCCACTCCTTCCCCTGGTGGAGGGCCGGGGGAGAAACTCTCCTTGCCGCTGGCCAGTTTACAGCGATCGACCGGTGTGCCCCTAGAATGAGTTTCCAGGCATGTTGTTGTCTCAACAGATGCCTCCACCACGGGTTGGGGTGCCATGTACAGTTTACATGCTGCCGCGGGCTCCTAGACAGGACCCCAGCGCCTTCTGCATGTCAGTTGCCTGAAGTTGCTGGCAGTACAATTGGCTCTGCACCGCTTCCATGTGTTGCACTAAGACCAGCACGTACTAGTCCGTCCAGACAATACCGCGTCAGTAGCGTACATCAACCGTCAGGGTGGTCTACGCTCCCGCCATATGTTGCAACTCGCTCGCCACCTCCTCTTATGGAGTCAGAAGCATCTGAGGTCGCTTCATACTATTTACATTCCAGGAGACCTGAACTGTGCAGCCGACGAGCTCTCACGGATTCAGCCTCTCTCCGGCGAATGGCGACTCCATCCCCAGTCGGTTCAGCTGATTTGGGAACAGTTCGGGGACGCTCAGGTAGATCTGTTTGCCTCCCACGACTCTTCCCATTGCAGCCTGTTTTATTCCCTGACTGAGGGCACGCTCGGCACGGATGCACTGGCGCTCAGCTGGCCGCAGGGCCTCCGCAAGTATGCGTTTTCCCCAGTGAGCCTTCTCGCACAGACCCTGTGCTAGATCAGGGAGGACGAGGAGCAGGTCATTTTGGTTGCGCCCCACCGACTCACCCGGACCTGGTTCTCCGAACTTGTACTCCTCGCGACAGCACCTCCCTGGCCAATTCCTCTGAGGAAGGACCAACTTTCTCAGGTACAGGGCACCCTATGGCACCCTCAACCCGATCTTTGGAACTTCCACGCGTGTAGCTCCTGGACGGGACGAGGTAGGTTTGAGTACCCTACCACTAGCGGTGGTGGCTTCCATCACTTGCGCTAGAGAATCGTCCACGAGACATGCCTATGCATTGAAGTGGAACCTCTTCGTCAACTGGTGCTCTTCTCACCGAGAAGACCCCACGATATGCATGATCAGTGTCGTGATTTTCTTCCTGCAAGAAGGGTTGGAGCGAAGGCTGTCTCCCTCCACCCTGAAAGTTTATGTTGCCGCTATCGCCGCACATCATGTTGCAGTTAAGGGTAAGTCCATTGGGAAGCACGACCTGGTCATCAGGTTCTTGAGAGGAGCGAGGAGACTGAATCCTTCCCGTCCTCCTCTCGTACCCTCTTGGGACCTCTCAGTGGTTTTAGTGGAGCTCAGTGGAACTCAGTCCTCTCGTGTACTCGCTTCAACTAGCCAGTAACCAGGATCCGCTCAGGTGTCTTCGCTTGCTCGCCATTCCACTTCACGGACTGGATACGTGCGACATTCTCCTCAGTTGAGTTTCCCCGAGAAGCCCTAAGTTCCTCCCGCACTGTTGACTTCAACGCCAAGGTTATGCCCCCGGCAGCTTTCGCAGTTGGCTAGGTGCCTCCATGTGCATGGTCCCCCCACTGGGTGACCCCCACGTGTGTATTTCCACTGTAAGCCTCCTTGAGCATGTGTCTTTCCCTCTGCAAACCACCTTGCCACTCCTGGAGTTGAAAGATTCCACCCTACTGGCTGGACACTCCAGTGTTCTTCCGTATGCTACCCCCTCTCGGGCCATACGTGTATTCCTAAGACCTCCCTTCGGGCGGGCATGGTTGCTTATCTCTACTGAGATATGCTTCCCAGTGTATCTTGGTAATCCTGTGTTAAGTGGGAGTCCTTCGTCCGTGCCAGTCTCACGACAGGGAGCTCACACTTACGCAGGGCACTGGAAGACAGCCGAGAGGTGGCGTGATTAGACTGGTACCCCCATTTCGTCGCCATTCGACGTAACTCCTGACTACGAAAGGGAACGTCTCGGTTACGTACCGTATTTTCCGCACTATAAGGCGCACTTAAAAGCCTTTAATTTTCTCAAAAAACGACAGTGCGCCTTATAATCCGGAGCGCCTTATATATGGATGGTGAACACACGTTCACCAAGACGGGGAGACAGCGCCGGGCGACTTACGCCACTATCTGCCAATGGATCGTGGATGCCTGGGCTGATATATCAGTCTCAACTGTGATCCGAGCTTTCACGAAAGCAGGAATAATCTCTTTATTCAGCCAGCCCACATACCCGCATTTACTTCCTGTTTTCGGTCGATGTCCACAGTACCAGATTAGCTGTTATGTCCACATTGTCGAGTTCGCGCGCGCGATCAAACCTCCTCCGTGTGTTCAACATCTGATTTGGATGAACTATCCATTTGAGCTGATATTCTCAGAACACCACACAGCACCGTCATCGGCTGACAGCTGACAGTCTGAGTCTCCACTGTTGCTTAGTTACCAATGATCGCGCGCGCGCACTCGACAATCGACTACTGTGGACTTCGACAGAAGAAAATACGGGTATGTGAGCTGGCTGAATAAACATAATTTTTATTCATATCTTTCACATTTACTGCAGTCAGATTCACCGTGTTCACTCACATGGCTGTGCACTTGTAATGACACATTAAGGTTGTTAAGAGGCTAAAAGTAGGTTTAAAACTTGCCCCGTTTAAATCAACAGGGTGCGAATTTTAAAAAGAGGATAACACGGTCGGTTTTTGTCGTTGTTATCTGTACTGACAGCACTCCAAATTTACAAAAAAATGAGCTCAATGTTAAAATTGACCGGAGTTCTCCTTTAACGTTTGAACAACGACATGGGAGTGAACGGAGTTGTCAGAATGCTTAATAAAGTTTGACTTTGTCTGACTGTTTTGTTGATATTCCCTTTAGCACATCTAGTGGATGCATAACGCAAACCCAGTCAAACGTTTGACTGCAGTATCTTATGCGCCTTATAATCCGGTGCGCCCTATATATGAAAAATGTTCTAAAATAGGTCATTCATTGAAGGTGCGCCTTATAATCCGGTGCACTAATAGTGCGGAAAATACGGTATGTAACCCTCGTTTCCTGAGTAGGGAACGGAGACGTTACGTCTTCCTTCCACCTTCGCTGTTCCGCAGGAACGCCAAGCTCAGTCTTGGCTCCTCAGCAGGGAAACATGTCTGCATTCTGCCAGCGTTCTTCCTTATATACCCACGAGGTGGGGCGGAGTTACGCTATGCAAATTCCGCAGACCCGTGGCATTTCTTTGCCATTGGCTCGTTTTTTAACACTCGAAAGTGATAGGCTTCTAAGCGAAACCCCCATTTCGTCGTCACTCAGGGAACGAGGGTTACATACGTAACCGAGACGTTTCATTGTTTCCACAAAAATATTAAGCAGCACAACTGTTTTCAAAACTGATAATATGAAATGTTTCCTGGGCATTAAATCATCATATTAGAATGATTTCTGTAGGATCATGTAACACTGAACACTGGAATAATGGCTGCTGAAAATTCAGCTTTACCATCACAGGAATAAATAGAAAGATTAGATTTCTATGGTAAGTCACCAAACCTCCATTATGTTGTCCCCCAGCACTGGTGCGTCTCCGTGGTTATGAGGATGTTGGGAAGGACATGCAGGAGATGAAGGAAGAGAGTGCGAAGATGGCCATGGAGAAGAAGGTGACCATCCCAGAGCTCTTCCGCATTCCTGCTTACCGCCAGCCTCTACTCATCGCTGTCATGCTGCAGCTGTCCCAGCAGCTCTCTGGCATCAATGCTGTGAGTGACATAATTTACTTAAATGCATTTGCATACTACCTACTATTTTGAATATAAAACAATGTACAGGATGTGTATATTGTTCATAATATGCATACTTTGTGAACTGAGTAAATATTTGAATGTTTTAGTAGGATGTCCTACTAAACTTTCAAACAAAGCACTCCACAATATCCCAAAATGGAATGTGCTGGAATTTACATTATATTTCGAGTGTGACAAGTGATCTGGGATATCGACCATGATTTTTAACATCCACTTTAAAACTCATTATTTGATTGGACTGCCAAATGTCAAGTCAAGTCAAGTCAACTTTATTTATATAGCGCTTTTTACAATACAGATAGTTTCAAAGCAGCTTTACAGTGATAACAGAAAAATTATGCATTTCGGCTGTTGTTCAGCTGAAGTCAGTTCAGTGTTGATTCAGTTCTGTTGTAAACATCATCATTATTAAATTAGTTCATTTCATCTATAAAGCAGTTTTGCAAAAAAAGTATGTCATCGTCCAGCTCAGTTCAGTTCTCATACAACAGCGTCAGTACAGTCAGATCAATAGTATTTTTGAATATTAAGTGTCCCCAACTAAACTAAGCAAGCCAGAGGCGACAGTGGCAAGAATCTCACACTCCATCAGGTGACAGAATGGAGGGGAAAAAAACTTGGGAGAAATCAGGCTCAGTCGGGGGGGCAGTTCTCCTCTGGCCAACGAACGGACATGGTGTGAATATGATTCAGGCTGCATCACAAGTCAGAATTCAGATCGGGATCAGTAGCATTCAAATATTCATCCAGTTCCTTTTGCTTGAAGATCGATTCATCACGCTGACATGGAGCCAAAGCTGGCCATAGGGTCTGTGCGGACGACCTGTCTGGTTCTTGTGGTATTTGCTGAGGATCTGTGCTGTGGCTGTCATGTCGATGAGGCCTTCACAGGGGATTGAATAATAGAAATTTATAATGTGTTATGTGTATGCCAGGTTAAAGAGATGTGTTTCTATATTTAAACTGACAGAGTGTGTCTGCCTCCCGTACAAGGCCAGGAAGACTATTCCAGAGTGTTGGTGCTAATTCTGCTAAATAGGAAAAAGATCTACCACCTGCAGTTGATTTTGATATTCTTTGTATATTATCAACTGGCCAGAATTTTGAGATCGCAATAGACGTGAAGGACTATAATGTGTTCAGAGCTCCCTCAAGTACTGAGGAGCTAAGCCATTTAGTATTTTGTAAGTAATCAGCAAGATTTTAAAATGCATGCGATGTTTAATAGGGAGCCAATGCAATGTTGACAGATCCGGGCTAATACGGTCATATTTCCTGGTTCTAGTAAGGACTCTAGCTGCTGCGTTTTGGCGCAGCTGGAGTTTGTTTATTAAGCGTACAGGGCAACCACCCAGTAGAGCATTACAATAATCTAGCCTTGAGGTCATGAACACGTGAAATCACTTTTCTGCATTTGTCATTGAGAGCATGTGTCGTAATTTAGATATATTTTTAAGATGGAAAACTGTGGCTTTCAAATGAAAATTAATGTTTAATATGCAATTGTGTTCTCATTTTACTGTAACTTTACATTCTTTAGTTAACCATTTTGCCTTTTCTTCCTGTTTCTCCAAGGTATTTTATTACTCAACTGGTATTTTTGAGTCGGCCGGAGTGACTCAGCCCATTTACGCCACCATCGGAGCCGGAGTAGTAAACACTGTCTTTACTGTAGTATCTGTAAGTATTTAATTATTTAACTTTATGAGAAATCTATGTGTATTGTAAATGTGATGTGTTAATACTTTCATTTGATCCTTTTCTAAAAGCTATTCTTGGTGGAGAGAGCGGGACGGAGAACTTTGCACCTTATTGGTTTGGGTGGAATGGCCATCAGTGCCTTGGCCATGACAATCGCTCTCTTATTGGTGGGTCCTTCTGTCTGTTTTCATTTTGCTACAGATTCAAAACAGGCCCTGTTAATATCTGGCCATCATGGGAATGTTAATGTCATACCTATGTTTTCTTACCTTTGTCCCTGAGCAGAAGGACATTGAGTCTCTACGCTACCTCAGCATTGCTGCAGTCTTTGGCTTTGTTGCCATGTTCGAGATGGGCCCTGGACCTATTCCCTGGTTCATAGTGGCTGAACTGTTCTCCCAGGGGCCACGTCCTGCTGCCATGGCCGTTGCAGGATGCTCCAACTGGACAGCCAACTTCCTTGTGGGAGTCAGCTTCCCTAAATTGGAGGTGAGTTTAATTTAGATTGCCTTTTAAAGGTGCAGTAAGCGATTTCTGGTAAACGCTGTTGATATTTGAAATCACCAAAACAAACACGCCCCTACCCATAAGGATCACACCCTTATCTTGATGCCTCCACCCCCTCATTCATGTACACGATATGCAACACAGACAACAGCTATAGAGGAATCTGCCGATGTGACTGTCGCCCAAGGGTATGATGTCATAAATAAATGAAAGCAATTTGTGCTACTATGATAATTTAGGTCGAATGTCTAATTGTTATTTAGCTCCTCTATTCTTTTGATGGCAAAGTCAACCCTTCCATCCCAAAAAACAAATGTGCAAGTGCAAATGAACAAACAAGCAAAGATGACACTCGAGTATATTCAAGCTAAAGAAAGCATATCTTAGTTCTGTTAAACACAGCAAAACCAACGTTACTCACGTATCGAGAAGAAAAACCTCTGCGTCTGTTTTCAGGCCTTCATACTTAGGTCTCTCCAAGCTTCTTCCATATCAATGTGGGTCCTTCTTCTTGCCTGGTTGTAACCCTTCTTTTTAAAGTTATATTCCCCTGGCCTTTTTCTCTTTTGTGTTTTCCATTGTTCCACTGTTTTTGCCATCTCTCTCTTTTTATAGTTGTTCTGCTGGTGTCTGTCTTGTACACTGAGCTCTCTTTTCTCCCCCACCATGCGTGTATACGCCCCTTACTGCTAATTGGCTACAAGTGTGTTTTGGTGCTCGGCCTGATCCACTTTTCAACAGTGTTTTTTCAAAAAATTGCTTACTGCACCATTAAAATCAATTGCCGTTATGTTAACCACTTAAAACTACTGTATTGTTTTTAAAGTAAAACTATGAATAATTTTGTATGGAAAACGTCTCTGGTTACTTACGTAACCTATGTTCTCTGAATAGGGAACGAGACGCTGCGGAAAGCGCAGTGGGATATCCTCTGGATGTGCCGATTGCCTGAAGCCCTATAGAATCACGCCAATTCATTGGCTGATGGCGCTCGCGCAAAGCTGGCTCCGCCCCGACGCTCTTACGTCGTCGCATGATGAACGCGCGCGCGCCATCCTCTCCTCAGATTTCTCTGCCGAAAAGAAAAACTGTCGGCAGCGCGAGGAGCTTGGCAGCGAACGCAGCTTCTCGTTCCCTATTCAGAGAACAAAGGTTACGTAAGTAACCAGAGACGTTCTCTTTCATAGGTTCACTCAACGCTGCGGAAAGCGCAGTGGGAACGAAATACCAAACTTGCCAAGCTAAGCGCTGCCATGACTGGTACCAGACCAAATAATAATAACAACCATGATAGGTTCAAGCAGATAGAACCTGGGAACCTGGAGTCATGTCAAGATCTAAATTATAGAACCTCACAAAGGTGTGCGGAGAGGACCAACCTGCCGCCACACAAATGTCTTCCAAGAGGGCCCCTCTAAAGAGAGCTTGAGAGGAAGCCACACTTCTGGTGGAATGTGCTCTGATGCTAAGAGGTGAAGGCAAACCACGCACCTCGTAAGCCAGCGAAATAGCGTCCGTTACCCAGTGGAAAATCCTCTGCTTTGATGCTGCAAGCCCGCGGCGGCCAGCACCAAAACATACCAAGAGCTGGTTTGATTTCCTCCAACCGCCTGAGCGATCTACATACAACTTCAAAGAACGGACCGGGCAGAGCAAGTAAGTTTCCTTTCTTCCTCAGAGGCAAAAGGAGGAGGGTGGAAAGCATTAAGGTTAACAACCTGAGAGCGGAACGCCGTGGAAAGAATCTTGGGTACATACCCCGACCTCGGCCTCAAGGTAACCCTAATCAGGCCAGGAGCCAAGTCCAAGCATGACTCACTAATAGAGAGAGCCTGCAAATCCCCCATCCGCTTTAGTGAAGATAAAGCTAACAAAAGAGCAACCTTAAGAGTCAGAATCCGCTCAAGGGCTGACTCCAAGGGCTCGAAGGGAGCCTCTGTCAAACCCTCCAGGACGACTGACAGGTCCCACGAGGGAACACTAGGGGGGCGAGCCGGTTTCAGGCGCCTAACCCCACGCATGAAGGCCGAAACTAACCTCAGTTTCCCCAAGGGAATCTCATCTGATTCTCTATGAGCGGCTATAGCTGCGACATATACTCTGAGAGTGGTAGCGGCCGCTCCGGACTTTTCCTGCAGGAATTCCAGCACTGAGCCTACTGAGCCTACTACATTCGCAATGGTCTCCTGAACGTCGGTTGGGAGATCAAAGCTTAAAGCTAACGGCCTCTAAAAGGCCAAACGTACAGCTTCCAAATGTCGGGGCGAGGATGCCATATCCTGCCCTGAAGCTGGGAAAGCAGGTCCTCCCTGACCGGGATCTCCCAGGGGGAGGATTCCAACAGAGGGATCAGCTCCGAAAACCATGGCTGGGACGGCCAGAATGGGGCTACCAGAAGGAGGCGGACTCCGCTCTCCCTCACTCTGGACAGAACCGCCTGAATCAGCTTGATGGGCGGGAAGGCATACAGTTTCTGCATCGGCCAAGGGTGGGCGAACGCATCTATCCCCAACGGAGCTGGAGGGCTCAGAGAGAACCAAAGCGGGCATTGGGACGACTCCTGAGATGCAAAGAGGTCCACTTCCGCTTTCCCGAACACCTCCCAGATCAGGGCCACCGTCTGGCTGTTCAACATCCATTCCCCAGACCTGAGCTTCTGCCTCGACAGAAAATCTGCTGCGAGATTCAGAATCCCTGGGACATGAACTGCTCTCAGAGAGAGGAACTTGTCCTGGGACCACAGGAGAAGGTGACGCGCATGCCTGTCTAGGGTGCGCGATCGTGAACCCCCCTGTCTGTTTACATGGGACACTACTGCCATATTGTCCGTTCTGACAATGACATGGTGTCCTTCGAGGAAAGGGAGAAAGTGGCAAAGAGCCAGGAAGACAGCCCTCAGCTCCAAGCTGTTTATGTGCCATGAGAGGGTCTCGCCAGTCCAAACCCCACACGCTGGCCTGCCCTCGAAAACCGCTCCCCAGCCGGTCAGAGAGGCATCCGTCGTAACCATCTGGCGACGGAATACCGCACCCATACCGACTCCTTTCTGAAGGAAGAGGGGGTCCCGCCAGATTGACAGGGCGCGAAAGCAACTGCGCGACACCTTCAATAGGCGAAGGGCTGGCCCCGTGGGCCGAGCCCCTGAGAGCTTCATCCACCACAGAAAAGGTCTCATGTGGAGTAGCCCCAGAGGAAGCACAGGGGAGACCGCGGCCATAAGGCCCAGAAGTCTGCGGCAGGTGCTCACGGAAAACATGCTGGCCTAGTGCAAAGCGGGACAGACATGTCACCAGACTGGAAATCCGTGCAGGAGCCAAACGGGCCTGCATAAGAACGGAGTCCATGCGTACCCCCAAGAAAACCGTGTTCTGAGCTGGAGTAAGAACGCTCTTCTCCGTATTGAACCTCAAACAGAGAGACTGAATATGACGGAGCACAATGTCCCTGTGGTGAGTCACCAACTCTCTGGAGTGGGCTAAAAGGAGCCAATCGTCCAGGTAGTTGAGTATATGGATGCCCTGGAGCCGCAGCGGGGCCAGAGCAGCATCCATACACTTTGTGAACGTCCTTGGCGCTAGAGCAAGGCCAAAGGGGAGGACCCTGTACTGGTACGCTTTTTCTCCAAAGGCGAACCTGAGGAACTTCCTGTGTCGCCGTACGACCTGGATGTGGAAATAAGCATCCTTGAGGTCTACTGTCACGAACCAGTCCCCCAGCCGGATATGAGATATGATGGCCTTCAGCGTCAACATTTTGAATTTCCCTTTGTAAAGAGAGAAATTCAACCGGCGAAGATCTAGTATCGGCCGCAGGCCGCCTCCCTTCTTCGGGACCAGGAAGTAACGGCTGTAGAAGACCTGTTCGACTTCCCCCGAAGGAATCTCTTCTATCGCCCCCTTCAACAGAAGGGATGAAATCTCCTGCTGTAGTACAGAAGCCTGAGCGGCGCTTTCGACTACAGTAGGAAAGACCCCGTTGAAGCAGGGGGAGTTGCGACAAAACTGAAGCGTGTAGCCGAGCCGAATTGTGCGAAGGATCCAAGGCGATACCCCTGGTAAACGCTCCCATTCTTGAACGAAATGTGATAGAGGGAGAGGAGTATTGCAGTGCAAGGGACATACCTGAGGTAGGGTGTCGCGCTGGTTCCCATGGGGAGGTGCGGTTGACCGTGGAGGAGAGCGCTTGGCGTCCTGACACGTACTGGGGGGTACCACCACCTGGATAGAAGTAACTGGGTCCGCCTGCTCCAGAGGAAAACGAACTGTGTCTCCGAGGAAGCGATTGGCGGGTGTAACGTGCACCGGGAGCGAGGCGAGACAGCAAGACGCGTCTCCTTCCTCCTGCGCCGGACTGGGTGAAGAGAGTGAAACAGGACCTGCACTTCGAAACACGCTGGGTGGCGAAGGTGACAGGGTTGGATGAGGAGAGCCGGCTGGAGGAGGGCAGAAACGCTTGCGCGGTCTGTCCCAACCTCGTAGATCTGGTAAGGCTCTCCTCCTTCTGACCTGCGGGTCAGGAACGGCTCGAGGAGGCTGGAGCGGCCGATTTGTTGGACCGCTTCAGCTGAAGGCGCTTGTGAGGGCACTGGCGGGGAAATGGACGACCTCGGGCTCCCCAGACCGTAGTTGGTGGGTGGTGAGCCGGGTCACTCCTGCTAGTAGGGAATTCAGCCCTATGAGCAGAGCGTTCTCGGGTTTGAGAAGGGGGAGGGTTGGAGTCTCTTGGCCCTCTGACCCTCCTGGGCATAAACTGCCTGAACGCGGCTGACTGAGACTTAGCGGTGCGGAACTTCTCAACCACCGTGTTGACCGCCTCCCCGAAAAGACCTGAGTGGGAGATAGGGGCATCCAGGAGGAAACTCTTATCCTTGTCTCGGATCTACAGCCCGAGCAGTGAGTTTGGTGGCTCTTAGGGCCAGATCTGTGGCTTTGCGAAGCTCTTTGACAGCTTCGGGCGTCAGTCCCTCTTCTTCATCCATGTCCTTCAAGACGTCCGCTTGGTAGGCTTGAAGGATGGTCATGGTATGCAGGGCCATGCCTGCTTGACCAGCCGCCATGTAAGACTTCCCAATAAGGGAGGAAGTAGTCCTACAAGCCTTGGAAGGAAGAAGGGGACGCGCCTTCCAGGACGGTGCAGACGATGGGGCGAGGTGGTAAGCCAGCGTGTCCTCGACCGCTGGAATAGCGGAATAACCCTGCTCCACAAAACCCACAAGGTTGGTGAAGTCAGCGGCTGCCGCATTAGTTAGGCGTGCGGAGAAAGGCTGCTTCCAGGATCTGGAGATCTCGTGATGCAGATCACTGAAAAGGGGCAGCTTTCTTCGCTCTGGCCTAGAATTAGGGCCACGTAGGAACCTCTCGTCGAGTTTGGACGATTGAGACTCGCGGGGCTCATCAGGCCAGTCAATAGAGAGCTTCTCTGTAGCGCGCGACAGCACGTCAATAAGCTCAGTGTAGGCCGGAGTAGGCCGCGTGTCCTGGCCGCTAGGCGGGATAACGTCATCAGCCAAAGCAGGCCCGAAATCCTCGGAGTCGGAGGCTGCAGTGTAAATCACGTCATCCAGACCGAAAGAAACCGATTCACGGGCTCCCGGGCTGGGGCATAAATAATCATGCGCGAATTCAACCGCGCCACGTGCGTGCTCGCGAGAGGGAGGGAGAGAAAGGGCGAGGCCCGTCTGCTCGTACTCAATATCCTCGAGCTCAACATCCGAGCCCAGCAGTCTCGGGAGCGCGACAGGGGGGAACGAATGACTCCTTCTCAAAAACCGTGAGTCTAGAGCGGAGGGTTTTGAGAAGGAGATTGTCACAAAATTTACATTTTGACAATCCTAATACAGCCTCACGCGCATGCGAAAAACCCATACATTTAACACACTTACTGTGAGGGTCGTTGTTCGAGATAAAACGAACGCATGGCGGAGAGCAGCGTCGATAATCCATGACACTTCACTGTAAGGAGAACAGAGTTCCACTTATACCAGTCGCTGAAGTGTCGAGATGAAAGCTGAAGTTGAATTTGAAGAATTCGGGCTCAGAAAAACCGAACGATGTGCAAGATGTGACCGCTTCGTGTAGGGCAGAGAAATCTGAGGAGAGGATGGCGCGCGCGCGTTCATCATGCTACGACGTAAGAGCGTCGGGGCGGAGCCAGCTTTGCGTGAGCGCCATCAGCCAATGAATTGGCGTGATTCTATAGGGCTTCAGGCAATCGGCACATCCAGAGGATATCCGACTGCGCTTTCCGCAGCGTTGAGTGAACCTATGAAAGAGAACCAACTTTCCAATTAAACATTCATAGATTTTTTTTAAATCCCTCATCTATGAACTTTATGAAATTTAAAATAACTTTAATCTAACCCATTATAATAAAGTTTTGAAATAATTTCCCTATTTTAATATATTTTTATCACATGACTAGGGTTATTGTAATCTTATTTTGTGTTAAAATGTGTGCACAATATCAGAATTAACTTTTTTCTTTGTGAATTACAGGAGCTGTGTGGGCCATATGTCTTCATTATATTCATGATCTTCCTCATCTTCTTCTTCATCTTTACGTACTTCAAAGTTCCAGAGACCAAAGGGCGAACTTTCGATGAGATCGCCTGTGGTTTTAGTGGGTCTCCGCCTCCGGCTGCCACCTCTGTGGAGGAGCCAGGCAGACTCGCACTTCCCGCCTCTCCGGTCAAAGAGAAAGTCCCGTTGGTGGCAGCTTCCAAATCTTCCACAGAACATGGGCCCAGCTCATCTGATGCCGCAAAGGTGGAAGGGAAACCTAGCTCAGTTACCCAGCCACTGGTAGATTCTAGTAAAGAGGAGAAAAATAATTCCACCATCTAAAAAATAGTGTAACTATATAGCTAAATATGATTAAAGCCATGACATGTATCACTGAAGATAGAAATATAATATTAGAGGTTATTTACTGAAAAGAGATTATTTAGGGTAAACAGATTAAGAACAGAACCACATTGGAATGTTACAGATCACCTCTATGAAAGGATACGAGAGCTCATAGCACATGAGCTTATATTATTGTGTAGTTTGACAATTGATGGTTTGGTGCAATATTGATTCGTTTTAATGGTTTTATCCTTTTATTGCTCATTTATTCCTGTTTGTGAGTTTTTTGTGCAGTTTTAATGTGAATTATCAAATAGGACAGTTTCCAATATCAAATCGAACTGAAAAAGGGAATTATTACATAATATTACATAATTAATACATAATTCACTCACCATTTTCAACTGTCAAACCTCAGTTTCTTGCTTTTAGAAAAACCAAAGTGTTTTTCCTTGGAATGATAGTTGGTGATCATTATAATCTAAAGGTTTTTGCACTGACGATGTTCATTTTGTATGATATATAATGTATATACAGATATATACGTTTTCATTACTTCAAATCACTACTACCATTTATCCAAAACACTTAAAACATCTATTTAATTAGAAGATTAATTAACAATATTTATATTTATAGGAAGTGCTTAGCTAATAAAGCTTATGCCAAGAATAAAATCGCTAGTTTACTGCCAAAAATAATACATTTAAAGAAAAAAACTTCAGATAAAAAAGTCACTCATTCATCTAAAATCACAGTAAAGGTTGCATTGTAGAGGACGCAAAAGGACTGACCGGTGTTCAATGAATTGTACTGTATACGCCATCAATAACCAGACATGTCCACATTTCAGATATCCGCGATAAAGATTTTTAGCAAATGATGTGATCAGGGAGGAAGTTTGCTAGATTATGACCATTAATAATGCTATTGAATTTCCTGTGTTTTAGTGTACCAGCGTTACATATGTGCTGCACTGACTCACTTTGAGGTTTGACAGAGTAGTGAGAGAAGTCTCACTTGATTTAAATAAACGTCTGACTGTAGTTATGCACTTTCCGACACTTTGTTTGAGTCCCTTTCCAAGAGAGCATATACTGTATTTATTTATATTTATTTTTTACTTTGTCAATAATTTCTATCATGTAAGTCGAATTGATAGATGCTTTATGCTGCCATCGCTTATGTGTTACTATTTTTGTCTAGATATTCAATGTGAAAGTATTTATTAATAAGCACCTTTATTGGCCAGGGGTAATATGAAGAACTGCTTTTCCCACTCCTGTGTTTTGTGATCACGTATGTGTTGCACAGAGAGAAACTAAAAAAAAAAAAAAAAGTGCAAGAAAGACAACATTCCTCTGGCAGTAGTGCACTGCGGTTGTATTCCAGCGCTCCAGAGCAGCTTTACATTGACCCAGCCCTCTTCTAACACTAACTAAGACAACCATCTTAATAACTGTTAATGCCTTTCACATACTGTACCTTTACTGTGCATAATGTACACAACACATAGTTGCTTACTGTACAGAGTAAGAAGAGCATCACCCTGTAAATACCTAGGTTAATGTTTCTGTGTTGAATGGTGTAATTGATGTAATTGCAAGTCAAAAAGAGTGTGCTAAACAGAAAGGTTGATGTTTTGACATTTGTATATTTTATGGTGGCTTTTCCTGAATGTGTATCAAAATCATGAGTGGTAGGCTACTGTGTACAGTTGTTGTATTATTTTGTGAATAAATAGTCTAAATTACTTTGTTCGCCTGTTTCCTAAATACAGTTAATAGTATAGGCCTACATCCGATTTACCAATGTGCATAAAACAGATGTCCATAATCATCAGTATATTTCTTTCGGACTGTGTATCTTCGGATAAATTGTCCGAAGGTTCACGGACCCCTTTCAAATCAGGTTAGCAAGGAAAAAAGTGGATATTCAAATTAGGCAGGGTCATTTGCATCCGTTTGCGTCAGTCCGACTAACCAATCATAATCAAAGATGACCTTTGAAGCCAATCAGATCACTCTAATAATGCGTCATTAATCCTGCTCCTGGTTAACGACAGGTAAGAGAAATTTTCATATTTAGACAAAATCCAAATTATTGAAGGGTAATTATATAGCCTCTGCAGTCTCCCGGGATTCAAGATGTTCAAGTAAGTGGAAAACCACATTTTTTACAGTTTTGTTTTAAGCCGGTGACCATTACGAATGTGCACTAATGATGACAAAAGTAAATAGTGAAAAAAAAAAAACATTAATAAATACAGTGTATTTTAATAAACAATAAACTCGAGTTACCAATAAATATAACAATAATATAACTTAAAGTCTTATTATTTGAATTAGAGGAATACCGATCATAATGGTACGATATATAATCCATTCCATCCCAAATAAATATAATGGTAAATTAAATCGTAATACCACCAGTAGGCTACTAGACACAATTTGTTTGTGGGTGCGTGTGTTTTTTTTTACACTCTGGACCAAGTGAATTTAATTTGATGCATTCATTATGCTGCTAACACACTTTACATTCGAGCTTTTGTCGCTGCATATTTATGTGTAGGCCTGCTATGACACAATCTTCCAACTTGTGAATATTCTACATTACATACTGTATCTTCTCATTTGCGTTACAATTAAGCTTTATCCAATGTAACGTCCTGAATAACACAGGCTTTATGAGGTGATAGTGTTCTTTAAATTTGACAGTGGTGTGTTACTATCTGTCACAGTTAAGTGACACATAAAAGGAACATTAGATGGCAGCAGAGTTGAAGGAGTCTCCATAGCCCGCTTCACGCATGTATTTCTCCATGTCCAGCGGCTCAGACACTCGCAGCACTGCCTGATCATTGGCGCTTCTCTCTCCTGATTGAAGCTTTCTGATCAGCTCAGCCAATAAGACTCGCTTCTTTGGTTTCCACCGACAGCAGGACTCGATAATAGAATATCTAGAGAACAAATGTCACTTTGTTAGTTCATATTATAGTGGCCATCAGAATAAAATAGATTAGTGTTGACTAATAAGTTTACAGTTTAGACAGTGTCTGATCACATAGTTGTCCTTTAATATAGAACTATTGCTCAGAAGTTGTTGTTTTTATAGCGAGTCCCTCTCAGGAGACTTAAAGGGATAGTTCACCCAAAAAGTACAATTCTGTCATCATTTACCCACCCCCAAGTTGTTCCAAACCTGTATGAATTTCTTTCTTCTGCTAAACTCAAAGTAAGATATTTTGAAGAAAGTCGGTAACCAACCAGTTGATTGGCCCCAATTCGCCTTTGGCTAAGCCACACCCTAGAATGTAGATTGACCAATCACAGCGCAGCCAAGAACGAGCTCCCACAGAGGTCCGACACTTTTTCACAGTGCTCCATTGACTTTAACACAGGCGTCTCATATTTTTGGTCTCGGCAGGCTATTACCGTCGTAGTTTTATCAAAAATATGGTTAAACGTTGTGCCTGGGCCATTTGTAACACAGATACGCGTTTCCCAGAGAGGTTGGAGGGGGGTGTCAGTTTTTTTCCCTTCCCAAACCGAAGTCAAATCCTGACAAGTGTCGTCTAGCACACGCTGCTAATAAATACAACGTTATACTCGCGTAGTCCGTTTGCTTTGTAATAACGATTATAGAAGTGAATAGACCTACCCAGCTTTGCATGAACAGTGTTGCTCCTTGATATTGTTAGTCCCAGCCTCCGTCTCGATTAGTAGGATATGCGGTGGTTAATTTTTTGACTGTGACCGGTATGCTTTTGCCTCTATTTGGATGCCTTGTTGTTCCTTGCGTTTCACCTGTATGTCGTGAATATAGCCTTCGAACGTATATTGCAGCCCCTTTTGCCTACTTCTATCGTACACTTTATTTGCCGCTTTATAAAAGTTTGATAAAATTTCAGCAGGAAGAGCTGTCACAGCATAAGCCATGTTGATACCAGAGCCCAGATGAAGTTTGTTTGTCAGACGTAGCAACAGTAACTAAGGGGGGCGGGGCTTAGCCAAAGGCGAATTGACTTCCACTGTCATTTTCCCCCCTCCATATGGAAGTCATTGGGCCCCATCAACTGTTTGGTTACCCGTATTCTTTCAAATAATTATCGTCTTTTGTGTTCAGCAGAAGAAACTTGGGGGTGAGTAAATGATGACAGAATTGTACTTTTTGGGTGAACTATCCCTTTAATAGAGATCTCAGTTATGTTTCATTTATTTGTTTGTTTTAGATGTTTTGTCCTGAAATGTCTTAGAAGAAATGTATCTGAAAATGACAAAATTGTTTACATATGTAGTATATTTGTATGGAGCAACAAAATCGACGTGGACCATTAATTTGGGAATTTGATGAGAAATGTTTGAGTTCATAATGAGGTTTTTGACTTTTAATATCAGTCTTTGGGAGGCATTGTGGAGATTTCTTCAAGAGAAAAAGGTCTAGAGTTTTCCTCTAGAGTTAAAGGTATCTGTATGTGCGTGGAGAGGTATACTATAGTATAAAATATCCTAGAATATAATAATAATATTAATGAAAAATATTAATTTTCTTTTAGGGGTAGTGTTTGCATGGTTAGGGTGAGTCTATCATATTTATAATTAGCTTTATCTAAAAACAGTAGAAGTCTATGGTAGAACCATACGCTTTTTACATAAAATTGTTTATGTGTGAGGATAAAGTGACGTACAGTGTATTGGAGCAGTTGGGGGGTTTGGTTATTGTGTTCTCTCTCTGGAAATGCTGCAGAAGTTCCCTGGCCATGATGTTGGGGAAGGGGGGATCTCCTGAGTTTAGAAACAAAGAGGTAAAAAAAAGCTTTAGACAACTTAACCAATTTGTTTGGGGTTTTTTTTTTTCATAGAAGTGGAACCATGAAACTGTAGCTTTCTCTATTAATAAGAGTGATTATTGTCTTATTTAATGACAGGCACACTCACCTAAAGTCACCATCTCATAGAGCAAAATGCCAAAGGACCATCTATGGAGGATTAAATAGAAATGAATACAATGTAAAGAGATCATTGACAGAGAAACATTGAGAAAACTTTGACTGAAAGTAAACTCACATGTCACTGCTTTGTTGGAGAGGTTGCTGTCCCAACACCTCTGGTGCTTGCCACTTTCTCATTTCCATATCTTCCACATCTTTTATAGAGCCTGCACTCAATTGCCTGCGATATGCCGGACCCAAACCCCACAGCTTGACCGACAGGTCTTGACCAACCAGGACACTTCGAGCCCTCACATTGCCATGGATGTGATTCTTACTATGCAGATACTCCTGGAATATCAAGACCGGTTGTGTCAAAACAAGAACATTTGATCTTGGGTGTGACAATATATTTATTTTACATTGTAAAATCATAAATGCTCCAGTGCTCATGACTGTCCATGATTAATGCATGCCAGAGTCAAACAAAGTAAAGGGCTCGTTTTGATTTATGAAGTTGACAGTATGAGCTGCATGCATTGAGTGGCTCATAAAAACTCTCCATTCATTTATATGCTTTTATACATTGGCAGGCTTTCATGATTTAACTGAATTGTCAATATGATTGTATATATCTTGCAAGCTGATTTGTTATCTAACCAGAGCAGATCCAATCTGAGCGCCCATGGTAAAGATTCGTTTTTCAGTCATGTCACACGGTGCTGCCTGACCTGTGTGGTCCTGTGAAAGAGAGTTACAGTCTGTCAAAACAAAGGTGAGGTTTAAACTTACAGTTTGACTTTTAATCAATCCATTACAAATGAGATCATCGGTAATAATGACACAACCTCTACATCATTCATTCGCAGGTCACCTCTAGTTCAATAACTGATCAATGCATTCAGAGAGTTTAATGTCAATATTTTACAGTAATTGCAAGACATGTCATGTTTATATCAAACGTTTGTGGCTTTTAAATCAGGTCTGTTAGATTTGAGGTTATTTATAGTTTGGGGTCGGTATAATTTTTTAAAAGAAGTCTCTTATGCTCACTAAGGCATTTATTTGATTAAAAATACAGTAAAAACAGTAATATTGTGAAATATTATTATATTTTAAAAACTTTTGTGTCTATTTTAATATATTTTAAAATGTAATTTATTCCTGTGATGGAAAACATCATTACTCCAATCTTCAGTGTCACATGTTAAACTGTGATAAAAAAAAAAATTGTACAATTTTAAATGACTGTCACTTTTGATAAATTTAATGCATCCTTGCTGAGTAAAATTATTGATCTTGCTGACCCCAAATTTTTGTACAGTAGTGTAAATGTTATATATTTATTTCTATAAAATGTGTCTATAAAGATTCTGCATACACGCTAACAGACATGTGAATTAAAAGCCGCAACACAATTAAATAATTTAAAATATTATAAATATACAAGCATTTAAAAAAACATTATTTACTTATTTTATAATTATCAAATGAAATCAAAACGTTGTTCTTTCTTTTCTTGGAAAACAGATCTCATCTAGCATTTTTGTCCAATAAAATTAACTCTAGGATAAGAATAATCCTTCCGCAATACCATTTGGGTCCACACCCAAGTTCCTATTTCAAAAGGAAATATGTCAAACAGGAAAGAAACCTAAACTTGTTAAGCCAGTTTATGACATATTTAGCAATCTGAAATCTAGTTTTTTCTCTGAGTCTGTACCTGTCTGCACCTCCACAGGAAGCTCAGCAGGTCTCCGTGTTCCAGCTGTTCTACCACTATTGTCAAGGGTGTGCGCACAGTCTCCACCCCCAGTACTTTAGGCAGCGATGGATGCGATCCCAACTCTGAAAGGAAGTGGGAAAACCCCAGAAAGGACTGGAGCTCTCTGGCATTCGCTGATTCTGTTTGGGGAAAAATTGGAGTAGAAAGTAAGATTGTTCACTTTATGAAGTGCAATACATAAACTATCTATCTATCTATCTATCTATCTATCTATCTATCTATCTATCTATCTATCTATCTATCTATCTATCTATCTATCTGTATGTCTGTCTATCTGTCCATCGATCTCTCTGTCCATCGATCTCTCTGTCAATCTTTCTATCTATCTGTCCATCAATCCATCCATCTCTCTATCTATCTATCTCTCTGTCCATCTATCCATATATCTCTGTCCATCTATCTATCTATTTACATATCTGTCACTATGTCCATTTATCTATCCATCCATCCATCTATATACAGTATCTCTCTGTCCATCTATATATCTATCTGTCTATCTCTCTGTCCATCTCTCTGTCCATCTATCTCTCTGTTCATCCATCTATCCATCTATCTCTCTGTCCATCTATCCATCTATCTCTCTGTCCATCTATCTCTCTGCATCTATCCACCTATCTATGTCCACCTATCTACCTATCTACCTATCTATCTATCTATCTATCTATCTATCTATCTATCTATCTATCTATCTATCTATCGTCTTGTCTGTCTATCCCTCCATTCTGCATCCATTTAGAGAATCAAACCAGCAACATTCTAAACATAGTGAGCATCGATGCTCTCTGGTTTTCATGGTGCATTGTGGGACTTTTTTCAAGGAGTGAATGTTTCAGTGCACTGGAAGGATTTTGCAATTTAGACAGCCCTTAAAATGACCGACCCCATGATCAGTGGCCTGACTACTCTACAAGGTGATTTGATTTGATTTGATTTCACTAGATGATTGAGACTTAGTTAAAAAAAAAATATTAAAGGTCAGATCAGACAGACATACCTGGACAACTAATAAAAACGAATAAAAATGATATCAAATATAAAATGACTAAAACCTAAACTAAAATTGAAATGAAAACTAAAAATATGAATCCAGACTATAATAGTTTATAAATGATACTAGAATAACACTGATCCAACCTTACCTTTAAGCATTCGTAAAATGACTGGCTGGCTGTCCATGACAGCTCTGTGCAAAGTGAAGTTGTCCTGTTTCACTGAGAAGGTGGGGGCGAGTGGAGAGACCATCTGGAAGGTGCCCGGATGCCTCACAGTGGTGTCCTGAGGTACTGCAGGCTGGGGATTCTGCATATCATGGTGAGGTTGGGCTGTCATGGGAATAATCTCATGTTCCATTGGGTTCAGCTCAGCCGGAGCTGTTGTTGCAAAGTAAATCAAAAGTTTAAGAGATGAAAAAATTGTTAAAAGAATTTGGTGTATATTGAGACTTGTGTATATAAACAGTTTGATAATTAATGAACTAGATAATCTATTAATAAACATTGCGATCACTCATAAAGGGAAAGCCCTTTAAATAAAAATAGGGTTCATGCATGGTCAGGAAGGCTTATAAATAAACATTGCAATCATGCATGAAACGGAAGACCTTTAAATAAACAGAATACAACGACTTGAGTATATGGTGTATATAACAAAGTCAGATGCCGTAGCTACCATCAATGCCTTGCAGGTGCCGTCTGTTGCTGTTACGGTGGCTGTATGTGTTATAATGGTGTTGTGTGTCATCTTTTTCATTTCTGTGGTGTCCATAAAGTTGTGATGGCTTATGGGAGCATTTGACCACAAATAAAATGATCAGCGTGGCAAGAAAGGCCACGAGAAATAGCACTGGAATGACGATCAGTTCCACTTCATAAAAAAGTACCTCTGCAAGGAAAATAGAAACACAATGGGATTAGAAAGCTGGATTTTTTGTGTGTTGTGTGCTGGCATGTTTTGGTCACAGATAGAGTTGAGGGTGTGTTATGTAATTGGACACCTGATCACCCTCTCAAACTTGATTGCTCTAGTCTCCTCCCACTTGCTCTCTACACCAATGACATCACAGTGCTCTTTTTATGCATTTGGTGTAAATGATGAGTTTTTAAATCTCTAGTTTAAGGGTGTTTACACCACATTGATGTACTACAATGATGTACTACAAACAGAAAAGTTTTTCCTTTGCTTTTTTCACGTACGGATGACAAAACGATCCCCGTCAACACAAATCCACGAAAAGAAATAAAAACGCTGTATTATGCTGCCAGGCCAGTAATCGGCAAGGTCACTTTGTAAAGAAACACTACGCGCCGATTGACTGAACACAACTGTTTTCACAAATTCATTTACACAGAGACAATAACGGTATCATTTTCAAAAACTTGAACTTTGAAACCCGTTTTCAACAGTTTGCAATTTTCAGCCCCCCAAAAAACTGTTGTTGTGTAAATGAATGGGCAAAATGCATAAAAAGCTTCCTGCTTTTAGTTGAAAATGGCATGGAAACGGACCCTTAGATTAGTCAGGTCCCTTTCTGAAAGATGGCTGTGACACATAGGGTACATTTACATGACAACAATGTACTCAATACAGAGAAGTTTTTCCTTTGCGTTTTTCACGTACAGACAACAACATTGTCAAAACAATCCCCGTTCACATGAGTTTGCGAAAACGATGTCACTATGCGGCTATAGACTGAACACGTAATACCAGAGGTGTAAAGTCCAGGTTCAGAAAGTAAAAGTCCAATCACTTGGACTTTACACCTCTGCGTAATACGCATGCAAGAACTTCACCTGCTGTTAGCATTCCATTGACTCCCATTCATTTTGGCGTCACTTTGACAGCGAATAACTTTACATCTGAGGCGTCCAAAGACTCCATTTGTCCAATATTTATTTCTAAAGAAACACGACAATGTATAAAAGGCTCCATTACCTTCACTGTAAAAAAAAAACGTTAAATTTACAGGAAAACCCTGGCAGCTGTGGTTACCAGAGTTTTCCTGTTAAAAATACGGTAGCAACGTTTTAGGTTTTACAACTTTTAACCGTATATAATTTTACAGCGATAATCCGTATTTCATTATCTTATATAATGTTAATATACTGACCTTTTGAAGTATTAATATCTGTTTTTTTCCATTGTAATACACTGACAGCCAACAATCACAGCAGTGATGAGAGTCAAATGGTCAACCAAAGCTCAACATAAGCAGCTCATCCACAAGAGAGTTAATACTAATATACAGAAGCTGCACAGTGTCATTCACACAAACATTAAACACCATCATGGTAACATGTTGAAATTTAAAAAATGCAATAAGCATTAATTTAACAACATTAAATGTAACATAAAACCCTAATGTACATAACTGATTAGAAAAAAACTAAGAAAATTATGAAGAAACAGTGATTTAAAAACAAAATACATCAAATGTGAAGTGTCACGCAGGGAATTGTGGGAATGTCAATTTACATTTTTTCACTGTAAATTATACAATGACTTGTTCTTTTTCACTTCCAAAAACTGTAAATTTAACGGTATTTTACAGTAAAATTAAATTAAATGTACCGTTATCACAGTTATTTACCGTATATAATAAGGAAACTTTCTGTTAACCAATTAACAGTTTTTCACTGTAGCATTTTTACAGTGTTTTACCGTTAAAATCACGATCATTTTTTACAGTGTTGTATCTTACGCTATGGCCCCGTAGAAGCAGTTTTTGTAAAAAATAGGCTAACGATTGCGTCATAACGAATCAACTCTCCGTCGCACAGTAGAGAAATTACAGTATAGACAGGAGGAGAAGCTCGCAGGCAATCGGGGGGACGTGGAGGCATAAAGTCCGATAAAGTCGAGGGAGAAGCCAATAGAGAGTCATAAAGTTGATCCTGCTGCTAGCTCATGGACAGCTAATACCAACGCTATCTCACGACCAATTTGTACGAATTCGTACGAGTGATTAAAAGGTGGCTAATTCGTACTAATTCATACGACCTCACTCGTACGAATTTGTACGATTTGTCCAAACCCACGTGATGGGTAGATTTAGGGGTGGGGTCAGGAGTTGGTCATTCGTACGAATTCATACGAATTTGGTAACTCGTAAAATATGTACGAATTAGCTAAAATCGTACGAATTTGTACGAGTGAGGTCGTATGAATTAGTACCAATTAGCCACCTCGTAAAATTCGTACGAATTGCCGTGAGAACGGGCTGCTAATACTCAGTCTCTCCGTCTCTGTGAGATTCGGAAGGGAATTATTCAGATTTTACTCGGCACAGCTACTAGAAGACATACAGGTTGCTCACGTGACAGGCTCAGTTTGAGCCTGTGCAGTACGCCTGGCTATCAGCTTTTAACGGGCTTCAATTTTCTCCGTTGAAATCAATGGGGTCGCTGTGTCCGTAACCAAGACGTCTGTTGTAATGTCTGTCTTTGTTCCCCCTGTCTATGTGCTTTTGGTTCAGTCCTGTTCACAGTGTTCCCGCTTCTCGTTTGTGTTCATGTATACCACGCCCCCTTGTTATCTTGTTTAGCTTGTTTGGCCTTGTATTTAAGCCCTGTGTTTTAGTCCAGTCCTTGTGAGTTCTTGTGTTGTTCCTGTTGATGTTGGATGCCCTGTTCCTGTTCCTAGTCTGAGTCTTTGTGAAGTTTTCAGTTTATTGAATAAAGTGTGCTGCATGTGGATCCTGCTTCCTCCTATAGCTTCAACCACACCGTGACAACGTCACTGTTACTTGTGATCAATTTAATGCACCCTCGCTAAATAAACATTATTTTCTTTAAAAAATAAATCTTACTGACACTAAACTTTTGAATGGTAGTGTACAGAGAGAGACTAAAACTAATCAATTGCACCTAGCACATCACTTACCACAGAGAGAGCCTGGTATGCATGGATATGTTGTGTTGGTTGAAATAGACATTCTGTAAAAAGGAAACAAAAAAAAAATTACCACCATTAATGAGATATGGCAAAGCACCTACTTCAAAACACTATATGTAAACTGATATCCAGCAATTCAAGTGCAACACTATTCATATGCATCAGCTTATGGGTTTTATGAGTGTAAGGATAACATTTGGCATAATCATGCAGTACATGTCTTCAGTTTGGCAGCTCTCTTTGAAAGACATAAAACCAGACTGTAAATGTTCGACATTGATTAACCATGTGGTTTGATGCATGTTTCGCAGAAAATGTTATGCATTGCTAGTGTGTATATATTGTGAGCAAGTCATTTGTATGTTTTCACAATGCTTTTTAATTTCAGTCTTAAAGCTAAATTTGGTTAATTTGTGCATATCTGACATTTATTCAGCAATTAAATATACAGTATAAGCAGTTATGGAGTTCCATCCTATTTGAGCAGCTACATATTTGTTACAATTAAATCATGACAGCTTTTGCCTCTATAAATAACACTGGCATGAAAAAATGAAGAAAAAAACTGGTCGTCACAACAATGAAATGTGTGATCAATGAAAGCTTAAAAGATAAAACTGCCAGACACATGCAGAACATCAATGTACCTCTACAGTTTTTTTTTTAATAAAAAACATTGTGACAAGGTCATGCCTTGCACTCTTACTATTTATCATACTTTGTCAGAACATACTTTCTGTGGCATTTCAGCTTGTGTATGAGACTACCAGACTGTCACTCAACCTGTTCCTCTGCATTGCTGTCTTTACATCATAGACGCACCACAAAGTCTATCACGTACAAAGGTGAATGTGAGCTCAGGATAAAGTGGATTTCAATTCTTGGTTTAATTGCACTAGAATTAAACCAGTGAAAATGTAGATAAGCTTAATTTACTGACCAGTCAATCCTCTAACTCTTTTGAGTGTTATACGTTTTCACACATATATAATGCAGTATATTGTTAAATAATTTATGCATATTACTGTAATATATATTATAAACACAACAATGAACTTACATGTCATCTCTGTGTGTGAAGAATAATGGAACTATTTCTCATTTTCCAAACTTGGTCATTTTTCTTCTTGTCATAGGCTGTTTTTGCCGTGTTTTATTCCCAAAGTATCATTTTCTCTGTCCTACTGTATGTCTTCATGTTCTGCAAGTGCTGTTCATCTTGCTGTGAGTCAATTGCTTAAATTCTTGCTGCCACACCCACACCCTACAGCTGTTTCTGTAAGCTCCGCCTTCACCTGAGTTTCTGCCATCCATCACTGTACCATAGACAGCTTATGATATGGTATCTTGTAAAATGTTTAGAACTAATGTTTAGAACTAAAACCATTTAAAAAAAAAAAAAATTCATTATTGTGGACAGTATGATTTCTTTCAAGGAATGTTTACACACACTTGCTAGTAAATTTCACAATTATTTACAAAGTTACGACAAGTAACACATTGAATTAAATGTGAAATTTTGAATTAGAAAGACTGAAATAGTATTTTCTTGTCAAACGTACTCCAAATTTTTACGGCGTACTACTATTGTCACAAGCTATTTTCATTCTCATGGAATTTTAGTGTGCTTATCATTATTTTCTGTTATACAATATGAAGATCCAAAGATGACGAAGAGTCAGACAGTTTCCAAATACTAAGTGATTTAATGATAAAATAAACTCCAGCCTGTGCAACAGACACAAACAACAACCGACCAAGAACCGAGGAAACAAAGTAACTTGAACACGCGAAACGTGAACAAAGACAACAGGAAATCATGATAAGCAAACTAAGGAGCTGTTTACACGAAAATGTTTTCAACTAAAAACGTAAAACTTTTATGCATTTTGGCCGTTCGTTTACACGACAACGGCGTTTTGGGTGCATGCCTGAAAACGTAAACTTTTGAAAACGGGTTTCGTGCAAGTTTTTGAAAACGGTCTCCGTGTAAACTACAAAAACGCGAATCTCTGAAGACGATGACGTTGTGCACATGCTTATTACGTGTTCAGTCTATAGTGTTTCATCGCCATCTAATGGCCTGGCAGCAGAAAACAGCGTTTTTAGTCGTTTTTGCGGGTCTGTGTGAATGGGGATTGTTTTGACAATGGACACTTCGTTTTTCAAAGGAAAAACTACAAAATTCGACTGCTTTACGGCATATACGTCACTTCCACCACCACCCCCACTTCCTTAAAATCGGACGTGCGAGCCAAATGTTATAGTCATGGCCGAAGCAGCACAGAAAAACAAGAAAGTAAAGGTTTTATCGGAGCAAAGCAAAAAGAGAAAGTGATCGCGTTAAAGGCAGAACGAGGATCAACATTGGGCCAGCATTTTCTCGCTGGCGTGAGCTGAAGGAGGAGGAGGGGTGCCCGACCGATGCGGACTTGGCAAAAAAAAAAATCAAATGAAAGCCTGTGTCTAAACGGCGTGCACAAGTTTGGTAGGGGCTACATTCTTGCAAGTAAATATATAAGATGTACAAAATCATATTTTAGGATACCTAACATGTCTGTGATATTTGTTTATTTGTCTTGCCTCAAGTTATAATGCAAATCGATTTGTAAAATTTGCAGATTCATTTATGGTAGCTTGATATTATAATATTGACGATATATGGTTATTATCAACCACTCAAACATTGCTTTGAAGTATCATATAGATTCAGTAAAACGGCAACCAATAGACTAGGCTACTATAATGATGCTGGCTTGTAAACGTGATCATCGCGATCATTTGTCGTTAGAAAAAAAATAAAACCCATGAAATTATATTCATATGACATGCTGAAATATATGCCACTGTACCTGGGATGAAGACATTTCACATGCGACGCAAGCAGAACACCTGCATGTGACCTCCTCCTACAGTGTTCAGGGCTATCATGGTTGTCAACAATTGCACGTGCATGTAGGATGACAGAGTTTACGACAGTAGTAGAGGTCTAGAGGACAATACTGTTTCCCAACTGTAGGGGGACCCCACCCCGAGAGCAAAAGTTCCCTGGTATTACTTTAAGCATATCGTTGTCGTGTAAACGTACCCTAAAAGTCCATGAGAATGAAAGCTAAACTGGCAGTTCATGACAACTACAGCCTACATAATCAAGAACATATTTTGAACTTTGTGGCAGTATTATTCAAAACCATAACAATTAGATGCTAACAGTTTTATAAATGTTATACTCTTCTTGTCCTCTTATCCAGATTATTCAAAGCTAAAACTGTCTGCTTGTGTCATTAACTGTGTTGCTTAATGTCCGTGTGAACATCACTGATGAAAATGGCGAATCGGAGATGACATTGGCCGATTTGGTCCTCCCTGTACTCCCCTCATCATGTTTCATGGGGGACGGGGAGTTCCCTCGGCTGCTCAAACCCTTACTGTGCCTCTTTCCAAATGAACAGGTGATCATAGTCTTAGTTTGTTGCCTGGGGTGACAGTATCGGCCAGTATTAAACAAACCGGCCTCACTAATTAAGGGGTGGATGGGTTTAGTTTGGCATCTACGCTCTCTTTGTAACTCACAACCTCTCACACACATACACAAACGCATATACGTGCCCCAAGCACATGCTCGTCCTCATAAACCCATGTATGCACACGGAGCTTAGTTAGGCAACTTGGACTGCTGTGTTGCACCACATGAGAAGGTGTGTGAGAGGGAGATCTGTGCATGTGTAAAACAGGAAAGGAAGATCGAGCGAGAGAACTTGCGCGTGCCCTCTCTCCCTCAGTCCGTGCCACCCCAGGGTGGGAATGCTAAGACAGACAGGCGGTTTATTTTTGGGTCAGTGACAGTGTGTCAATGGCTGCAGATGCGTCGCAAAGGAAGGCTCTGAGATACCAGCAGACCGTGGTCAGTCACCATCTCTGTCTCTGCTCTCTCTCTCTTTCTCTCTCTCTGTCCCTCACCTTTTTTTGGTTACTGTCTGGTTACTCTTTAGACAGTTGTGAATTGCTGTTCTTCTGTCATTTGAAATCATATGATCTCAAAGATGTTGCACAATCTCTGCATGACTTGTATGACTTGAGTCACTGTGCTGCTGCAGAACTCGCGGGAAAGTGCAGCTGTTTACTCAATCTCTCGTTTCTCTGAGGACTTCTGCAGTCTGTACTACCTTTTTTTGTTCTTTCTATAAGTTTGACAAAAACCCAGTCCATACTATAGTGTGACTTTAAATAGGAGGTTAAATAAAAATGAGTGATCCTTAAATTATGGAAAGGATCTTTTAATCACTTTTTCTTCATTTCTGTTTTGAGATTGACTTTTAAATCATCTGAATAAAAGTATTACAATCAGGGAACGTCTACTTTGCACTTTTTCTAACAAGTAAAAAAAAAAAATGTTGACCAAAACCATGATCAGAGATTTATTTCATGTGATAAATGTTATAACCTAGATGACAGATAGAAGATATAGAAATAGATTTATTTTCCAAGATTTAAAGACAAAAGACTAATCGAAGAATCGCCCACATATACATTGTAAACTACAAAAAACTACAAACCCATTCAAAAGTGTGGAGTAGGTATTACTCAAAACAGTAATATTGTGAAATTAAAAAATAAACGTTTCTGTTTTAATATATTTTAAAATGTAATGTATTCCATGTAATCGAAGCTGAATTTTCAGCATCATTACTCGTGTCTTCAGTGTCACATGATCCTTCAGAAATCATCCTAATGCTTAAGAAACATTTATTATTATTATCAATCTTGAGAACGGTTCTGTCATGACAACTCTCGGAGTGTTTGCCATGGTAATGGGTATGACAATGTTGATATATTTGGTCTTGGCAGAATAGATCTGCTACACTGCTGCTGCAGAGCAAGTACAGGACTACTATGACACACTGTGAGCAAGTAAGACATGCTGTTGCTGTACAAAAATAGCATACATAAATTCACATCTATACAGGTGGAGCTGGGGAAGGTGGAGGGTGTCTGAAAGCGCGCTGCACTGCTATAGCAAATGCTGATCAAGTTTGATCAGCGAGCTCATTGGCTACTGATACAGCAGGAAGTGAACCAATCAGCTGTGCCCTATAGAGAAAGATATGATTGCAAGCAGATTGAGTTAAGGATACGCCTGTGCCATCTACAGAACTTTGTATTTGTGCTGCTATGATGCTTTTTTCGGGACTCTTTGATGAATAGAAAATTCAATAGAGTATTCATTTGAAAGAAATCCAATTTAATGCATCTTTGCTAAATACATTTGTTAATTTATTTTATCTATTTTTTAAATCTTACTGACCCCAAACTTTTAAAAGGCAGTGTAAGTGGAAACCCAATCATAAATTATAAATGTATTCCTTAATCCCAGCCTGTCATAGGAGGGCAGCAATGTGGTCCCTTGAGCTCCAACGGCTGGTGTGATTTCTGCTTTGACTGAAGGGGTGAAGAGTTGTATGGGTTTTTTTTTTTTACGTGGTTGAACATTTGAGCATTTGAAATGGTGTTGGTAATAGATCTTGTTTAGAGTGTAATATAAATAAGGTAGTATTGCTTTCTTATGTAAGCAGTTAAGGTCATCTTTTGTGAGTCACTGTGTCACTGTGATTTACTGAGCAGTATGTAACATTGATTGAAAGAGCTAGAGGAAACGTGTAAATGTTCTATCAATAAGCATATTTTGGTTTCAGGGTCACCAAGAGTGTACTTCACACTAACAGGGATTTACAGCAACAACAACAAAAAAGTTATAAATTTTTGTTTGATCTCTTGATTTCTGAGAGTTCAACTTTATGTAAATGAGCAGAGATTCTATGCAGCGACAACTAGTGGGAGTGTAGAATTTGATCACGTGATATAGTTGGATGCTACAATAGAAATGGCTGCTGTAGCAACCAACATCACAGAAACGTCTCAGGCTGTTTATTCGCAGTCAGTGCAAACGGGGCTTTAACCGTATTTACGGTGATATGTTATTTTAGAGCACAGTTCTGGTTGGATTTTTTGATTTGCTGTTATAGTTCAACCTGAATCTCAATCGTTTCCGGTGTTTTTTTAGTATTATTTTAGGATTCATTAATATTTTGATTTAACTTTTCTTTTCTTTTTTTGTTTAAGTTTTATTAATTTTAATTAATTTGAGTAATTCTGAAAGTTTTTTATTCTTTTTAATTTCTGTTTAGATTGAATTTATTTTTTATTTCCATTTTGGTTTTAGTAATTTCAGTACTTCACCTTTAAGCTTATGTATTTCAGTTAGTTGCCAAGACAACATTTCAGAAGAGTTTTTCATATCTCATACTTACATTTTATTTTATTTCAGCTTTATTTCAATTACTAGAAAATATTTTTATAGTTTTAGTTAAAAATAACAACACTTCTTGTTTCACACATGCGGCCATTCTTTTTTAAAATAATTTTTTCCAATTTTATTTTATTTTACATTGCATTGCTGAAGTGTACATGTAGCAAAGTTAGCTGAATGAAAGTCTCAACAGAATGGCCAGGCATGTTGGGATATGTTGACAAGTGTGGTCATCACAGCATGGGAAGAACATCTATTTTAGAAGACCTTCAACAGATTTACATATGACTTTACATAACATCTGGTGATGACACCATGACAATTGCCTCAAAAGTCTTCCCATACAGCCATCAACATGACCAAAAGCACAGCAGCATGTCATCAAACAACTCTTCCAACACACTAGCCCATTAGCCCCACAGCACATTAGCCCTTTCTGATATAATTACTTGTTTGTAGATGTGTTCTTAGAACATATTAAAATCTTTGATAGTGATTTACATACATGAATGTGTGAGCTGCACACATTGCCATTTCCTGTTAGTGCTCCAGTGCATGACAGTGTTGTCTGGTAATAGGTTTCCAACTTTTCTTTGGGAGTCTTTGAGAGATAGATGAATAAATTGGAAGAAAGAAAGATCCACACAAAGGTGTATGGGGAAGTGTGACTGTGATCATTGGGTCACACCAAAGCTATTATTAACCCACCGGCTAGTATTACAGGCCCTGGGTAGAAAGGGGGTAGTTCCAATCTATGGCGGACATTGGGTCAGCAAGGGGGGTGTAGAAGGCCGGAGGTGTAGAAGCAGACTGGGAAGGAGGGGGTGAAATATGGAGAAAGCAAGGGATAACATGTACAGTGGGAACGGGTGAAAGTAATTGGATAGATGCGTGGAATGAGAGTGAGAGAGATGTGTTACGAGGAAGAGGTAAACCTATCATCTACATGGGCCCATTCCAAAGTTGAAAGTGAGCGCTTTAATTCAATAAAACTGCAAATGGTAACACATACAGAAACCAGTTAATATCCTCTGAAAAATAATAAACCACAGAGGAATGGTTTTAAGCCAAATATGTTATAAATGTATAGCTTATATATTTCTAAAGTCACAAACAAAAATGAGGTTAGTTCACCCAAAAATGAATATTCTGTCATTAATTACTCACCCTCACGTCGTTCCAAACCATAAGACCTTCGTTCATCTTCGGGCCACAAATTAAGATGTTTTTTTGATGAAATCCGAGAGGTTTCTGACCCCCATAGACTGCAACGTCATTGCAACTTTCAAGGCCCAGAAACGTATTAAAGACAAAATAGTCCATGTGACTCCAGTGGTACAACCTTAATGTTATGAAGCGACAAGAATACTTTTTGTGCGCAAAACCCCCCAAAAAACATGACTTTATTCGCTAAAGTTCATTCCCCTATGCTATTGGCGTAGTAAACACAGTGCAACTCTTCCAGGTTCTACATTAGAACGCCGGCTAACTATTGGCTAGGTCCTGCGTCAGCATCACACGCATGTATCATGGTGCTCACGTGACCTGCATTAGCCAATAGTTAGCCGGCATTCTGACGTAGAACCCAGAAGCGCTGCTCTGTGTTTACTACGGCAACAGCGTGGAAGGAAGAGATTGTTGAATAAAGTTTTTTTTTTTTTTGGGGGGGGGGGGGGGCTATTTTAAAGATGTCTTTCACGACGTTTCTGGGCCTTGAAAGTTGCAATGATGTTGCAGTCTATGGGGGGTCAGAAACCTCTCGGATTTCATCAAAAATATCTTAATTTGTGTTCCGAAGATGAACGAAGGTCTTACGGGTTTGGAACGACGTGAGGGTGAGTAATTAATGACAGAATTTTCATTTTTGTGTGAACTAACCCTTCTCTTAGTTGTCTGTCCTAGATAGCAGCAAGGTTAAATGGAGAGCAAATTGACTATATAATGTGTGTGTGGTACGTAAGATTTTTTTCTCTTTCCAAAGCAAGCATTACAAATTTAATTAACGTACCCCTATTATGCTTTTTCGGATATTACCTAGTGTGTAATATAGCTGTTTGTGAATGTAAAAGGTCTACAAAGTTTCAAAGACCAAAGTGCATGATCAATGGAGTTACATCTCTCAAAATAAATAATTTAGTCTGAACAAGTCATCAGTAATTCCAGTTTAGCTTCCTGCACGAACCTACGTAGGTTTGTAACAAATTAGCATAATGCCAGCCTATATTCTTTATTGGCTGCCCACAAAGAACATCTACTTTGACCCTCAAACACTGTAGTTGTAGCCCAGAAGAGTAGTTGTGGCCCGTAAGAGTTTGGTTCATGTTGTTGACATTTGAGAAGACGCTGTTTTCGCTGCAAATCCACTTTGCATGCACTTCCAAAGTATGGGAACTCGGGCTCGAATTGATACAGTAAAACCGACGCCATCCCTACTGTTCGTATTACTATGCAAACAAGTCCTGAGGAAGCCTCCGGAGCTGAAATTACACTGTAAGCTGTAAAAAAGACAGTAACATTAGAAGTGCTACAGTGTTGGCCAGAAAGTGTCCCATTTTCAGTTTATTTTGGCTGATCAAGTATGACAAGTTCTGCATGTTTATCAACTTTATTCAATTCAACCTTTATCTCATGTTTTTTGTAAACATATTTGATCAAGTTTAGTCTCAAGTTAGATGACTGAAGTTTTTAGCACTTAACATCACATCTAACTTTCATTGTTTACTTCATTACATTTCTTAAATGACGCATAGGCATTTCAGTCTCACTAATAGATTTCAATGAGAGTTGTTGTGTTTTTTTTCCAGGGCAAATTATGTGTGTGTGTGTGTGTGTGTGTGTGTGCGCGCGTGTGTCTGCGCGCGTGCGTGTCTGTGTGTGTTTTAGAAAAAGTGATGGGAATGAAGACACGGGAAAAGTGTTTTCCAGATGTCTGGATCTTATCCGGATGATTAGCCTATAAATCTGAATATAGACCAGTGGAAGTCGAAGCATGTCAAGAAGATTTCCCTCTATTTTTGGACTCCCTCTCCTCTGCCACCTTTCGGGTGTTGTTTTGAAGATGAGGGCGATGTCTTACTATTTTTTTTTTTTCTGAAGGAAAAAATTATTATGTGACCACACTAGTGAGGAATATTAAAAGCACACACAAATAGTTTGTACTTTGTTTGGACAAATTTGAAAGGATAACACAGTGGTTTGTCTTGCATATCTGCACTGAAGAGCTTATGTGTTGGACTGGGAAATCATTTGACCTGGTAACTGTAACTGTATCATTGGATATAATATTTTTAATTAATTTTTAGTTTTATATTTTCCATTTTAGTTTTAATGTTTTAGTATTTAATTTTTTTTATGTGACTATATAATTTTTATTTAGACTTTAGAAAATTCTGTCATTATTTACTCACCCTCGAGTTTTTCCAAACCTATAAAGCAGTTGATGGACCCCCTGACTTCCAAAGTATTAAAAACAATACAACAGAAGTCAATGGGGCCCATCAACTGTTTAGTTACTGACTTTCTACTAAATATCTTCTTTTGTGTTCAGCAGAAAAAAGAAATGAATACAGGTTTGGAACAACTTGAGGGTGAATAAATGACGGAATTTGTCTAGCCTACTGAATTTTCATTTTTGGGTCAACTATCCCTTTAACTATATTAACCCTACTGAAAGGGCATCCAAACCTTGCAAAGGACAGTCTGTGAGATATCAATATAGTGCCAGTTTCGGTTGATCCAGGGGGATTATCCGTGTAAGTTGTTTCGGATAAATGTGTCTGTTATTTATCTACGGATCTCTCGTGTAACAAAACCTTGTTATTTCTTCTGTGACCAGCTGTATGGAGAGTACAGAGAGCACCCTGGTGGGTCCCAGCGGAGAGAGGCCACTCGCCTTCTGATGGAGAGACAGCGAAAAAAGCATGGACATCACCACCATCATGGACACCACCATCACAGTCACCATGGGCGGAGGCTCAGCCGAAGTCGCCATCACAGCCACCATCACCTGGAGATAGGGAGCGTTCATGACAGACAGGAGGAGGAGCAGGCCCACACCTCCTCATTCAAGAAACGCCGCTCCTACTCCAAGTGCAGAGGTCAATAATAATGAGCCTTGCAAAAGCAGATACGAAATATGTTTCAGGTTGGAATCTGATATGAATTATGTTTTCCCAGACTGCGTGGCTCGAGTACAGAAGTTCCTCGTCTCTAAATTGGGAGAAGACTGGATCTTTCTGGTGTTGTTGGGTATTACCATGGCATTAGTTAGCTGGACCATGGATTATGCTAGTGCCAAGAGTCTACAAGGTACTACACTACCCAGAATTCCCCACCTACCGCCTCCTTCTCATTTGCTTTATCCTTCTGTTGATGAATTTTGCTTGTATGTTGTAGCTATTTAAAGTCTAATTTAATTTCCCCTGTTCTATTTTTCCAACTGATATATCCCATATTCTTGTGTCACTTTTCCATGTTTTCCCCAATTCTCATTTCTAAAACGTCTCCATATGGCTGGCATTTGTCTTGCTCTTTATCTATCGCACGTGCTTCATCACTTCTGTCCTTCTCTGTGTTTCTCAGCCTATAAGTGGTTTTATGGGGAGTTGAGGGGAAACATCCCACTGCAGTACCTGGTCTGGGTTTTCTATCCCATGGTGCTCATCTTGTTTGCCTCCCTCTTCTGTCACCTGGTCGCTCCTCAGGCCATTGGTGTGTAGTCTCGCTGTTCCCCTTTGTTTTTAATTTGATAATTTACTATTTTTCATACACCTTCTGCTTTTTATTTTAATTTTTTTCTTTATATCCTATTTATATTATTTGCAGATCTCACCTGTTGAGACAAAAAAACCTAGTTTTGTCCTTATAACAAAGGAATCATTTAGTTATTTTCTGCCTTTTTGTGGCAAGTGGCACGTCTCAATGGCTGTGTTGGAAAATCATACACAATTATTTTCTGACATTGGGTGTTTGGTGAGTTGATTTTGGATCCTGCCTCTTTATATAATCTCAGTTTTTCATTAAGGTGTCTACATACACTGTGTCCGTCTTTTGGAAGCACCCTTACTGTATTATGTGCCCCTCAAACTTACCAGCAACATATTTTTCTTTTCTTACACTACTACTGTAACTGCTTTACACTGTTTACAACTCAACAATGCCACCTCCTGGTTTATACAATGCAATCACTTTAAAAAGACCATCCAGATCTTCCCAACCAGGTTATAAGGAGAGATTTTCTCTGATCTTATAAAACTAAAATTTTGAAAACATTTGTCTGTCAAAAGGTTAAACTCAGCATGAAACAGAAGTTATGATAGTCTTTGCTTTCTTATTGTGACGTATATCCAAGTGAAACGGCTTCTTGAACAAGGAAAAAAAATTAGGGCAGGACTTGATTTTGTCCATCAGGAATTGATTGGATGATTTGCTATTGGTCAAGGTCATGTGAGTGACAGATTGTCCCGCCCCCACGACAAAATTTCCTCAACGTCATCAGAGAAGAGATGTTGTTGAAAGAAGAAGGGAGAGTTACTTTGAACAAAGATCACGAGGGCACATGAAAAAATAATAATAATGATGTGCACAGATAAATCATTTATAATAAATACTGTAATATTCCATAAAACAATAAGAATTGTCCATTTAGAATGAATGACTTTAAAGTAATTAATCGAAATCGGTTTCTTCAGTTCCCTTTATTTGTTAATTTCTCCACTTATTACAGTTTTCCAGAATTTCAAAATTAGATTCTAAATTCTTAGTACTTGACCATATAAATAAAAAGGGGATTTAACAAAAATTAAGAGCTAAAAATGTAACAAATATACAATGTTTTTCCTCAATAAAGATATACAGTAAAGACATAACTTAACCTATATACTGTATACATAAAAAAAATCACAATCCATAACCATGAAAGAAACATACAAAGTCCCTTTTTAAGGAAGTCCAGTATATGTACAGTACACATTTCTGGTTTGGTGTCGATGAAAAAGGTTGGAAAACAAAGTTGCAGATTACATTATGATCAGTTTCAGCTGACTTTTCTATATCCTCCTGGGACCCAAGAATAGACTTTTGTCCACTGTAGTGGACATTATATTTTAGTGAATTTCTCTGACATCATACATGTCACATGACACAACCTGGGTGTCCTGTAAAGAGCACATTCAGGACTTTTCAGAGATACCAAATGTTTGGAGGTTTCACCATGAAAACAACTTCTCCTTGGTCTTTAAAAATGTCTGACATTAATTTAGTGATCAAATGTAGCATTCTTATGGAAATATGATAATATAGTGTAATTATAATATAAATTGGACTACTTTTCAAATTGTATTTCATAAAACAACATCTCAGGAAAATGTTAAGGGGTTTAAAAAAAAAAAAACTTTCTGTTACAGAACAGGGCATTGATTTCAAACGTGTCCACTGTAGAGGACATCAGGACTAAAATCATGTTTATCAGGCATTCTGGGAGACACGACAAGTGAATATGGAAATAAATTATACATCAATATTCCTATGAAATGTTAGATATTATTATTAAAATGTTGCCAATTATTACTCCAATTATTACCCTTTATTCTTTTATTAAATGTTGCTCCCAGAACACATTAATGTGCAAATTAGATACAGTGTATAGATACATTGCATTGAATGGGAATATTAACTTATGGCCATTTTACCCACATATTGCAAAAAGTAAAATGGTGTATCAATTCATTCCATTATTTCTTTCATAACATAGTTGAGAATAATCTTTATACAAATTTTGGTTGAAAAAATCCTGAAACCCCAAAATGTATTGGTGATTGAAAAAAAAATCCCATTGTTTTTGCCTATACATATAATTTCATGTCATTTTATTTTTTAAACAACTTAGTCCTGGCGTCCACTACAGAGGACATAGCATAACGTATGAATAAAATATTATTTTATATATATGTTTTTTTACTATTTGTTTATTGTGCTCTAAACAGTGTGATGACATGGAAAAAAACTAAATTCAAAAAACTTTTTTTTCTGGGTCTCAGGAGGATATACAGTAGTGTACACGATCCATATTCATTATCATATTTAAATTTGTTTAAAGACCTTTCACATTGATTTTTTTATATATATATAATTAACAGGCATAATTTCATAATTTGATTGTTTTGTTTTCATTTCTCTACTAACTCTTATTTTTTCCCTCAGGCTCTGGCATTCCAGAGCTGAAAACCATACTCAGAGGTGTTGTGCTGAAGGAGTATTTGACACTCAAGGCATTTATTGCGAAGGTGGTGGGACTCACTGCTGGCCTGGGCAGTGGTTTGCCAGTTGGCAAAGAGGTTCGATTTTAATTTTTTATTTTACAGTCTCATCTAACATACACAGGGGTACAATTTGTCATTTCATATTTACAAAATGCAGAGTGATTTGGTGGGCTTGAGTGCCAGTTGTGTCAACTTGACTGGCCTCAGCATTCTAACCTTTAAATTGTGCTATTTTTATACATTAGGGTCCCTTTGTTCACATAGCCAGTATCTGTGCAGCTGTGCTCAGCAAGTTTATGTCTTTCTTCTCTGGAGTCTATCAGGTAAGCAGAAGTGCATGGAGATCATGTGATGCATATTTGGCATCTCCATTCATAAAATGCTGAATGCTCGTTTATCATCAGGTGGCAGGACAGAGTTTTTTTATTACACATTATTTTTGAGGACAGTGCTGACAATGCTGATTTATCATCCAGTGTGTTTATATTACCATGAATTATTACCACCTTCCCCCACCTGTCCCCTCAACTGTGTCTGCTTCCCTTTGTTTGTATGCCTCTGTGTCAGTAGAGCCCATATTGTTATACAGACATCCTCACTGTGGGTTGTGCCGTAGGGGTTGGATGCTGTTTTGGAACCCCTCTTGGAGGTAAAGTGTATGGTGCAAAGGCATTGTCTAGTTTTTTCTTAACCTTAATCAGTATAAATCATGACAACTTTCTGAATAGTTTTAGCATGTTATTGAATATATATATATATGGCTGTCTTGATGTTTTGGTCTTGGCTGACTAGATCTGCTACACTTCTGCTGCATAAATAGACATACATAAATCATGTAGCAGATCTAGGCAGGTGGAGCTGGGGAGGTAGAGGGTTTCAGAGGAACTCTGATAGCACGCTGCAGGACTAGTACAGCAAACAATGAACCAGTTGAGCAAGTAATCTCATTGGCTGCAGGATTAGCAGAGGACAATCACCTTGTGCCATGCAATAATTATGTGAATGCTTGCAGATTGCATGTAAACAACCAGCTTGTGCCATGTAGAGTTTAATGACTGAACTAGATATTTATTTTTGTTTGCCAGTAAAATGTATAAACATCATTGTCAAACTTCGTTTTAAGTATACATCTAACAAAGATTAATCAACTGAAGTAATACACTTAATTTAACATAGCCTACTAGCGTTCAAATGTTTGGGGTCAGGTTTTTAGTTTTTTTTCCCCCAAGAAATTAATACTTTTATTCAGCAAGGATCATTAAATCAATCAAAAGTAACAGTAAAGACTTTTACGTTGGTACAATACAAGGAGTGCGTTCTCGAGACACCAGGCACTGTTTTGTACGGATGGGCGGATGGGCGGCCGGAGCGCGTTAAGAGTTTTTGTGTTAGAACGGTGTCGTGTTAGCGGCCCCTAAGTTAATAACTAATGATCTTCGCAACGGAAGTGAATCAATCAAAACTAACTTTAGCTGGACAATAACTTTATCCTAATGCTGTTGTAAAGCCTAAACAATCTGTTACGGTAATTTCTATTATAACTGTAAAGCTGCTTTGAAACAATCCATATACTGTTAAAAGCGCTTTATAAATGAAGGTGACTTGACTTGATTTGACTACAAAATATTTCTATTTAAAATAAATGCTGTTCTTTTGAACTTTCTATTTATCAAAGAATCCTGAAAAATATGAATAAAAAAATATTACATAAGCACCAAATCAGCATATTTGAATGATTTCTGAAGGATCATGTGACATTGAGGATTGGAGTAATGATGCCGAAAATTCAGCTTTGCCATTACAGTGTCACGCTGTATAGTTGCACAGAAGCGCACGACGATAGAGAATCCAAAAATAAAGTCACACACATTAAATCACATCAGAACATGCTAAGAAAATAAGACACACAACCATGTTAAACTCAGACAATACAGGAACTAAGGTGAACTCAGGGCTTAAATACAAACTGGGTAATCAAGGTAGAGACAGAACAGGTGTGGGGAACTAATTGACAACCAAAGAAACAAACTATGGCGGGAAAATAAGAACAGGAAACAAGGAAACAGGAACTAGAATTAAACCAAACATACACGTGACACACAGGAATAAATTAATATTTTTTATTTATAAAAAAATAGAAAACAGTTATATTAAATCATTATAATAGTTCACAATATAACCGTTTTACTGTATTTTTATCAAATACACGCAGCCTTGGTGGATATAAAACTTTTGAACGGTACCGTAGTGTTCCTATTTTATCATCACATTTGTGGTCTTTGGCATCAGAAAGTTTGAAAATCCCTGATGTAGATGACAGTAAACCATTCTAAATGTGTATTTTGTTTATCCAGGTGTTTTGTTTAGCATTGAAGTTACATCAACATATTTTGCTGTGAGAAACTACTGGAGGGGCTACTTTGCTGCCACATTCAGTGCTTTTATTTTCAGAGTGCTGTCTGTGTTCAATAAGGATGCAGGTGGGATACTAAATAATATTCCTGAGTGAAGGTCTTAACAGCCTTGAGATGATCATATATCAGATGAGATGACGTTTCTCTTCCATTTGTTATTGTTTCAGTCACCATCACTGCTCTCTTCCGCACCAACTTCCGCATGGATTTTCCTTTTGATCTGCAGGAGCTCCCGGCGTTCGCCATTATTGGGTGAGAGTGCGGGGGCGAAAGCGTGTCGTTCGTGGTGAGGGCACAATCCTGAAGTGTGTGTGTGTGTGTGTGTGTGCCATACTGTAACCCTTGACACACTAGTTGACCTGAGCACACAGCACTTTACCTTCTGTATTATTGTCAGCTGACCAAAGTGACCAGATGTTGGTATTATATTTGATTTGTTAAAACATCATCTTTTGCTATTTGATGAAGTTATTCTATTATCCTCCATTATGTTCCATAATACATGTGTTTACATTGATCGGAAACAATTCCACAATCCTTTCAATATCTGTCTATTTCATTATCTTGTTTTATTATAAAACTGAAAAGGCCAGAATGGCTAAAATGATGTGATAGTTTTTGTCTTTCTTACTTTTTTTTACCCGCAGGATTTCTTGTGGGTTTCTGGGAGCTTTCTTTGTTTACCTGAACCGTCAAGTTGTCCTGTTCATGAGAAGACCTAACATTCTCACACGATTCCTAACAAAACAGTAAGCACCAAATGACAACAGACAATATTAGCTTTAGTATTAACTTCTTTAGCATTATTATAGGAGTACCGGTATGTAGTACTCGCTTGAGAGTTCTTTTGCTGTAATCACAATCTTTAAAATGAGTCTACAAACAAAATACTTGCAATATGTGTCATATTTTCTCTCTCAGCCGGCTGATTTTCCCTGCTGTTGTGACATTAGTGATTACGACACTGACATTTCCTCCAGGGTTTGGGCAGTTCATGGCTGGAGAGGTCAGATTTGGTTAACAAATAACAGTACAATTTTGTTCATTGTTATAACTTAAAAATTAGGATCATGCTATTATGCAGTGGTTCTCAACCAGAGGGCCTCACCAAACTTCCAAGGGGGCCTCAAGATGATTTAAAAAAAAAATTAAATCAAGATATTTCATATTTTAATTCACCCCCTCAACAACTGTTTTTTGTCTTTGAAGAACATCTGTTACATTTGTAACCTTTTCCACATGAGCTAGGAACAGAGCCTGCCCACAAGGCTGTTTATAGGCGCAGATGCTTGCTGAGCGCAGATTGGATTTGGGTCGACCCTGAAGGGCTCGGGATCCTGGGGTTATATCCATATGCAAACTGTAGAACCTGATGAATGTGTGCGGAGAGGACCAGCCTGCCGCACCACAAACATCCTATAAAGGTGCACCCCTTGCAAGAGCTTTGGAAGACGCTACACTCCTAGTGGAGTGGGCCCTGACCCCTATAGGCAAAGCCATTTTGTGCACCTCATAGGGAGAGGGTGATAGCATCTGAAATCCAATGCGAAATATGCTGCTTGGTGACCGCATTACCTCTTTTGCGACCACCAAAGCATACCAGAAGCTGAGTGGATCTACGCCACTGGCCTGAGCGGTAGACATAGATCCTCAGACAGAGCACGGACCGGACATAGCAGGTGGAGGCTTTCTTGCTCAATCATCTCATGATGCGGAGGAAAGAAAGCCTGCAAAGGGACCGGCTGAGGAGCCACAGAAGGTACTTTTTGGAATGTAGTCCTTACATCACCTGGTGCAAAGTCTAAGCAAGAGGAGGCTACTGAAAGCGCCTGAAGGTCTCCTGCTCTCTTGAGTAATGTTAATGCTAATAACAGAGCCACTCTGAGAGTCAGCATTTTTTCTGAGACCGACTCTAAGGGCTCAAGTGGGGTTTCCGTTAAGGCCCCTTCGAGCAATGCTTGGTCCCAGGAGGGAACTCGCAACTGGCAGATAGGCCTCAACCATCTGGCACCGCACAATAACCGAGACACCAAGGGGTGCCTCCCAACCGAGGCTCCATCCAAAGAAATGTGGCTAATGGAAATAGAAGCCATATATACTTATATGGTAGCTGGAGCCAGCCCTGCTGAGAGACGCTCTTGAAGGAACTCCAGCATGATGCAGCATCCTCTTGAAAGGGAGGATTCACATGGACATTTTTAAAATGTGTATACATTATGCCAAGCTCTAAAATATTTTATCAGGTATCCTATAAAGGTATCCTTAATCCTTATCCAGTAAATGTGTAACAATTGGGAAAATCATGGACATTCTTGGAAATTCATTGGTGAAAATGAGTGGGAACCCTAAAGAACATTCAGCTCTTAAAACTTCTGGAATCTTGAAATTTAATCCACGGAAACTAGGAATGTCCACCAATTTTTTTAAAGTTTTAAAAAACGAAACGTTGCCATTATAGCAGATATTGTTGTGGAGAATGGTGGGGCTTGGAGTCACAAAGGTTGAGAACCACTGCGCTAATGTTTATGGTCTTTTTTTTATTCAGACAGTCTTGGAATAGTGTCATAGTTTGGTTGGATTTTTGAAATATATTATTTGATTTGGTTGTAAATGTGGCTTAAATTTGATGGTATTATTCCACAGCTGATGCCCAGGGAGTGTATTAATTCTCTGTTTGATAACTTCACCTGGACTAAAATATGGGGTTCCTCTCTCCCGCCTGGTCTCGGTCGCTCTGCTGTGTGGTTTCACCCTGACGTCAGCATCTTTGTCATTCTTATTCTCTTCTTTATCATGAAGGTTGTCCTTTTCAATCACTTGTTCACATTGTCCTCCATCAATCATCTGTTATTTATCTTCACTGTTTTAAGGTCCTTCTGTTGTCTTTAACTATGTTGGGTTTTTTCACGTATCTTTGTCTAGCATAAAGTGCCACAGCCACTCAACATGCTTTAACCTCTTAACCTGCAATTGCATGTTTAAAACAATAATATCTTAGTAAAAAACCTAAAGTAATATTGCCAAACTATATATCATTTGAAAGCTTAAAATCTCTAATTTTTTAATATTTGGTGGCTGTTATCTAAAATAAATTACAGAGGAGCAGTAATTTATTAATTTGCAACAAGAATATTTCATGTTCATTAGGAGTATTTAGGCCTTTATTTTGAAATAACAATAAACACGAAAAATCATGAAAGATTGGTAGAAACCTCAGTTTGTTTTCATGCCATGAGTTCAAAAGACAACACCAATTCCATTTTATGAGAAAAAAAGGTCTGAAAATGTTTTAAATATAAAGAAAAATGTATGGATTCTCGATTTCTGATTGGCTGCGAGCTATAACGCTATAACGTAGTATTTTTATGCATTTATTAGAGGTTGAATTCAAATCAAATACTGCCAAACCACCCATACTACTTCTGAATAGGATGTCTACTTCATAAATTGTATGAAAATTATGGAAATACATGGTTCAGATCACTCAAAACATATGAAAATGGAGGCGCCCTTATATGGGCAGTAATGGAGTCTAGTGAAAAAGTTGGGTACTGCGCCCAAATAAAATCTTACTGAAAGCTCTTTTTTTTTAGATATCAACCTAAAATTTGGAATACAACTTGTTCAGATTTGTGTCTTTAATTTTCTTGCAGTTTTAGAGTAAAATATATTTTGTAATATATATATTTTATATAAAATATTAATAATTATATTTTTACATTACACCATTTCATAAACTCAAACTTATATAACTTTTTTTCTGTTTCATTTTTTATCATTTCTAGACTTCTACAATAATCTGGAAAATGTCTTCTTTAAAACAAGACCAGCCATAGGTCTATATTCCAAAGCATTCCTGAATTACAACCATTTAAGTTTGGATAGTGATGTTTATGTCTATGCAAAAAAAAGGGGGGTGCCAGTTAACAGGTTAACTAAAGTAATGGTTGTACTTTATTTAACAGTACGTGCACTTTCTGTATACTTAGTGTTTTTCATTTTAAAACACTAGAAAAGTACCATGCACTGACATTGGCTTTAGTTATCAAATCAGTAGCCAGTAGATGGCTTCAACAAAACCTGCTTTTATTCAGGACAGTCATTATCTCCCTCCATCTGTCATGTTTGAAGCTGCTGAAGCAATAATTTTTCTCTTGAGTTAGGCTCGTACAGGTTGTGCTTGTGCTGAAAGAGATTTTACAATTAAGGCAATTGTGTGTGAAAACATTATTATTCATCTCACAGTTCTGGATGTCTGCAGTTTCCACCACGATGCCCATCCCGTCTGGAGCTTTCATGCCTGTCTTTGTACTGGGTAGGTCTTAGGTCTTATTCATTTATTGGTGACTAGCATTTATGGATTCATTATGATTTATTTAAGGATCACTTTAACATACTGCATTGAAGGTTTTTTTAACAACATCAGGCAAAGGAGCTGCTGCTGAAAAAAATAGACTTTTGGCTAACTTGGGTAGATTTACAAATATATGAATGTTGATTATCAAATAATCACTTCACTCAAAAACATACGAAATACAGTCATTTTTTACTAGTAGTCTCACACTGTAAATACGTAAATTAACTTTACACATAGAACTCAGCCAACCACATTTTGTTTTTTATTTGATCAATAAAACACTGGGCTCAAATCTTCTCCAACGTTTCTCTTACAGGTGCTGCATTTGGTCGTTTAGTGGGTGAGATCATGGCAACTCTCTTTCCTCACGGTATCCTGTTTGATGGAATACTGTACCGCATCATCCCTGGAGGGTACGCTGTCATTGGTCAGTCATCCTTTCCTCCTCTTCCGATCCACCACTATTTCCTAATGTTTGCTCATACTGTGTTGATGATCTCAGTCCCATCTTCTCATAGTCTTCTATCTTCCACTGCATGTGTCCATACTCTGTCTGTCATTGTCACTCCTGTCATGACCCTGTCTTATAGCACTCCATCTTTCTATCCTGTTACTCTATCGGTCTATTCTTTTCTCTTACCGTGAAGGTGCGGCGGCGCTGACGGGAGCCGTCACTCACACCGTTTCCACAGCAGTGATCTGCTTCGAGCTGACCGGTCAGATCTCTCACATCCTTCCCATGATGGTCGCCGTCATACTGGCCAACATGGTTGCTCAAGGCCTGCAACCGTCACTGTACGACTCCATCATCCAGGTCAAGAAGCTGCCCTATCTCCCCGAACTGGGCTTCGGCCACATAAGGTGTGCAGACATTGCAAACGTCACCGCTGTGGCTCCACGCATGCGACAAACCAGCTTGGCTCACAGCGCAGCCAGGTTCCCTCACCCTCGCATGCTGACAGCACCTTAGAGTCCTTGTGATTCATTACCAGCGGGAGCCATTAGTAAATACACTTGTCAACGAGGGGCGGCAACATGAAGCCTTGGCACTCTTCCAGCTAACACTGAGCCGCTCAACACTCATTAGATTTGGCCTATTCATACCTCTTTATCAAGGACACACTCTCCGTCTTAATATACCTTTTTGTGGGCTGGAGCAGTGGTTCTACTTCAGGACCCAGAGTTAACATTGCAAGTAGTGACCCAACACAGTGCAAAAACTGTTTATGGTACAAAAATGTGATTAAAATCAAATGCTGAAGACTATTAACATTAATATGAACTGCCTATACATTTATATACACACACACACACACACACAAAATTGACTAATACCAAATTAAATCTTTAATATTGGCCATTATGGTACAGATATATTGTGCAATCCATAGAATACTGACAATTATGTATATGCATAAACAAACTGAAATTTAATGTACCACTGTATTATGAAACAAACTCTGGGACTAAGTAATATGTTGATTAAAACTTAATAGACCTATTTATTTTGCTATACTAACTACACACTATTGTATGGCTAATTGCATTTTATTGTTTGGATTAAGCATAATTTTTCATGTTGTCAGAACAGACCTGTGATCCACTTGAGAAATTAAACTTTTTAAACCATGTCACCCTGTGGTCTTACCATTCTGTTTCCCTCCAGCCAGTATAATATCTTTGTGGAGGACATCATGGTGAGGAAAGTGAAGTTTTTATGTTCCCAGTCTACATACAGAGAAGTGCTGCATTTGTTGGAATCGACATCTCTAAAAACCTTCCCGCTGGTTGACTCAAAAGGTAATGTCACGCAGGCCGTCGAGACAAATTACCTGACTCTAATTGAACCTCTCATTATGGCATTTTTCTATCTGCATGTAGTATACCTTGGTGAGCGGTGTATTTTTATTTTTTTTCAACTCAAAGAGTCTAAACCAACTTTCAACCTCATGTTGTTACTAGCAACATGAAGTTGCTGCTTTGTAGAATTTCAAATAAGTCACATCCTATACAAGATCTATCTCGACAGTTTGGAACAGAGCCCTAGTGTCTGACATCATTTTAATGCTCATTTGTAACTGGATTCTGAACTCACTTCACCTTCAACAGAATCTATGATTCTATTGGGCAGCATTGAGAGGTCTGAGCTTCTCGCCCTCTGTGATTGGTGGGTGTCAGCAGAGAGGCGGATCCTAATGCAAGGACAAAGCTCGCAAGGTCAGGTGCCTAGTGCCAAAATCAGCTGGGAATCATTTGCCTTTGTTGATGAGGAAGAAGAGGAGAATGAAGATGATAAGGTATCTGCTAAGAGAGGATCCTACCTATCCTTCCATCCATAATGAAAATATAAGAAGAAGAAGAAATTTTGCTTTTGTATTCCTTTTCAAGCTGACAATTTGTACTTACTGTTCTGTGTGAATGTTTAGACGATACCAGTTCAAGAGGAAAGAAACGGCCCTCTGCCTCCACCCAAACCTTCAGAACCATCCACCAATCACACGTCTCCTGGTGAGAAACATAACCAATCCTCTTTAAATCTTTAATAAACCTCAGGCAAGCACTTCTATTAAACAAGCATCTTGAGGCGATATAAGTGATACTCATCCTCTAATCCGCCTTTTCATTTTTTTTTCCTTCTCTCTCTCCTCCTCTTCTTGCCTAGATAAGGGTCCTTCCCAGTCTTTCGGGACAATTTTACGTAACTTCTTTTCATCCTCTTCAGAAAGACACACAGAAGGTCAGCCACAGGTACAATGTTTGTGCTTAAAGGTCCCTTATGAAAACCTGCATGTGTGTGTGTTCCATCAAGTGAATGCACTAAATTAATTATTGTCAGCATGTATGAAATTTTAATGAAAGGTCGATAAAATGGGAAGAGCAAATATATTGCTAATGGTCTGCATTAATATTCATCAGTGTTTTTCAAGGACATGTGCGGTTAAAGGGAAGTGAACGGTCTTACATAGAATGTGTCAATATGCAAATGCTCATTCTAAAATATCAATGAGTTTGAATAGTTGGAACAAATGCACCATGTCATCTATTATTGAATTATCTTGCCATTTATTTTCAACCCAGGAGCCTTATCCTCCACCTTTAACTGACACAATGACACCAGAACAGGTATTACCAATTCCACAATACAATAAAAAAATTAACTTCCAAGTAGGCATTTAAGCATGAAGAGAAATGTAATTAATTTAGGATCTGCATATTGTTGGATGTTTTAATTCCTATGCAGTTTATAAATGCAGATGAGTTGCTAAAATAAAATAAGCCATAGTGGAGTTGAAAACTGGTTCTGACTGGTTCCCATAGATCAAAGCCTGGGAAGAAAAAGAGATGGACAAACCTCTGGATATCGATCAGATCAGAATAGATCCATCCCCCTTCCAGCTGGTGGAGAGAACGTCACTTCATAAGGTGAGCGACATCCCCAGTCAAGTTACTTTTACACATAATATGGCGCTTTATACAATAGAGATTGGGTCAAAGTAGCTTTACAATAATGAACAGGAAAATAACAGTGTTAGTGTTGCAAAATTCATAAATTATGAAACCAATTCAACTTCAGCTATAAAGCAACCATACAGAAGACAATAGTTTCATTATTCACCTCAAGTCAGTTTAGAGTTGATTCAGATCAGTTCAATAACTGTGTCGAGGTTGCAAAGTTCATCAATTATGAAACAAGTTCAATTTAGCTATAAGCAGCTCTACAGAAGACAACAGTGACATGATATATCAGAACCATGGCTGAAATGTTTAACATTTATGGATATCTGCTGATATTGGACATATTTGAATGCTTTTTCCCTCCATTTTTACATTTTAGATTACATTTTCCGTCATCTAACTCTCAAACAATCTTTAAAAACACTGATAATTTAATTGTTAAATGTAATCTAGCAAATCTCAAAATTAATACACATTTTCATACTATACATTATAATTTTAGCTTTTAACATATTTTTATATTTTATTTTTTATCTATTTTGACAAAATAGTGTCTGTATATATTAAATCATTGTATTCATTTATATATATATATATATATATATATATATATATATATATAAATGAATACAATGATTTAAAGGGGTCATCGGATGCCCATGCCCAAGTTGGTAAGATTCTTTAGGGTCTTCATGTAAAGTTTGTAACATACTTTGGTTAAAATTCCTCAATGGTTGTGTAAAACAACACCCTTTTTACCTCCTCAAAAACAGTTATGACTTAATTCATCATTAGCTTTTCATCAACCCACAAACATCTGCGTGAGAAACCCTGGCCTAAATGACACCTTTTACCAAATATAAAATGATCCAGACTCTCAAGATGATTCAGGATTTTGAAGGTCAATAAAAACGTTACCTTTTTTTTCACCAGACTCATACCCTGTTCTCTTTACTGGGCCTCAGTCATGCCTATGTAACCAATACTGGAAAACTGGTGGGAGTTGTGGCGCTGAAAGAGGTAGTAGCTTATCCATCTGTTGTCATAGCTAGTTATTTGTCTTTTGCTGAATTCGCTTATTTGACTGTTGCTGAATTCAGAACCGCATACTAACATACTACTCGTACTATTTTTGCCATAGAAAGAGTAGTTTGCTAGTATGCTGTTCCGAATTCAGCATATTTAACCCTTCTTTCTTCTTCTTCATCAGCTCCAAAAAGCCATCGAGGGCTCAACGCGCAGTGGCGTGCGCTTGCGCCCCCCTCTGGCCAGTTTTCGTGACACCATTCGTAAAGCTGCGAAGCCCCCTCAGGCCTCTTCCCCTCCATCCTCGCCCGTCTCCACCACTGCTCCTTCCTCGCCTCTGTCCTCACCCGTGGTCCCTCACGCCCATTCCCCCGGCCCAGCGGCCCCAGTGAAGGAAGGGAAGGAGGAGATGGAGGTGTGGATTGAGGGCGTGAAACGGGAGGTGATTGTGGGGAACAGCAGTAGCACAACCACAGTAAGCAGCAGCAGGAGCAGCAGTAGCGGGACAGAAAGTAGTGACAGTGAGGCAGGAAGTGCCGATAGCAGCCCAACCCTGCCGCCCTCCTCCTCTCCACCCCCCATCCCTCTCTCCATCCTGCAGCCCGTCCCCGAAAACAAAGAGGGTGAAGAAAACGAGGACGAGGAGCCCCTTTAGAACAAGTAAAGTTTGCTTTTCTTGTATTTGCGGTGTGATCCGTGTACGTTCGTCCACTTTTATTTTTATATAACTATTTCATGTTTTTTATTCATTGCTCGTTTAAAAGGTTTTAAAACATCTGTTCCTTTGCCCCACTCAATTTGTGTTCATCCTCTCTCTTTTCCATTTCTTCTTCCCCTTTCTCCTCTTTATTCTCTTTTTGTAAATAATTTTCTTTTCCTTTTTTTCTTCCTCTTTAGAGGAAGAAGAAACATAATAAGAGAAAGAGTTCTCATCTTATTTTTCCTCTTCTTCCTCTAAACATTTCTGCGCATTTTCCCCCTCCTTTTCTTCTTCTTTGTCCACTTGATCTTTCTCTTCTTTCTCTGAAAATATCAGTAAATCTTCTGCCTTTTTCTTCCACTTTTTTCTTCCACCTCCCCTGCTTATTTCAACGCATTCTCATCCCAAGGCGTTATATACTGACGCTTTTGCCAAAGCGTCTACATCCGACGCACATGGCACCCTTTAGCGTCAATATAACACGCTTCGGTTATGGGTAGGTTTAGGTCTGGGGTAGTGTTAGGGTTAGACCACTAGGAGGCGCCATATATCTGTGTCTCATATTGACGCTAAAGGGTGCCATGTGCGTTGGATATGGGGATGAGAACGGGCTGCTTATTTCTATTTCCTCTATAGATGTCTTTAAATAAATGCTTTCTCTTCCACCTGCTCTTCCTCCTTTTTTCTCTATTTTAAAAAAATCCTGTAAAAAAATAAATGTAAACTGCCCAGTAGAATATGTATCATGTATCATGAGACTTGTTATTGAGATTATGGTCAAATAGGTGCTAGATTTTTTTTTCTCCCCAATACTACTTTAAATATTCCTTCCACGTCTTTTCAGTGGGAATCTGAAAACAGAAATGGGGAAAAAAAAAGGTTTTATATAGCCGAACCATTAACATTTTCCTTGGTGGCATAAATCAAGCGCAGCGTCAGTTCTGGCAGGTCACGTTAGTCAAGCTCGCATCAGCTGACTCTCAGCTGATCCACGTCTACCTATAGGAATACGACGCCTATCACTGTATACATATATAAGCTCCTTCAGTATTATCAACAGATATGGCGTTTCTCAGGAGCTGATTACCCTCCTCCATCCCCAGCTCCTCCTCTCGCCCAGTCAGGATTTGGCATTCTGATTCCCCTTGAATCAGAATAAATTCTCGAATTATGTTGTACTTTAAAATCTTGATTTAATGAAATCTGTACACATTCATGTTGGTTCTGTTCTGTTTACCCTAAGGGGGGTTATTGCTCCTCTCCCTGCTCTTATCCATGCTAGGCTGCATGGATCCGCAGGGAGTTCTCCCCCAGAACGGAACCATATCACCAATCCTAACTGTATGCTAATTGTCAATCGTATTTGACGATAGTGGTCCTGACAGAAATGATGCTGATAAATGCTAAATCAGGTTTACATGCGGCAGTCTGGGACATTCTTTCAGACCTCATAAAAGCACTTAAAGTCTTCATGCACCTGGACCTGAACCCTTTTTATATTACCAAATGAGCAAAAATTTACAACAAATCCAAGATATTTCAAACAAGGAACATTTTCACTGCATTACACTTCTGTAGTTTTCCAAAATATCTGAAACAAAATGTGGCCAGCAGGTGGCACATTGTGGACCTTTTCAAAATCTGAACCTACTTTTCACCTGAAACATATTCTCCTCATACCCTCTTCGAGTTATACATTTGTAAGCGATTAAAATTCAGGGTGTGCGCACTATCGTCTCTTAATGAAACCCTTCATGTCCTGCTGTCATCTATCAATCTTTTCTCTCAAAACTCTCTCTCATGTCTTTAAACCAAGGACTCTTATTTATGAACAATCTATGTTGGTTCATGTGATCTACTGTCCTCGATTAAATTTTTCAGGTAATTTAATGTGATTTTTGTGTCTGTTTAGTCAGTGAGCTATCACTTTATTTCCCTCATCTTTTGCTTGTCTGTTTTTGTCTTATTTATTAATTTATTTTATTCATCTCTTTCCCTCTTGACGTTATGAGAAATTGACAGAAAATGTATTATAAAGTCATTTCGAAAAGGTTAATGATGTTGTTTTTGTCTCATTGTTGTTTCAAATTTGTAGTTTACCTTAGGAGGAATGACATTTATATATCTAAAACCATTCAATCTTGGTATCTTCTAGGAATAAATAACAATTCAATAAACAGTGACAAATTTTTCTATTGGCCTGGTCGGGCCAGTCGTTAAAAAAACTTTTTGTGGCCTCACCACAAAAAAAGTAATAAATAGATAAAATAGGCCTAGTTATTATCTCCGTTGTTTTTGACCCATAATCTCAATAAATAAAGTTGTGACACCAAAAATTAGCCTAACTATATATTTCAAATATTGTTAAAGACAAGTAAACTGTCAGTAATAAAATAATATCAAATTACAAATAATCTAATTATGAGCAATAGCATAAATACAATAGAACACACATACACATACGAATAAAATAAACACTGCTTTTCATGTTTTTCAGGTAAGTCTAACCAGCCCGATCTCACGGCAATTCGTACGAATTTTACGAGGTGGCTAATTCGTACTAATTCATACGACCTCACTCGTACAAATTCGTACGATTTTTGCTAATTCGTACATATTTTACGAGTTACCAAATTCGTATGAATTCGTACGAATGACCTACCCCTGACCCCACCCCTAAACCTACCCATCACGTGGGTTTAGACAAATCGTACGAATTCGTACGAGTGAGGTCATATGAATTAGTACGAATTAGCCACCTTTTAATCACTCGTACGAATTCGTACAAATTGGTCGTGAGGTAGCGTTGGTCTAACAGTCATTTTGAGGTATAGAAAATGAATGATCAAGTGTAAAATAGTGAAGAGCAGTGAGTGATTTCTTTTCTTTGTCCTTTATTGATGGATTAACATTAAAACAAAGACAGCAGCAGGTTTATTAAGCGGCTGTCACTTTAAGAGCTGCACGGATCCAATATACTGTTATTATACATGCGTTTTCTTTCTCAACTGTTTATGTTTACTTAAGATATAACAGACTATGTTTACTAGGATACTCGCAGTGACCGGCATTCTTTGACGTGATTTTTTATGAATATGTCCGTTCAAGCGCAAGAAGACATGAAAGGGCCATCGGGCAGTCCTTATTGTCGAGCCCTGCTTCATAAATGGCTTCATCACACACACTTGACTTCTTTATCCTTGCGTCCTTTAAAAGGAGCCATTTGCCACCCTTTAGGTGGCTGCATTTTTCTTTTGCATTTTGTGATTTTAATTATCTTTTGTGCTCTTGCACCCATTACATTCCATGCACACATTTTACTCTACATTACTGACCTTACTGACGGTTACATTAACACCTGTTTTTGTTAATAAACCTTGAGTTAATTTTGTGTGTCCTTTATTTGTTGCGGCCTTTTGAGCCACAGGCTGTAACAAAATGGGTGCTCGTCCGGGACGAACAAGACACTGGGTGGTCACAGTGAGAGAATATTCTAATATATTTCTATCCTATTTCTCGTTACTGATCATTTATCAATCTCTAAAGCCATTAACAAATGAGACAGTGCTTCACAATAAGGATTTTATTTACAACACATTATAATGCACATGATTTGAATGAGGTTACATGATGACACCGAATGGAGTTGAAGAAACTGTAAGATCGCTACCTACCTAGCTTTATTTTTTTTTATTCCTCAACAATCAGAAATCCCATTCTGATTTCACTGCATTTCTTTGTCATTTTGCACAAAATGCATCATATTTCACAGAGTATGACAGAATTATGACCTTGTGACATCATTGCTGTCAGCTATTAATGTTGCCATCCTTTGGACATTTCACAAAGAGCTCTTACATCGAAGATGCTAAAGGTGTATTTTCCAAAGAATGTGATTTTGTTCGTTGAACACAAGAGATTATTTTCACTTCTCTCTAATTTTGTCTGGTTTTGAATTTCGATCCAAATACAGCAATTGAAAATGACTCTCCCTCAGCAGATACTAGTCCTACGATGTTCGAAATATCACAAAGAATGACAACTTGCAGGCCTCGTTAGTATAGAAAAATAAATGTTGCCTCAGTATTGCATAACGACATTAATCAAAACTCTCAAACTCATCAAAGAATATAAATCATTGCTAAACCAAACGGCTTCTAAATCTAAATTAGTGTTAATGTTGCCACATCCAAAACACTTTTTCTCTCTCTTTTGGAACGTATACAAGTATCGACAAAGATTTGAGATGTGCACGCTAGTAGTCGAGGGCACTTCTTTCTGCAATTACAGCTTATTAAATAATTAGTGGAAAGCCTGCAAGCACAAACCAGAAAAGCACCTTCTTTTTACTTCTTTCCACAGTCATACGGTCTGTCGTGACAAAAACATACTCTGACCAAACATGTCAATTAGCCCATTACCACATGATTTTACTGAGGTAATGAGTTTATCTCTTTGTATTATGTCAGCTACAGGATTCGAAAGCGACAACTTAACATGGAAAATATGCATGAAGCAAATAGTTCATCAAAACTTGAAATGGATGGATCCATGAGTTGTCTTCAGGATTCCCAGTTTAGTTTCCTGTAGTCTCAGACTCAACGGATTAAAAGTATCCAAAGTTTCCTCATCTTTTTGCATGAGAAGATTGATGGAACTTCCCGGAATGACGATGATGACTCTTCAGTTTTCCTTTTGTTGTTCAGTGCAAATCAATATTGAGCAGCTCAGCCAGGCAGTACACAAACAGATAAACACAGATATCGATGAAAAAATGAAGTAGAACTGAAAAAAACTTTAGGACAGAACTGGGCTGTCGCTAAAGAAGATGGGCAATACATTCGTTTATGTCCATAGTAGTGCATAAGTCTTAGTAACAATACAATTAGGATGTTGAAAAGGGCAGCACTGTTTCCATTTGGGCAGTATTGTGCTTGGTTATATTAAGAACAAAAATTGTGTGTGTGTGTGTGTGTGTGTGTGTGTGTGTGTGTGTGTGTGTGTGTGTGTGTGTGTGTGTGTGTGTGTGTGTGTGTGTGTGTGTGTGTGTGTGTGTGTGTGTGTGTGTGTGTGTGTGTGTGTGTGTGTGTGTGTGTGTGTGTGTGTGTACATACAGTAGGGGACACTTCACGCAAACAGCAAATTCGTAACGTTTTTTTTTTTTCGAGAATATACCTTTAAAGACACATTCATACATTCGTACTAACACACACAGTACATACATGTTATATATACAAATACATATTGTTTCATTGGCTTTTAGTTTTATTACAAAAATCAATATATATATTATTACTATGTTGATACTGTTGATTCAGTCACTTAAATACTCAAAAAAACGCATGCACTTTCTTTTGGTTGTATTGATTTCTCAGTATTGCACTCTTTGTTTTCATTTGCAAGTGGCCTTGGACTTCAGCACTCCAGCAATAAAACAGCAGGAGCACATATCATCCCGGCTTTGACGCTCTCCGACGTTTGGTCTCTATGCGCCCGCCGTTCCGAGAGAGCACTCTTTCAGCGTTTATAACGAATAAATCTGTGATGTAACAGTTTGTACACATCTGGGGTAAAAGGGCATATACAGTAGCTTAATTGGTTTGATAATTTCACAGACAGTTTAGTTTTTTTATGTTCCTCGCTCCGTCCTTTCAGCTGGCCCTCAATTTCAGTTGGTCGCCACAACAACCACGGCCCCATCCTCCATCTCTTCTTCCTTCTCCTCCAGCGATTGGACGACGCAGGATGTGACCTCGTAGGTCATGTGCTCAGCCATTGGCTGTGCTGGTGCTCTTCCTGGGCTCATGACCCCAGCTGGGGTGGAGTCCTCTCTCTGTGTCAGGATGGAAATTACAGATGTCGGCTCGGGTTCAAAGGTAAGTGTTATGTCATCCTCCTTGAGAGAGAGAGAATTTTTTTTTTTGTATCATGTTAACATAAATTGGTGAATGATGTAGAAATGAAATATCCTACCTTGACTTCCTCCTCCTCTTGCTGCTCTGGGATGCATTCGGTCTCCATGACAGATTCCTCACCGTACACTTCCCCCATGCCCATATCAGCCGTGGACAAGCCCATGTGTCCCATCAACTCCACCTGATGGGGCTCCACCTGAGCCGCCGCCCACAGGTCAGCTAGTCTCGGGTGAGTGGGCAGCCCCAAACTGTGAATAGTGCTGTTGGGAGTGGCTTGTAAGGAGTGTGAGGCGCTGTGCAGTCGATGTTCCAATGACTTCAAGAGAAAGCATGAGAAAAAGAGTTGAGAATGTATGAAGTGATAATTGGTAAAACACTTTGATTTGACAAAGTACAAAAGTGCACACTGACCATATTTTATGAGGGAGTGAACTACAATCCCAAGGAGCGTTGCAAATGATGAAAATGATTGAAAATGATGAAAATGATTATTTATTATTTATTATAAAAACAACATATTCTAAGTTTATTTACTGATGAGTTTGGGAACTTTTTAATGTTTTTGAAAGAAGTCTTTTTTGCTCACCAGGGCTGCATTTATTTGATCAAACACAAAGTAAAACAGAAATATTTTGAAATATAATTACAGTTTAAAATAGCTGTTTACTATTTACAGTATTAAAAACAGTATTTAAAGATATAATAAAATTTCTGCACCCATTATTCCAGTTTTCAGTCAGTGTCCCATGATCCTTCAGAAGTTATTTTATCATTATCAATGTTGAAAACAGTAATGCTGCTTAATATTTCAGGATTTTTAATGATTTAAAAGATCAGCATTTATTTAAAATAGAATATTTATGTAAAAATGTAAATATTTTAATGTAACCTTTGGTTGTCATCCTCGCTGAATAAATAATTTCTTTAAAAAAAAAATCTAGCTGACCCCAATCTTTTGAACGGTGGTATTCTGCAAACTTCATTAAACTCGTTAAATCATCTAAATCAACAACTTGTATGTTAGACACTATACCGACTAAGACTAAGCTATTGAAAGAGATGCTTCCAGAGGTCATAGATCCTCTTCTTAATATCATTAATTCATAGGATACGTACCAAAAACTTTTAAGCTGGCTATGATTAAACCGCTTGTTAAAAACCACAACTTGATCTTAGAGAATTAGTCAATTACAGGCCGATCTCAAATCTACTGTACCTTTTCTGTCAAAGATACTAGAAAAGGCAGTATCCTCACAACTATGTTCCTTTTTAGAAAGAAATTAAATCTGCGAGGATTTTCAGTCAGGATTTAGACCGTACCATAGTACTGAGTCTGCTCTCATTAGAGTTACAAATGATTTGCTCTTATCATCTGATCGTGGTTGTATCTCCCTATTAGTGTTACTTGATCTTAGTGCTGCATTTGATACCATTGACCACACCATTCTTTTAAATAGACTTGAAAATTATGTTGGCATTAGTGGAATTGCGTTAGCATGGTTTAAATCATACTTATCTGACCGTTATCAGTTTGTAGCAGTAAATGAAGAGATGTCTTATCGATCAAAGGTTCAGTATAGCGTACCACAAGGCTCAGTACTAGGACCGTTGCTGTTCACTCTGTACATGCTACTCTTAGGAGATATTATTAGGAAGCATGGCATTAGTTTTCACTGTTATGCTGATAATACTCAGTTCTATACTTCACACCCTGACGAAACATTCTTCCGTCTTGAAAAAATATATCTAAATTACGTCATATGCTCTCAACGACAAATGCGGAACAGTTAGTTCATGAGTTCATAACATCAAGGCTAGATTATTGTAATGCTATTATGGGTTGGTACCCTGCAACTAGAGTTCTTACCAGAACCAGGAAGTATGACCATATTAGCCCGGTTCTGTCAACTCTGCATTGGCTCCCTATTAAACATCGTATACATTTTTAAATATTGCTGATTACTTACAAAGCACTAAATGGAGCTCTTAACACATTATAGTCCGTCACGTCTATTGCGATCTCAAATTTTCGGCCAGTTGATAATACCTAGAATATCAAAATCGACTGCTGGCGGTAAATCCTTTTCCTATAGCACCAAAACTTTGGAACAGTCTTCCTAACATTGTCCGGGAAGCAGACACACTCTGTCAGTTCAAAGCTAGACTAAAAACACATCTCTTTGACCTAGCATACACATAACACATTATAGACTTCTATAATTCAATATTAGGCTGCATAGATTAGGTCAGCCGGAACTGGGAACACTTAAATCCTGATGTACTTGTTACATCATAAGAAGGATGGCGTCTACGCTAATATTAGTCTCTCTGTTTATCCCGAGGTTTACCGCAGTCCGTCGGATCCAGGCCATATCCGGATCTGATGAAGGACCTGCGCCTGTACATGACGACAACGCAGTCCTGAAGTGTCAACTAGTCTCTCCCCTGTGAAGGCCTCCTTCCCTTCCCTTTACCTCTGTACAGATAAAACGTTGTCAGGATAATTCCGGTTCACATGGCTACGCGGAAGCGAGAAAAAAAATTGGTATTATATATTTTTCAAGGTTTGTACCTTGGAACCTATTTCATGGTTTGTGTTCTCGAGCCACCAGACACTGTTTTGTGCAAATGAGCGGCCGGATCGCATTAAGGGTTTTCTTTCTGTTAGAACGGTGTCGTGTTAGCGGCCCCTAAGTTAATAACTAATGATCGTTGCGACGGAAGTGAATCAATCAAAACTAACTTTAGCTGGACAATAACTTTATTCTAGAGCTGCTGTAAAGCCAAAACAATATATGTTACTTTAATTTCCTATTATCACTGTAAAGCTGCTTTAAAACACTCTATATTGTTAAAAGCGCTATATAAATGAAGGTGACTTGACTTGACTTCAAGCTAACTAAAGAAGCTAAATGACAAATGTTTAATTTGACTATTTGCAACTTGTTGCAACTGTTTTATAATATATGTGCCATAATGTTTTAACGAGATTAGTTGTCATATTTACATATAATGACATTATAAAGTGAATCTGTAGTATTTCTAATCCGGAACTGGATAGTGTTTTGAATGTGTATTGTTTACCTACAGTAAAATGCTCCAGATTCATCAAATGCAAGACATGACAGTTGCACTCCGTCACCCTTTTCAGTCATGTCAGTGCTGTTCTCAAAACAGCGAGACCACCTACAGCTCCATCCCGTAGACCAGGGGTTTTTCAATCCTGGTTCTGGGGACCCAACGCTCTGCATATTTTGTCTGTCTCTCTAATCTGGCACACTCAGTTCAGTACATGAGCTGATCTGAATCAGGTGTGTTTAATAAAGGAGACATATAAAATGTACAGAACGGTGGGTCTCCAGGACCATGATTTAAAAGCCTTTGACAACACCCGGCTACAAGAGATCAAGTTGTAGTACTCCACATAACTCTGTAGTGTTTCTCTGAGCATGTTAACATGACAGCATGTGCTTTCTGACCTGTTGGTACTGCATGAGCTGCTGCTGCTGGTACTGCTGATATTGTTGGAACTGCTGTAGGTTGTTCTGTTGCTGCAACGTCAACTGCTGCTGCGTCAGGTAGTGGGTAGAGCCGTCAAAACCCTCACCCGAAGCCCCGCCCCCCATGATGTAAGAGCCGGCAGCGGGAGAGGCCATGCCTGAGGGCTCGTTGCTGATTGGCTCCCACGCATCAGAGGAGGATAGACAGTAAAGGCCTTGGGAGACGTAAGTGTGAGGCCACACGTCTGCAGAGGAATGATGCAGCGGCTGGTCTGAAGGACAGACGTGAAAATAAAGGAGAGACAGACGAAAGGTCGTAAGGTGAAGTGGAGAATTCAACTGCAGATGGAACCAAAGTGGTTTCTGAGAGAATTTCTTTTTATGTTCTAATCCAGGGATTCCTAAACTTTTTTGAATAAGTACAATGTAACTAAGTCACTTTAAAATAAAGGGCTACACTTTATTTTAGGGTGTCCTTGTTAGGGTTGGGGTTAACAGGTAACAGTGTAATTATACATATAAGGACTGAGTAATATTGTAAGTATGTACTTACTATAGGGTTAGGTTTAGCAAAAGGGTTTGGTTTAGGGTTAGTTGCATGTAATTATGAATAATTTATAGTTATTACTATAGTACCTACGTGTAACACGTGTAACAAAAACACTGTAAAATAAAGTGTTACCAGATTATAGATAGATAGATAGATAGATAGATAGATAGATAGATAGATAGATAGATAGATAGATAGATAGATAGATAGATAGATAGACAGACAGACAGACAGACAGACAGACAGACAGACAGACAGACAGACAGACAGACAGACAGACACAGACAGATAGATAGATAGATAGATAGATAGATAGATAGATAGATAGATAGATAGATAGATAGATAGATAGATAGATAGATAGACAGATAGATAGATAGATAGATAGATAGATAGATAGATAGATAGATAGATAGATAGATAGATAGATAGATAGATAGATAGATAGATAGATAGATAGATAGATAGATAGATAGATAGAGACAGTGTTGTTCAAAGTTACTTTTAAAAGTAATGTGTTACCATATTGCATTACTCCATAAAAAGTAAATAATTTTGTTACTTAGTTACTTTTTATGGAAAGTAATGTTACGTTACTTTTGCATTACTTTTACTCACCTGGGCTGGGCTTGCTTGTTTGTTTGTTTTTAAATAACAAAGAACACAAAAATTCTAGTTTTGGCAAATGTAAAGGCCCTTTCAGACCAAAAGTGAAAAGAATAAGCCTCAGGCTAAAGGAAATGCAAATTCACGCATGTAAAGGCGCAGCTCAAACAATCCTTTCAGCTGTGCTGCCATTCTGGATTTTAGACGAACAAGGAAGTTCAACACTCTTACTTCAGCGATAAAAACAAAAAAAATAAACAATGGTTGAATTGGATCATCGAAGGTCAGCAAGAAAGGCAATGTTTAATAAAGTGTAATAAATACATAAAGTATATTTATATTATTTAACACATTTAATCACTGCAGGTTTGCTTAATATTTTAAAATTCTACACATTCCGTTCCTCCGCCATTTACGCTCGCTATGAGAAATGAGAAACTCTCCCAGTATAGATCGGGCAGAAACAGGTGAAGGGATACAGATTGTTAAACAGTTTTCGTGTGATATTATATCGCATGGCAGTAAAACGCTCTCAGCCAATTAGTTTAGAGAACCAGAACTACCTGAGACCTCTTTCAGGATCTTTATTATTAAATTATTATTATTATTATTATTATTAGTAGTAGTAGTAGTTTTAACTGAAGCAAATTACAGTTGTCCTGTAAAATAAAATAAAAATCATAAAAAATATTTTATTTTACAATACAAATTACCAATATTTATGTCTTAAATTCTTTACTTTCAAAAATTCAGTCGCTTTGGCTTTTAACATTTTAAATCCTTGAGCTTTTATTTTGGCGACATTTTGGTGAAAATCTGTAGAAATGTAGGAAATTATGGGAATGTGTAGCCTATTTAATGTGAACTAAGCCCAAAATGCACGATCGTGAGGAGAAGCATTTACTGTGAACCGAGCCACACTAACATCCCTTACCATTTAATTAAATCTTTATTTTGATAATTGCACTGAGCTATATTGCAATTTCTATTTTATTTTTGATTAATTCTTTTTTTATATATTCGATATAATTCATTATTAGCTTCTTCTCATCAACTCACAAACTCCCTGCAGTTCCCACACGAAACCCCATGAGTTCATGAACCCCCATTTGAATTAGCCTTTTCTAATACCATTTTAAAAACTATAACAATCATGATTTTTCATCGTTACTCCGCTACATTAAATCCTCATTATTTTGACATAATCAGGCTGAAGAGATCCTTTTTGTTAGGTGTTACTCTGCAACCTGGCTTCTTATAGCTCTGACAACTGAACCTCAGGAAAGCCGCTGCTCCGCGATTCTCCCCTATTGCCTTTGGGCCTGCAGCTATCAGGCATCTCTGACACATTTCCACACACTAAAAAAAGTGGTGGCAATGCGCTCTAGACCTGTCAAACGGACTCCAAGGCACATCAGTCAAGGCTAGGTAAAGGCTGTGACCACAATATAAATAAAATCTGCAGAAATATCTAAGAGCTAACATCAGTGAAACAAAGAGGTTTGGCTATGAGTCTCCTGTCAAAAAATCCAAACAGTTCTTACTGCAAGAGCGGTTGAATATTCACAAGGTTTTAAACTGCCAGTGAAATAACCGTGCAAGCATGAGCTTAAGAAGTGTGTGCTTGTAATATCTGAGCCGTAGCTTAAACGATTGTTCTATTCATCTGTAGTCAAGCAAAGTAAGCAAAATGACAAATCGTTGATGAAGCATAACAGAAAACATATAGTGCCTTATTAAAACAATGTCTGCATTCTGTTCCGGCACAAGGTGGTAATTCTGAATGAAAGTTGTTTGTGACCCTCACCTCTGCTAGTGATGCTCTCCTGGTTAACCTCACTGAGGTGAGCCACGCTGCCCTGGTTGGAGTCCACACAGAAACTGTCTCCATCCATAGAGGTCCAGGCTAAGAGTGTGGCCTCAGAGATGGCAAACTGCTGCAAAATGCCTGCAAAAAGTAGGATTACATTTTTTATTTTAAAGATGAAATATACTGAATACACATTTTAAATATTTACATATTCATAGCAGTTTTGTGGGGCGGCACAGTGGCTCACTGTCGCCTCACAGCAATAAGGTCCCTGGCTTGAGTCCCAGCTGAGCCAGAAGTCCTTTCCGTTTGGAGTTTGTATGTTCTCCCTGTGTCTGCGTGGGTTTCCTCAGGTTTCCCCCACAATCCAAAAACATGCGGTAGCCTATAGGTGAATTGGAGACGCTAAAATTGTCCATAGAGGTGAATGCGTGTGAGTCCCAAGTCATGTAATGTGGAGGGTTGGGGAAAGACCTGGAAACCTATCCCGGAAAAATAACTGGCAAGAAAATTCATGGTCAGTCTCTCGCGTATAGCAAGAGATGGCCATAGAATATCATAGTCGGATATGACTGGAATGGTCAATGAGAGAGCAAGGATGCATTAAATTGATGAAAAGTGAAAGTAAAGAAATGTATATATCTGTTTTACCTTAGTTCTAGTTTACTGTTGGTCGCTATGGTTACTGGTTAGTTTTCACCTGTTCCTTGTTTCCTTTAATGATCTGTGTTCCTCTGTGTATATGAGCCCTTAGTTTACTCGATTCTGGGTCTTTTGTTAATATTTGTTAATATTTATGGATCTGTGATATTATTATATGTTCTCTCTGGTGTTTTTTTAACGTTCAACTTGATCATTCATTCAGTGTTACTCGTCGGATTTAATATACATGGCCACCGTGACAATATCATAGTTTCCACAATTTTGGCAGAACAACTGTTTTCAATATTGATATTTGATATTTTAGCACCAAATCAACACATTACAACAGATTTCTGAAGGATCATGTGACACTGAAGACTGGAGTAATGATCCTGAAAAGTCAGCTTGTTAAAATATATTAAAATAAAAAAGCTATTTTAAATTGTAATCATATTTCACAATATTACAGTTTTCACTGTATTTCTGATCAAATAAACAGCATTGGTGAGCAGACGAGACTTCTTTTAAAGACATTTAGAATCTTAAATGTTCCAAAATTGGGGGGAAAAAAACATTATTAGATTTTCTGAAACTTCTTGTTAGTAAAATATACAATATTACAATTTAATATAAAATATTGCACAGATTTTAGTCCCTGTAAACTATTTATTTACATCAATTTCATCTTTAAAGTGCCCATGATGTTGTGCTAATAATACAAAGACAATTGGAAGTAATTTACTGCAAAAAGAAGCAAAACTGCATGAGATTGAATACTATTGAGCACTATTTGTAAGATATTTGGGTAACACTTTAGTTTAGGGTCCAATCCTCACTATTAACTAGTTGCTTATTAGAATGCATATTAGGATATTGACTGTTTATTACTCATAAAGCCCATATTAATGCCTTATTCTGCATGACCTTATCCTACAGCCCTAATACACAATACCTAAACTTAACAATTCCCTTACTAACTATTAATAAACAGGAATTATGAGTTTATTGAGTCAATAGTTAGTGAGAATTGTACCCTACTCTAACGTGTGACCAATATTGGATGTGATTTTAATGAGCAATTTGCACTTTTCAGTCATCTCAACATCTTCAGTCAAACATCTCACCCGCTGCCATTCGTGCCTCTTTTTCACCGTCACTCAAGTCACTGTAGGCGTCATTTTCAAGCCGTCTCTCCCTCTCGCGGTTCAGGTTGGAGCGGCCCGCTCCTCCTTCCGGCCCTGCAGAAGGTATACCCCAGCTCTGCCACTCAATCATATGGGCCACGCGACCCTGGGCCATGGCGGTGGGCTTGGTCACTTTGTCCTTCATTGATCTGGAAACCCCTGAAGAGAGAAAAACACAAATCAGCAACTGCACAGACTCTACGTGGAGCTGCAGAGAGGGGCGAATGAAGGCAGTGCATTGTGGGATATGTGCCTTTTGATTAATCACCTATAAGGCATACTAGTGCAAGGCACTGTGCATTATAACAACTGAATGAGTGATTATGAGCTACAGCCTGTTGATTTGATCGATCACGAGGCGTGAGAGGGATGCAATTTGGTTGACCATCTTTAGAAATACATTATTCACAAAACTAATGAATTACATGAGATTCATAAGCTTTTATGCATGTATGAATAATTAGAGACAAAAGAGAAACGTCTAAACATTTCCTATAAACAAAATGGCTCATTAGCATGCAAATTTCTCATCTGAACGAGACGCATTAGTTTAATACCTAAGCCTCTGAATGCAAAAGAGAGCTTAAAGACAAAGTAGTCTGAGGGTAAACTCGTTGACGGTTGTGTGATTTTTCTCGAGGCTGCTGACAATGATAAAAACCCCATCTGATGAAGTGACTGCCTCTCTTTAAATACTTTGATAAATCACCTCCATTTGTTCCCAGGGGAAAACAATCTAATGGTATCACTTAAGCACCTCACCCCATTTTCAAGCATTTAAGAAAAACAAGAGAAATACAAAAGATACAGGACATGAAACCAAGAGATATTCAGATACCTACGTTTCCAGAAACCTGTTGTGACAATGAGCAGTATCTATTAAAAACAACACCACACACCACTGTCCAACAATTTGCTTCACAAAAGAGCACTACACCTCACATAACCACAAAACACACTACAATACACAGCTGACGTCACACCGAAAGACTACGTTTCCCAGCAGCAAGCTTGTGGAGATGAATAGTGCACTTACGTCAGGAGGTTTTTTTTTTTTTTTTTTTTAACTCTTGTTGGATCTGACTGGGGATTTCATCAATGGCTAAAGAGGCCATTGACATGCACTAATTAATGGAGGAGGCAGGTGGTGAAACTGGAAAGGGAGGGAGGGGGGGGGGACCCACAGGGGCAGCCATGTTGGCTCCAATCGCCATCTCCTCCTCTGGAGCCAACATGGGGTCGGTTACCAGCTACCGAGACAGACACACACCTGACACACCTGTCAGAGAGGACTTAGCCAGAGCTCCAATCCCATAGGCGTTGGAGTTCCGCTTCAGACGGGGCAAAATGGAGGTGGTGTCCTCCACGGACAGCTGGTGAAAGAAAGAAAGAAAGAAAGAAAGAAAGAAAGAAAGAAAGAAAGAAAGAAAGAAAGAAAGAAAGAAAGAAAGAAAGAAAGAAAGAAAGAAAGAAAGAAAGAAAGAAAGAAAGAAAGAAAGAAAGAAAGAAAGAAGCATTAGAGAAGCAGCAAAAGTACGGGAAGTGGGAGTAAAAATCGATTAAAGCAATAAGCCACGAAAATTTGGCCTATTACTTTCATTATGCAATGACAATGATAAAGGATACCATGACCAAGGCTCAATTAATAATTACATTTATTCATCATAATTCATTATAAACAATCCTCCTGTCAAAATAGTTCATTAGCTTAACTGTGGACTGTTTACGGTTGCTGGCAGCAACTTAAACTAAAAGCACAAAAGGGTTAGTTCGCCAAAAAAGGACAATTTTGTCATCATTTGCTCACCCTCATGTCGTATTGTTCACGATTTCTAATTCAATGAAATTCAATAAGAATTGAAGCTGTGAAACTTCAAAATGACAAGAAATGAACCTAAGCTCGCTCCATACAACAGTTTTCTGAAACTTCTGAAGCTATTCAATAACTTTGCATGGAAACAGACTAAAATTTAAAGTCAGCAAGAAACAGAAGATGTGATAGTCTTGTCTACCTTATTGTGACGTATATCAAGTACAACGGCTTCTCGGACAAGATAAAATGTAGGGTGGGACTTGATTTTGTTTATCAGGAATTGATTGGATGGTTGTGGTTTGCTATTGGTCGATCTCATGTGATTGACAGGTTGTCCTGCCCTCGCACCAGAAAACATGTCATCAGAGAAGAGAGAGATGTCACTGCAAGAGGGAAGGGAAGTCATTTTGATTGTTGATTTTTGTTTTACCATGCCATGACTTTACCATTTACCAAACTCACTGAGAATCTTCACATTTGCCCTATTTCTCTTTTATTTAAAAAATAATGTTGTTCAGTTTATGAGCAAACCATTCTTTTGAGTCTTTACAAATTAATCATTTTATTCAGTTCACAATGATTGGGTCACAACTGTTAACAACGTAAATTCAGTTCATAACCATCATATGGCTCCAGTAAACGTGAAATTTAGTGCACACACAGTGTAAGTCATAGTGAGTCATACACAGCACCTTTAAGATATAAAGTCAGCAAACTCTAGTTGGCATTCGCTGTAATTGCTTGGGTAAAAAACAACAAGTACATGATGCAGAATTGTTCCTTTTGTGTTCCATGGAAGAAAAAAAAGTCATACAGATCTGTAATTAAACATTTTTAATTTTCTGCATGAATGAGGCATAAAACCGAATCAAGATAGCATTTTTGAACTTCCATTGTCAACAGGTGTTTTTTTTTTTGTTGTTGTTGGGTAAATGCATGAAATAGGTCTGTGGTAAACACAAGCTCTAGATATTTTCATGTTTTATTCTATTACAACATTACACTGTAAACCCGAATAAGTTGGCAAATCTCAAATAATTTCAGGTAATCAGTTACATCAAATTTTTAAGTTAATAAATGTTACGTTTAAGCAGAACTTGCAGATTTTTATTTTGTAATCATACATTTTAAGTGGTCTTAACTTGAAATATTTGAGTAAGCTTATTCACACACAACTTAAAATTATCATGTAATCTCAACTTAAATATTTTTCGTAGTGGAAACTTGGCTGTAACCAGCTAATTAAAAAAATGCTACCTTGCTAATTGTTGACACAATGCTTTGATAGCATTAACATAGCATAGCACTCAATAAATGAGTACAGTTATTTAAAACATTTAACAAACACTGTTATCAAACCAAGCTCATGCTCCACTCGTCACCATGATAACCCCGCCAAAAAAAAAAGAAAAAGGCAAAGCATGCTGGGAAATAGAAATCCCAGGCAAGTTTCATTTAAATTTAAGTTTGTCTAAATTAAAAGAAACAAGTTAATAAAACTCAAAACAATGAAACAATTTAACAGCTGCTCCCGACGAGCTGGATGGCGCCTTGCATGGCTGCCGTCGCCCTTCGGTGTATGAATGAGTGAGTGAATGGGTGAATGTGAGGTAAATTGTAAAGCGCTTTGGTGGCCATTGGGTCTGTGAAAGCGCTATATAAATGCAGTCCATTTACCATTTACCATTTAACTTACATAAAATGTGTAAGTTTTATGAACCTAAAAGAAAAAGAAAGTTCTAAATACTCATAAAAGTTAATTTGATTAAACTAATTTGTATAATTTAAGTTGGCCCTACTCAAACCAATTAATTTTTTTTAGCGTTAGGGTTTACAGTGACCCCACTCATGATTTTAAACTTTTTCGTGTCTTGAAAAAAGCTATTCCTAACAAGCGGTTAAATGGGACTACAGAGGTTGCCAGGGAAAATAAACGTCATCACACAGAACAGGTAAACTCATACTCACTAGTCTGCTTTTACAGCCTTGAAATATTGATGGTGATGTTGAAGTCGTGCGACTGTAGTTCGCTTATAGCCTGACATTAAGTTTTTACTTAAGCGATTTTAGGCTTCAAAATATGTAAGCTTGTTTCCACCACAGAATATAAACTCACAATTGCGAGAAATAGACTCGCAATTCTGACTGTCTTTGAGTTTCGAGTTTATATCTCACAATTCTGACTTTATAACACACAATTGCGACTTTATATCACGCAGTTCTGACTTTATAACACAAAATTGTAACTTTATATCACGCAATTCTGACTTTATAAAACACAATTGCGACTTTATATCACGCAATTGTGAGAGAAAAAAAGTCAGAATTGTGAGATAAAAAGTAGCAATTACCTTTTTTATTTTTTATTATGTGGCGAAAACAAGCTTCCATATCAAAAAGACTGGGTATAGTTGTAACACCTCTTTGTTTCAGCATCTGTAACTCACTGAATTTTTGAGCTTGAGTGCTCAAACTTGTATACAAAGTACCCACATTTGTTCGCTATACAAACGGCACCAATTCAAACCTTGTGAAGAATATCAGCCCTTGTGAGTCGATGTCAAAAAGATGGTGTGCCTTTGTTACAACCTACCCCAGGGTACAGTAGTTTGTAACACATGCTGGGGTAAGTTGTAACAATTAGACAAAAGAAGCAAAAATAGAGGCCACACCATGCAATATGCTTCAAAAACTTTTTTTTAATGAAAAACCATGGCCAAATTGTAAACAAAACGTCATAATTGCAGCACTCTATTCAGCTAATTTGCAGTCACATTATCTATTTTAAAACAGCTTCAAATGTGATTCATCCAGACCTTTGTTAGAATTATTCATGACCACATTTCTACTGTCAAAAACAGGATAGCAAGTAAAATTTGATTTGACACTTCCTGATTTATCTCTAAAGGTGGCATTAACTGTCCTTTTTTTATTTTAGAATGAGAGCAGATGTCTCTAACTCCATGGGAACCACATTGTGTTATCATCTCCCACATCCAGTGCCACCTACGATTCACAAAACAGGCCGAATCTCAGATAACATGACGTGGCCTATCGAAGACAGCTGGCGACAGCTCAAACCCCCAGAGAAACCTGCCAGTGACGAAACACTGTGGAGTCACAGCAGATATTTAAGATTGGCACTTTTTGATTTATATTAATACAAACCCTTTAGTACTTTTCAACCATCATACTATTATGACATTTTTCTTCACAACATTCCTGTTCGTTTAAAGTTATTTGGTCATTAATAATGTTTAGCACAAAAACGTGAATTATACATTGTCCGTGGAACATTTTTTTCCTGAAACGGTTTAGTCGGATGTTCGTCTAACATTTTTGGAATGTTATTATTTGTTTCAGAATGTTTAGAGAACATTCAAACGTAACATTCCCATAATGTTTGCAAAATTATAAAATGCAATGTTCCCTTAACGTTCATACAACACTTTTTAAACGTTAAAATTTTTATTTATAGTTTCACTTTATTTTGATGCTCCCTTTAACACATTCTGCTGACTATAAGTAAAGTCTATTAACTATCATTTGTAGAGTATTAGTAGAGTGTTAGTAGACTGGTAGGGTTAGGGTTGGAATAAGGGTTAGAATAAGTTGACATGTAGTTGCAAAGATACTTATAGTCAATAGAATGTCTGTTGGAGAACCATCATAATAAATAGTTAGCATATATTAAGCAGACAGTCTACTAATACTCTAATGAGAGTTAGTTGACATGTAGCTGCAAAGTTACTCATAGTCAACTAAATGTTCAAAAGGGACCATCAAAATAAAGTGTTAGTTATTTCAGAGAACATTCAGATATAACATTTTTATAACTGTATGGGTTGTTATCAAAATGTTTCTACAACATTTTTGTTAGCTGGGCAGAGAGTAATATGATATAGATTGTTATATTGATTAAAAATTATAAAAGAGAAATAAAACATGAGACAGAGAAAGTATAGTATTAAACGCAAAAGTGTCAATATCAGACTTACATTGATTCCTTCCCAGGAAAACTCGCCATGTCCTTGCTAGAAGAAATTAATTGAAGAATAGATGGGAAAGATACAGTAAAAGAGAAGAAAAGGCATGCTTTCAGTTATCAGGAAACAGCAGACGGCTGAACATCAAGCCAAGTACAGAACACTAGATCTGGAAGAACAACAGATAAACAGAAAGAAGGAGAAGGAGGCGAGATGCTGTTCATCTGTTACGAACTGTTGTGCAGACCAAGATATATCTTTGTATGAACCCTTGTTGCGATATATACAGCTAACATGGTGTAAAATATTCATGAATGAAGTACCACCTAGTATCCATGTTGATATCTGCCTAGAAGTCTTTACATGAGGACAACAGCAAGAGGAGATGGAGGCGACTTTGATGAGTAGCACTGGAGTAAGTAATCCTAGACAACCCAAACATACAGCGAGCGAGCGATCGATCGATCGCATTTACACCGCACCCAGCGCAGCGAGACAAACGCCGGTGCCAGTGCGAACAGCAGTAGCCGCTCATTGTTCATTAAGAGAGAAATCAATATGAAAGGTCAAATGGAGGTCATTGTCAGAAAGGCATTGGCGTGCCGTGGGGCAAATGTCTGCCCCTTGGAAACTCTGAACAAACTACCGGCACGGTTCGGCTGTTCAGGGGTCGATCGATTTGTTTCCCACCATCTTAGTCTTTATGGGTGCTTCTGTTACATAAACTGTGGAGCTGGCTCCTAAAAATACATTTTTGAGGCTGGCTTGCAATTATGGCAGCCACCTACAATTTTTCTGTGAGGGGCGGATACAGCTAAACGAAAATTAACATCAGTAAATTAGTTTTCTTTTCCACTGCAGTGATAAAGTGATTAATGTTTTGCCTCACATTTTAAGGGGACGCCTTTTAAAGGCCTTTCAGATAGGATTTGATTTCAAAACAGCATTTAGGTCACAATCATTAACCTTTTTATTACTAAAAAGAATGTGTCTATGTGGATATCACAGAAATCACATGCTCTGGATGTGTCTCGAAACCTGGGTTGGTTCTAGACCCTTTTTAGGGGGGCTTCAGCGCCCCTGTTTGTCATCTCAGCCCCCCTAAAACTATAATCACCTATTTGAACGATCGGGCCAGTGCTGCTTCCTCTAGAAAGTTGATCATTTTCAGGTGTTTTTAAGTCTTGCCAATATAAACATTCAAGTGATTTTAAGACACTGCGAAAGAGAACTCAATGCGGAACTCGCACGCTGTGTGATAGATCGTTTCAGCGCAGTCGCACACACACCCGAAGCGCGCACACAGAAAGCTGACTCTCACGAGTACCAAACTGAGCTCTCTTTCCCGTCTTTATGTAGCCTGGGAAAACCCAGACGACTTCCGGCAAATTTAGATTTGCTCTGAAAGTTAGTCTGGCAAAGAGCTCATTCAAGCCCATTTCCAATCCGTCGAAATCGAGGCACCAATCAGAAACGTTGGGGCGGGCTTTACACGATGACGACAGCGCTGGGATTTTGAAGCAGATTTTGTAGCCTACATTACAAAGATGGATGCCGCCGTCGAACATCTCTCGGTCGAATCAGCTATCGCGTCTGTTTTAAGCGGTTTGAACGTTTCCTTTTTGTTAAAAACCGAGAAAAGAACAACATTCGGAGCTGCATCGCCGCCGCTCTGCATACGTCATCTCCTTCATCGCTCTGATTGGTTTTAGGTCTATCCGCGACGTCCGTTGGTGACGCCCCTCTGGAAATGATTTGTCTATGACGCTTTGCCAGACCATAACTCAGTTCCAACTGAGAATGGTCTGGTTTTAACCAGGCTAGTCTTTATGAGCAAATACACATAGAATTATGTAACAAAGACTTTATGGTTATCCATGTAGACACAGTCTTAAGTGAACTTAAACAGTTAAGAAAATATCTGTTGTGTGTCACCCTAACCCTAACCCTAACCCTAACCCTAATATAACAGATCCATGCATTAGGTCTTAAAGGCCCTGTTTACACCTGGTATTAAGAAGCGTTTTAGCCGATCGGATCACAAGTGGATGAATCTAAATACAGGTGTAAACGGGGACTAAAACTTTTTGAGATTGTCTGCTTTCGAGCACTTCCAGAGGTAGTCGAAAACACATTTGACCGGATTGGTTTCATAGTGTAAACGCTTATGTGATCGAATGCGTTTGAACAGCCACAAAAGACTGCCTACTCTCCGTCTACTGAGCTAATGCGTAAACATTATGGGCACGCTAGCCAGACGGGATTTAAACTTTGCATTAATACCCAAGTTTAACTTGAAGATGAAAAACGTACTACCAAGCACAATGTTCCCTCACCATTCCTGATTTCTAACACCCTCGCAGCGTTCGGCATGGTCTTGTAGCTATCAGGGCAGAAACGAAAGTCGAGAATTGTGAATCAATGTTGGCATCATTACATTGGTCAAAACAACATTTCTTTAGGCAGAGCAAGTAAATATCTGAGCTAAAAAAAATATTTAGTGTTGTCAATATTTTTTGTTTTTTAGTCATTTTAACTTAAATTAGATTAAACTGAATTAAAATGAGTTATAACTTATAAAAAAAAGTTGAAAATTGCTGAAACTTATTTGGATGAGTTAAATCAATGTAAAAACATAAGTTGTCATAACTTATTTATCATATAATTTTTTCACAGTGTAGTTGACATTAATACTATAATATGATGACAATTTTCTGTTAGTCATTCTGTGATTGCTTCTGAAGAGTGAAATAGAGTGTGAAATACAGACTGAACGGAACGTCAAAACATCCCACCGCTATATGGGCAGATGATACACAAACTATGTTTCTTGGCTGGATAAAGCAAACCAGCTTCTTGCTAGTAAAGTTTTGATGGATGGGGATTGCAATCAAGGCAAAGAAAATGGCGGTGAGGTACAGGAGTCGTACTGAGTCTGTTGTATTGATGATGACCAAACAACCATGTGTTGGCTCTCGATGCACTGATCACACATTTCAGTAAATTCAAGTTGTTTCCACACACATTCAGGATAATATTTTGATTTTCTTGTATGTTGATGTGTTTAGTAATTCTGAATGGATCTGTGTACTGTAGGTGTATGCAGTCAGGGTAAGGCGGTGGTTTATTTTTTTTTTTTTTTTTTTTTTTTTTGCCATTTCTGATGTGGTCCTGTTCGGTATCGCAACCTGACTTGTCTAAAATGCAAACATGCTCTTTGCTGGTGTACTGTACACATACAATACACAGTGAATTCTGAAAGGTTTTATTCTGTAATGTTGTTGTTTTTTTCATGTGTGTGCATACATTTCTGAATTATATGGACTTCTTATATAATTTGTTCGGTGTCTTTTTTTTAGTCTCCAAGTGTCCTTTTTTGGAAAGACACCTAAATTTAACTTTTTTTAAAAGCTTGCAGAACATTCAGTTTTGTGAGAATCACCCTTCAATCTGATGATTTACTTGGATGTAGCAAATGATGACAAAATGGACGTGTTTTTCACCCAAAAAGCTGTCAAAAAGGTCTAAATCCTTAATGAAAGTGCATTAGGCAGTGAAACAAGAAATAGTTACAGTATCAGATGAGGGACAAAATCAATCAGGAGGATTGTAAAAAAATAAACCACTATCCCATATATTCCTATTAGATTACATTTCTCAGAGGACACCAAGTTAGTTATGTAAGCTTGGCAATTTGCTGCTTACTTTTTCAATGTGAGGATAAACACAAATGTTTGATTCAAACGGGTTTAAAAACACAAAAAAAGTCTGTGAAATCCAAACTACTTCCATCTGGCCTTCTAATTAACCATATAATGATTTATTTTAGTGAGGATTTAGGTAAGTTTGAGTGCAATTTGAGATAGCGCTAAGCTAGCTAAAGTAGCCTTGCTACTTAACAACTAGCACCTGATTCTTCAGAGTTTTACATAGACATTTTTTTTCTTTTATTATTATGATTCTTATTTTCGCAACCAGCAAGTGCCTTAATGAATTAAGAGATAGGCCTAATGAATGATTTATTATGGTAAGGTTTGCTAAGTTTGAGGGCGATTTGAGCTAGCATTAAGCTATATAGCCTTGCTACTTGGCAACAATCAGCTGATTCTTGAGAGTTTTTCATTGCTAGGCAACATTTTATGACTTTTTTTTTCCTTTTATTATTATTATTCTTATTTTGGCAACCGGCAATCACCTTTTTGAGTGCAGCTCTCTAACACGAACATATACATGCACAGACACTGTTTCAATTCGCTCCAGCTACAGTGAGATGACACCACCTTTTGGCTCAGCTTCCAAACTCTGCATTGAGATATAAAACATGTCATTTTGGTTTGGATGATATCAGAATCCAAAACAGTAGATTTTGAGCCAAATTCATCTGTTGATGAGTAGAGCGACAAGCCAGGAGCCGATGCCCTTGGGTAGGACGTGAACACGGACGGCAAATAGAGAAGACGGATGAGGCTACGTCTTCCCAGGGGACAAACCCGTTATACGGAAATACTGTATGGTAATAGCCGGGCTCTGGGCTCTGGTTCCCGCGGCCTTGGTGAGACATGTAATATAGTGGCTTTTCAAATACAGATAATACCATCATGCTTTCTCTGACTTTCAGCACTAGGGGGTGGCAAGACATGAGTTTGGCACACAGGGGGTCCTTGCGTTAGCTAAAGACTTCATTAAAGTGCCATGAGGCACAAATGTCAGCACTTGTAGGTATAATAGCTTTGGACAGAAATGCAGACTTCGCACAAGTATCATCTCGGCAAAGGATGTCATTTAGATGTGATCCTTAAAGCTTAAGCTCACAACATGGGACAGAGGTTTGGTGCCCAAGCAAAACTTAAATATGCAAAGAGCTGTTTTACTTACCTGCTCCCCATCTTTCCGAACAGGAACTGCATCCACCGCTGCAGAGAGAGAGAGAGAGAGAGAGAGAGAGAGAGAGAGATAAGGGAATAGCCATGTGGCTTATGCAACCTTTACCAAATAAGCTAAGTCAAACTGACAGCTCCTCTCTACATTTTCTGCTGACATTCACACAAAGACCTAAAATTAGATTAATTATCCATCCAAAACCGCCAGCACTCTGTGAGGAAGGAGATTTGTAGCATCATGTTTCTATATCGCAACGTTCCTATAAAATGATAAAAAACATTAGTGATTGCTCTGCGTGATGCAATTATGCAAATTATTAGGAATTGTATTTCAAAAATAGGCTGAAGAGAAACTGAATTTGAGATTAACCCTTAAACAAGCACTTATTTCATTTTATATTCTAGCTTCCTATAAATTTGCACTCTAGCATCATTTGATTATGAAATATGTTGACGGTGTGTGTGTGCGTGTGTGTATGTGTGTGTGTGTGTGTGTGTTTACAATGACTCATTCAAACTGACAAACAAGAAATGACATGTAACCCAGTTTCCACTAACATTTTGAATGATGTGCCTGAAAACAATCAACCTGTAACATTAGAGATTGCATAAACACATAAAATTGTAGCATAATGACTGTTTTTAAGGCAAAGCAATAAATGGAGCCTCGACCATTCAGTGATGAATCTCAATACAGTGCACAATTAAGGCCAACCAGCAATCAAACAATCAAACACATGTGAGTTATCATGTGCACTGACTGTACGCTTATTTAAAGGGGTCATATAATGCCATTTTTGTACAAGTTAATATGAATGTTTAGGGTCTAAATGAAAACTTTGTAATATACTTTTATTAAAAATTCTCATTAGTATTTTAAGAAAACACTAATTTTACCTGGTCAAAAACAGCTCTGTTTTCAGCACGTCGTTTCAGTGCATATGCCTTTAAATGATAATGAGCTTCGCTCACTCCGCCCCTCTGTTCTGCGGGCGTTTTGATACAACGCACGTGGAGTGTTGCCTTGACAGTTGAGGGTATATATTTTGGAGAAAGAATGACAGCGGGGGTCTCTGACGACACATCTGTGCAATCGTATCAATTTGAACCGGAGTCGGACCCGGAACAAGATGACGGCCGCAAAGAAGTTCGACAATTAAGGCTCGAACAGGACATTTCTGAATGGTTGGTTTTATGTCACTTTAATCTATTTTTGTATTCACTGGCAGGGTAGAGAAGTGAGATACGAACCCTATGTGTTTACTGATGTATACGTTAGTTCATTGACAGATTGACGTTACAACTAATGGTCATGAAAAACTTTTTCGCGATTTGCAAATATTAATATAAAGGTTAATAAAACTTTACACTTACTTCTTCTGGAGGTGCAGAGGGAACATAAATAGTTGCTACCGATTCTTTTTTCAGGAGCAGCTTCTTTGTTTCCAGCTCATACTGACCCTCGTTTATAAAGCAGTCTGGTGAGAAATGATTCGCGCAAACATGAAAGCATTGACGTTGCTCGTGGGGAATATTCCCTTCGAAAACAAAACTCAGCCACTGCGTCTTCAGCGGTTCGGATTTAGGAACATTAAAATGACTGCTGTGTTCGTTATTACACCCAAGAACAGAACACCACAATCGCTTAGACGCCATTCTGCTCCAGCGTATTAACAATAAGGACTATGATGACAGCTCGCTCAGGGCGTGTCTGTGTTGAAACACTGCTGTCAATCAACAATCGTGGGAGGGGCGTCCGACCGTGTGACGTCACACGGTCAGACGGCTCGATTTAAGGCTGGGAAAAACATATAAGGTGATTAAAACAAAAACAATGGATAGATTTTATCATTATATGATGGTTGTGTACAGGCACTGCCAACACACATTTCAGTACAATCAACTTATAAAAGTGCATGTACCATTATATGACCCCTTTAAATGGTGTTTTTTTGTGTTTCAACTGGTTTTGAGAATGCCACACTTGCTGCTTGTGCTCTCATCTTTAGTGAGAGGAAGGATATGTTTGCAAAGAGTGATAAATGGCTGTACAAGAGAGGTTGTGTGGAAGCCCTTATTGCATATAGAGGGGGTTTGGTTGTGTATTGCTAACTGCAGTGACACTCTCCCTCATTTACAATAATCCAGATTCATCAGTTCATTGTAAAATAGGGGTTAAACCAGGTGCATGCTGTGTAATATTGTTGCTTGTCAGATTGTATGATATGAGCAGAATAAGAGTTTGCGTAAAGCTGTATTCGCATTGTGCCTGTCGCTGCCATAATAATGGCTCGCTATAGTGGAGCAGTGACACAACATTATTTTTAGAAACAGTAAACACGTCACACTAAAAGATCCAAGACTGGTGATTTTTTCCATACAACAAAATAAATCTTTTCCAAAACAAAAAAGTGTCAGACAGCAAAATTGTTGCCAAAATTGTGTTGTGAATCTTGCAGAAATTCTGTAAGAACCTTCACTGTGCACAAAATTATTATTGAATGAGACCCTGCCTAGCTGCACATCACATGCTCTCTCACTCCCCCGTCTCTCTCTATTCAATTTAGTTCTATTTAATTCAGCTCAATATCAGTGAAATTGAGTTGAGCATTGGCTTGATTCATTGAACTCATTTACAACAGTCCTAAACTGTTGACGCAATAGAATAACAAAATTGTGATGGGGTTAATCACGTCAAAACAGAATGTACCAGTCCTTGTTCTATCTGCATCTGATTTTATTTTGTCCACTACAGACTGATCTCAAAATACATTAATCGCATCCTGTGCATGTGTGTGTGAGCGTGTGTCTTTTAATTGCTGGTCTCTCTCTGTGTGTAAGTACAGCAGAGCCTTTGGGCCTTAGAGCCATTTCCTCAATCAACCTAACCCACTCTGGAGAGAAGGATAGAGCCAAGCAGAGCAGTGCAGCTCTGGAGGAGACCAATGAACCAGAGTGAAGAGTAAACAGAGAAAGACAGATAAAGTGAGTTAAGGTCAAGCAGATCTACTCATAATCAATTAAAGGAGACAGTCAGAACTAACATGGCAGAAGAACATTAACAATGATGAGAGCATGATGGACGGACAGACAGACAGACAGACAGACAGACAGATAGACAGATAGATAGATAGATAGATAGATAGATAGATAGATAGATAGATAGATAGATAGATAGATAGATAGATAGATAGATAGATAGATGGATAGATGGATAGATAGATAGATAGATAGATAGATAGATAGATAGATAGATAGATAGATAGATAGATAGATAGATAGATAGATAGATAGGGATGAATCCCTGCACATCCCAGTTGTCAGGACCCATAACTTTCTAACTGTCTGTTCCACCATGATGTTGTTACGGACAAAACACTTCCACTCATGCAGGAAAACACATTGAGAAAATCCCAAGAGACATGAAGGATAAGCCATCACATCCAAGGTCGCTAAGCGCCACATGGCCGCTGCACTGTTTACCCTGCCCATCTACATTTATGTCTGAATCTGACACTGGGCATTATGAGGGCCCGAGCTTCAGGGCAAAGGAAAGAGAGAGCGAGAGAGACGGATAAAGAAGCAGTCAGACGAGCTAAATAAATATCCATTTGACGAGGATAAAAGCTAACGTCAATAGACACTGAACGATGAGGAACAGTAAGGAAGATTCCTAGACAGCCAGCTTAAGCCTGACGGTCTCACGGAGAGAAGCAGCAGAAGATCTGCATTGCCAAGGACCAGATGGAGGAACAACTGGACCATGGACAATCTGGCTTGACAGATCTCACAGCCTAGAGAACATCTTTGAGATTTTATTCTACAGCAAAAAGGTATGAAGAAGTAGGAGAGAGGGAAGAAAAAGGGACAAATAATGGAACGCAAGCTGGAACTCTGACACACGGTGACGCTCACAGTGACTCTGATTAGGAGTGAAGTCCAAGAGGCTGACTCACCTCCAGTACTGAGCCAAAAACACATGGAGAGGGGGGAGGGAAAGGAAAGACAGAGACAAAGAGGATGAGAGAAAGACCAAGACACTGAATGAAGGGAGGAACACTATGCAATACGGTATAACAAAGAAAAACGGAGGACAAAAGGAGGTAGGCGTAAAGAGATTAAAATGACACGGAGTTAGAAGACACAGAGAGAGACTCAGAAAGAGAACCGAGTCACAGAGAGAGAGAGAGCAAAAACTTACTAACCATCACAAAATTGACCATCAGGGTGAAGAAGGGAGGACAGTGAGGCACACAACGGGTGTTTACACTTTACGATTGGGTTTGTGTCTACGCAAAATGGATATGAATCAATTGTTCCCAGGCTATATAGATGCTAACACAGAGCAGTGATATTTTCTGTTGAATGCTCTCTTCGGCTCAAATGAAAATTGGTGTTACATACATTACATACATGTGTGGCCTAAACAACAAGATGCATTTACACTTGACTGGGAGGCATCTTTAAACCACTTCATGATGTGGTCTGACTGAGTGACGTCTCAAATTTCTTGGAAGGGCATTTAAATCTTTTCATGATCAAGTGCAAATACCTCTAAAGTGCAAAAGACTGAACATGGGTGAAAAAAACATGGACAGTAAGGGATAGATGAGGAGAATGAGAAATAGAAACCTAAGAAATTAAGTGAACACATTACTTTACAATCAGTTACAACGAAATGAACAGCAGAAATTACTGTTTAGATGAGTCAGCTATAGGCCTAGTTATTAAAGTAGGACAAAGTCTGGTTTGAGAATAAAATGATATGAAAAATCAAATTTGTGATTGTTTTTCCATCTCTGTTCGAAATCTGCAATTGCAGTCATTCGCGGAATTATCAACTTTACGTGAGTTGTACTTCGACACCGCACAGCGCGGATGAACACATTGAGGAGAGTGTGCAGCTGTCAATCACCGCGCCGGTGTCGATACTGGCATTCAGAATCACAGATATTCTTTTTGGAAGTATGACTAACATAATAATTTTCACCGGACAATGTCATCTGAACAAGTAAGTAACATCCACTTTTGTTCTGGTTCTGACATTGCAGTAAATCGCGCTGATTAAATCCAAAAATCGCTTATCATCACGCAAAATCGTGCAAATTATACTTTGTTCTCAACTTGTTAATGTTAACAATGTCAGCATTGCGTGGCTACATGTAATGTCCTTCCGATATGTATCCTTGTTTTCGCATGGGCCCGGTTGCAGTCTCTTTTTTTCTGTAGCCACTCCGAAGTCCGAACGAAGTCTTTTGCATTTTACAGCGGGTGAATCTGTTGTCACTGGTGATTGTCATTTGAACCTTTCTGGATCCGCCATCAAATTGATACGTTTAATTATATCAAGTGCAGTGAGAAAAGGCTATAAATCTCCACCTCCAGCATCCTCACACGCAATATAGCCTACTAGCCGAGACTCCTTCTTTATGTGTACAGATGTGACGTAATGACGCAAAGACATGCTCGAATCTCCCGCGGAAATCCACCAGTGCCACTGGAATTAAAAACATTATTACAAGCTTACCGTTTTGAATCGAGCTACGGCAAGCAGATAGCGTTGAACACTGGCTGGTTATGTATTTTCTCAAATATGTATTTTGGATCATTTTTAACCCAAAAAAAAGCTATAAAAATATAATTTAAAAAGTAATTTATTCTTGTGATTTTTTTCAGGATTCTTTAAATGTAATAGTTACTGTTATATAATATGCCCTAAATATATTACAAGTCTAACTGATAGTCATAGTAACAAAGGCATTGCACTGATTTATCTGTACGTTGTGATGCCAGTTGGGCATTTCTAACTGAAGCAACATTTTTCAGTTACAAATAAAGTTTAAAGAGAGAAAGAACGAGAGAATATTTTATTCCATTTCATTGCGGTATTGATTTGTGAACATTTCTTCACTTGGGATTTAAAGGTGCCCTAGAATGTGAAATTGAATTTATTTTGGCATAGTTAAATAACAAGAGTTCAGTACATGGACATGACATACAGTGAGTCTCAAACACCATTGTTTTCTACTTAAATCTCGTTTTTGAAAAACACCCCTGAAAAATAGGTGAATCTCCACATAACACCGACTGTGACGCAACAGTCGGGATCATTAATATGTACGACTCCAAGAATTTGCATAATGCCAGCCCATGTTCAATGCCAGGCGGAACTGCGCAGCCGAAGCATAGCAGTTGCTCAGTGTTTGGATGTACACATGAACACAAAAGTATTTTTTAGTTCCTTCATCCGAGCCTCTGAAGAAACAATGGGTTAATTTTATTTTCTCTGGAAATTTCCAAACATTTCACCGACGACTGTTTCCTCAACTTGGGCCAATACAGAGCTGGCCTCGGATCGAGCTACCAAGCAACACTTTCTGATGTGTAATTGTTCAAGTTCAGACAGGTAATCTTTCTCTCAAAATCGTTCAATACTGTTTATGCATCAGTAAGTCAAGCCATAGTGACTAAAATATCAACTTCACATCGTTTCTTTTAGTAGGATGAAAAAAAACGTATTTAAATTGTGAATAAATTATATACAGAAAGCGATCAAAGAACAATCTTTCCACACAGCGCGAGTTTATCTGGACACTTGCCAAACTCGTTATGAATTCAATGACGCACGTTACACTGCACAACGAAGCTCTTACTGTATTTACATGATCGTGTTTGCATTGGTGAAAGCATTAGAGAGAGTGCAGAAACTGCGTTGCAGTGATAAGATCTTCATGCTCACGATCAACAGACTGTGATCTGCTTGCTCAATGCTCAGTCATCACGGCAACATTGTATGTGATGGGAATAGATCTAAATACTTTAAAAACATCTCACGATTCGTTCTCGATCTCGATAGCTGTAATAGTAAAAACGTATAATAGCTGTAGTAAAATTATTCGAGAGAGTTTCACATGTAATACAGACCTATTTCATATGCAAGCATGTCAGCCAATCACAGCAGAGGCCGGTTACACACAGCAGACACGCCCCTTCAAACAAAGCGTTCAAATCAGAGGCTAAAATCAGGCTAGGAAAAATGCCTTTTATTTCTAAATTATGACTATTTTTTATCTAAAAAACATACTAACATTATAGGGCAACCCAGGAAACATTATAAAATAATTTAAAAAAACATTCTAGGGCACCTTTAAAACTCACCTCTAAATGATTGGTTTATGAAGTGACCTTCAACCTGATATTAATGGAAATATTTAAAAGAAACAACTGCTTCTACTGTCTCAAATTTAATTGGAAGGAACAGACAGGTGAAACTGGATGTCAGTGGCTTAAAATAAGGAAAGTCTTGGGGCACCATTAGAATAAAACCTAAAAGTGTCCCGAGGATTGGTTCCCTGTATAGACAGCACTGGATAGGAAGTGATGGAAACACTTTAGAATACTGTTATTGTTAATTAATTACTACACTGGAACAAATGAGTAATGCAATGTTAACATTCTAGTAAATGCTATTAACTAACAAGAAACTCTGATTAACTAATTAGTAAGTATTAGCACTGAGTTGAATGTGGTAGTTCACTATTAGCTAATCAATAACTATGTTTTCATATCTCCCAGTGGACTAAGAAGTACTATACATGTTTATAATTAACGTGAATAATGCATAATATAGGTGATAATGAATTCTAAAGTGAAGATCAAAGTATTACCAACTGAGATAATGACTAAAGTGTTACCAAATCCTTCAGAATCAATTACTAATTATTTGGATCAGTATTCTAAAGTGAAAACCATGATAACTCCCTAGCAATTGCTGAAGTCATTGTAAACTTTTGAAGTTTTTGGATAGTAATTGCTTCTGATGGATTTGGTAACACTTGAGTCATTAGTGGGTTACCATCAGTGTTAGGTGTAAATAATTACTTAAGTCATTAATTACTGTAAATGAATTACTTTTCCATTGAAAAAGTAAAGTAAGGGATTACTCTTCATTTTTCTGTAATTTAATTACGGTTGCTTCTGGTGTTATTGCATTAAATACTGTAGACTATAGAACAATTCTATATAAAATAATAGTAAATTTAACATCAAAATTAAATGTTTAATGTTAAAATGTATGTTTTTAATTGAACCGTCTCCCTTTAAATACTTTGGTCAGTTCACAAAAAAATTATGCAATTTTATATTATTTATTTGAAAGAATTAAAAGAGCAGTTTCATGTCTATCCTTGTAACTGGTTGAGGTAGATATGGGATTTAGATGGTAAATAGTAATAAGTAACGCATTACTTTTTAGAGAGAGTAATTAGTACAGTAATCTACTGTTATGAGTTGGTCTGAACAAGGCACATGACAGGAATAATCCAGGACACTTTAATTCAAAAATACTCAGTAAAACTCAGGGAAACAGATTTCTCAACACCTAAACATTGACTAGAAAGGACAAGGACTGCAAGAACACAGGGCGTATAAATACTAGACAAATTAGGGCACGAAAAAGCTAATAAATTGGACGACTGGTTTAATGAATCAAACAGACACAGACTAGGAAAACTAGGTCAACTGACACGGCACACAGGTAAAAACAGGACCGAACCGAAAACACAATGAAACAAAGTAGACACAGAGAATACATGTTACATTATCCAAAAGGAAGGGGAAGTGGAACAGAAGAAGACAAAAACAGTCCAGGGCAAACAAAACATTCCATGGGGGAGTGGAGGGTGGGAGGAGCCAGGGGGAGCCAGGAGCAGGAGGAGCCAAATGAAAGTCCAGAGTCCAGCCAGGATAATATCCCAGGGCGTAGTCGAGGCAGAGAGGAGCCATGGTAGAGACTTGGCTGATGACACCCTGGGGACGACCGATGTAGATGGAGACCCAGGCGGAGCTGAAAGGATGAAGAGCCCATGTAGGAAGGAGCGACGTCTGACGAAGCCAAGTCGGTGAGACGAGGGAGCCCGGTGGAGCTGTCAGGACGATGGTTTCTGGTGGAGCCAAGGGAGGGAGGAGCCAAGGCGGAGCCGATAGGTCTACAGGCTGTCGTGGAGTGATGGATTCGTAGGCTGGAAGTGGAGCCAGGGGAACCTCCTTACCGGGCAGAGCTGGAGAACTGAAGCTCCGAGGCAGTTCCTCACAAGAGTTGGAGATGCAGAGGGGCTGAAGGGAACCAGCGGAGGTGGGTCTGAGGAACTGGCTGATTTGGGAAGAGAAGGCAGGAGAGGGAGGCTGGGAGGGATCACAGGGAGCACCGGCGACATGGGGCTGGGCGGAACCAGTGGAGATACAGGAGACTCAGGGCTAGGCGGAACCAGCGGAGAAAGAGGGGATATAGGACTGGGTGGAAGCAACGGAGAAAGAGGGGATACAGGACTGGGTGGAAGCAACGGAGAAAGAGGGGATACAGGACTGGGTAGAAGCAGAGGAGAAAGAGGAGATTCAGGGCTGGGTGGAACCAGCGGGGAAACAGGAGACTCAGGGCTGGGTGGAATCAGCGGGGAAACAGGAGACTCAGGGCTGGGTGGAACCAGCGGGGAAACAGGAGACTCAGGGCTGGGCGGGACCAGCAGGGGTGGAAGAAACAGGGGATTTACCTCCTCAAATACCTCCAAATTCCTTTCAGAGTCCAAATATTTTCCAGAGGCCATTTAATTCGCATCCACAATGGCAGGGTTGTGGGTGGGGCTTCCCTCCATGCTCTCGGACTCCACAAGCACTCCCTAATTGACGCGCAGTGTTTCCGGCTCACACACCTAGACTCTCCGTGAGGCTCAGGATCACGCCGCAGGCCGATCACAATCTATGGTGGGCTCTCGCCAATCTCCCGTGCAGATAATAATCCAGGAGTCTTTAAAAGTCTTTAATTCAAATATACTCAAAAAACTCAGGAACAGATTTCACAACACCTCAACATTAACAAGACAGGACAAAGACTGCAAGAACACAGGGAGTATAAATGCTGGAACAAATGAGGGAACTAATAAGCTAATTAATTGGACAAGTGTAATGAATCAAACAGACTCAAGACTAGGAAAACTAGGCCAACTGAGAGGACACACGGGTAAACAGGACAGAACCAAAAACACAAGGAAACAAAGTAAAACAGAGCATACATGTTACAATAACACTGTTGAAGATGTAATTAGTTGCTATAGTAATTAATTACACATTGTAGAGTAACCAACACTGGTTACCATGATGTTCACTTTAGAATACAGTTCCAAATGACTAGAAGGGTGTGGTAACACTTGAGTCATCTTCATATCATATCATACCTTACAAAAACTTCAAAAGATTACAATGACTTCAGTCATTAGGCTATACTTAGAGTTATCATGCTTTTCACTTTAGAATACTGTTCCAAATAATTTGTCATTTCTCATTACTCATTTGTTCCTGTGTAGTTATTCATTAATGACGGAACAGTATTCTGAAGTGTTAGCAAAGCGATAAGAGGTAAATTCACCATAAGACATTTAAGAACTTCCTGTCTGTCACTTCCTGTGCCTACCTCAATCACCCTCTTTCTCTGCCTTCCTCTTTCCCTTTACAGACGATTATTTGAGGTCCTTCTCTCTCTCTGTGATTCCTCCTAAACCTTTCAATCATACTGAGCCAGTCACCTTGGACCGTGTCTGTCACCACACAAGCTGGATCATGCAATCACATGCAAACAGCACACACACACTCAGGGAAGCATAAGATTGAGTGTGTGTGAAAGAGACAGAGAGAGACCATCTGTATGTCAGCTTGTCTGACCCTCTTTCAGAGCTTGAAATGAAATCAATACAAAGAGGTATCCCTGAGTAACGCAATAGCTCAGAACAGAACAAACACGTACAGAGAGCGACCCAGTGCAAACATCGACATTAGTGCCAAGATCGAGCCATCCACCTGATGCCCACCTAAACACACCCACACAATGTTTCTCACCGACAGTCCTGTGACAAACAAATATGAGACGTTTTACCGATCTTTATACAGTTATTAATTTAGCAAATGCTTTTATCCAAAGCGACTTCGACAAACACAAGCATAAAAGAGTCAACAATATGTCACAAATTTTAATAGGCTAAACCAGAACACCACAAAGTTGGTAGACAGGGACAGTAAAAAGAGAGATTTTTTTTTTTTTTTTTTTTTTTTTTTACAGAAATCTTTTATTACACAGAAGTGTGTGATTTCACTTTCAAGATTGCCAACACACACTTCTCAACTTATTGCCTTGTATACCCACACCTGGCCCCGAGACAACTATTTGGGACGGAACTACTTGGGTCAGATCATTCATCATTCGGCTACAACAACAATACTTTTACACTTTTATATTAAATATAAATAAAATATTTTTGTATAGTAACGGAAACTAATTCTGACTGCTATATTTGATGACATATGTAAGCAATAAGGTACGAGAGGCTGTGCGGTATCGTGAATAAGTCATGGCTGAAGGGCGTTGTTAGGCATGACATAGACTGTAAAAAAGAGCTAGTTACCTTATTGCTTTTATAAAACGGTTAACGTTACCACACAATACAAATATTAAAGGCAAAAAAAATATGTATCAATGCAACTTTCATGAAGTAAAATCACTAAAAGCATTCCTTCCGCTGGAAAAAATAGTCCCTGACCGTGAACAGCAACAGAAGTTACATTATTTCGCCATTAGATGGCAACAAAGACTGTCTTTATTAGTGAGTCAGTCAGTATTAAAGGGATACTCTACCCAAAAATGAAAATTCTGTCATCATTTACTCACCCTCAAGTTGTTGCAAACCTGTATCCGTTTCTTTCTTCTGATGAACACAAAGGAAGATATTTTGAAGAACGATTGGAACTTTGGCACCATTGCTTCCATAGTATTTTTTTTTTCTACTATGGAAGTCAATGGTGCCAAACAACTGTTTGGTTCCAATCGTTCTTCAAAATATCTTCCTTTGTGTTCAGCAGAGGAAAGAAACTCATACAGGTTTGAAACAACTTGAGGGTGAGTAAATGATGACTTTTTGGGTGGAGTATCCCTTTAAGGACTGAAACTTCTTGTGAACACGGAGAAGCTAGCAGCTAGACCCAACTAAAACCCCTTGGTTAACTGTTAAAAGGACAAGATATCACAGCGGACATTCAAACCTGATTTTTTATTACGAATATAGGACTTCCTGAAGGAAAATGCTATATCTACTGTAAATGCAGGTAAGTTACACTCACTTACTCGATCTCTCACAATCTTCTTTATAAGCTTCAATGAACAATATCAATGAGAACAAACGCATCTTTACGTTGCTAAGAGTGGTTGCTAGGGTTGTTGTGTAGTGATCTATGGTAGCGATAGTGTTTTAGGTTTTATGGTGAATCAGAATCAAGGACTGGAACTAACCGTTTTATAAAAGTAAATATAACATAATATCATGTTTCAAATAAAGATGTTTGTTTTCTGGAATATAAAGAAAAACATAGGTAATCTATAAAAGGACCATCACCATGAAAGAGTTTTTATAATATATTCAAGTCTCTATTATATAGACTTGAATATATTGTGTACGTATATAAATAAATAAAAATCTATATAAATAAATAAATTCTTAATTAAAAAGTCTTATCCCTTACCTGTAATAAAAATTTGAAAATGTATAGGCCCTACTATCTTAATCCATGATAATATGTTAATGCTTAATGCTGACCCTCACTGCTCAAGTACAGAAGCGTATAGCAAATTCCCAGTGAATATGTTTGACAGACTATCTAACATAACTTTAATGAGGAAAGTGTTATTTCATGCTTGTTTACCGAAAGGTGCAAGGACATTTCTAGTTTAATACTTTGATTAGTAAATTGCAATTGCCCTTTACAGTCTGTCACCAGATTCAGGTATAGTGCCCTTTAAAGGCTGTGCTTGATTCATTACACAATATTGTGAGAGGAACAATAGCTGTGTAAGTGCTTCTAGGACTCCAATTAAAAAATCCAAACCTGATATAAAAAAGTTTCCAAGTAACATATGCAGTGCATTTTACTGTTAGCACTGAATCTCTAAAGGATTTTTGATGATCAACGTAGACTAACAATGTTTCTATTTCTGGCTAGCAACAATTTGCTTTGTGAGCTCATGAAGTCAAGAATAACAAAAAAATCGATAACAGGGCCTTGGTTGAGCCATTAAAAGTGTCAGTGCAACATGTCAACAGCACATAAATTTCCTCAGCTTACATAAAAAGTGTTTGCCTCACTCAAAATAAGGGGGTGAACAACCACAGGCCCATATCAGGCACTTGACCCATATTATTTAGCATGCATCTTGTCCTCTCTCCTCTCCTTTTCGGTCACTGTAAAGTAGACACTATTTATAGCCAAACACACTAAATATGCCATCCACGCTCCTCCCCAGAGCACATAACAGATAGCCAGCTAAATTCAGTGCCACAACTTGAAGCTGCAAGAATTTTTAGTCTAAAAAATAAGCATTTCTATAAGAGGTGATTAAATTTAGCTCTCTCAGGAGGATATAAATACGGGCTTCCCTAATTACCCAATATGTCCCGCACTGACACTTTCTGCAATAGCTTTTTATGTAAAAGAAACCTAGACTCCGTGTTCCTGTGACATCACAGCTCAATGACAATCAAAGGTCAAATACAGCGGCATTTTTTTTTTTTATTAGTCCATCAGCTGTCTGTGTTTGTTTTGATACTGCTCCCTCGTCTTAATGGGCGTACAACATCATAAAACACGTTTAAGAGGAACAATTCTGTGTCCTCTCTCTGTTTGCCTGCCTGCAGCCTCACGGTTACAAGAGAATATTAATCGCACCAAAACACCTGCAATTTGTCATCGACGGCTGCGTTAAAGCGTACCCATTTGGCGGGAACAGGTGCCCACCGGTGTCATTGACTTTGCAGAATTTGACCTACATGTGAGGCGCATCCAGCTCCACGTCACACCTGAGCGCTTTTTGCTCGTGAGCGCGTGGGACCCTGCACCTCTGATCCTGAAAAACACCCTCTTCAGTTAACCTCTTCGGGCAACTCACGAGCGTACGCGCTCAAACCTGTGAACTGCTGCTATTTTCACACAAACAGCTCCTGACGTGACCTTAGCGCGGTGTCAAATGTGGCGAGTCTTTGAGACTGTACGTTCTGGATATGCATCGAATTCAACCATTCGCTCCAAAAATTCCACTTCAGATCTTTAAAACCGCCGGGTGAACAGCACCTACCGCATGCAGACGGACACATACGGATATCAATTCCAGACGCACTAACGGCTCTCAAAAGCAGACAGCTCAATCCCGGCTTCCCTTGAGAAGCGTGCCGAATCACTGTCAAAGCCTGGAGGACAAATGGCCTTTAACCAAAAGGTTTCCATAGAAACACACACGTTTTCCCCGAAAGGGGGGATGCTTGCGAGCAGAGCGTTGCCTATCGCTCCTCTACCCCTGGCTGGTCTCCTTTCAACCTGGAAAAGAAAGGCTATCAAAACAGAGAGGGTCTTACTGATGGTGCGGGATCCGATACAGCCCATGGTGTCTCAGCGAGGGCCGGTTTGTGAGCGAGGAACGAGAGCCACCCTCTCAGCAGACATTCTCTCCTTCTCTCTCTCACACACTCCTCTTCTTCTTCTCCACGTCTCTGACTCTCCCCTCCTGTCTCTGTAAGGCTGTATGCGAGAGCGAGTGTGTGTGTGTGTGCCTCCAACACGCTCTCGCCGTCATCCACCCTCCCTCCCTCCTTGGCTCACTGCAACCCCCTCATTACTCTCTGGTGAGACGAGATATCAGAGTTAGTCAGTCACTAAGTCAGTGTGTCTGTGAAACAGGTGAGATTGCTGTGAAATCTCTCTCCGGCCACTTATGTTCCCTTAAATCCCTTTGTAATCAATACAAACGTTTGAAATATCAAACAGCTGACAGTGACATTGAGAAATGTCAATTACAACAAGAGGAAAGAGCGCTGATCAGAAGTTACATGCAATTCCCTGGAGTTCCAGGACTGAGAGGATCAATATCTTGGCTAATCGTACGGGGCATCTCTTTTCTTTGGTTCTCTCCATTATCATTTGACAATGCGGTGCATCTGTCTCCCCACCCAACTCTTGCCGCCCCTCCCTTGCTCCATTTTTTTCCTGTTGCGCTTGCACTCTCCAAAAGCAAACACAACCATCTATTTATCCCTCTCGGTACCTCAGACTCCCTCTTTGCGTCATTTCTCACGCTCAAATTGAAGAGTTTCGTACATCTATTTAAAAACGGTTCATCATGATTGCTTGTCATGTCCAGCGTGCCCGTGGAGACCCGTAACCTTGAATATACCCACACACAGGCACACACGCTGCCCAGACTGTACATGCGCACTCTCCCTGCCTCAAGCAAGCAAGGTTCCTTCCTTTTCCTTCTTTTTTTCTTAAACAAATTCTGTCACTGCATTCAACCAGCACTGCCGGAAGAAGAAGCTTTGAAGAGGAATGGAGAGGGCTAACCCAGGAGGTGTGCTTTGACTCATATTAAGGAGCATGAGGCTGTGCAGCTTGAATTAGTATTCAGGAGGAGAGAGAGCAAGAGTGATGAGGAGAGGAAAGAAGGGATGACAGGGATGGGAGGAGGAAAAGAACGGATGAAGTATGTGTGCGTGTGGTAATATTACAGGGAGCTGTCCAGACAGATGCCGAGGTTGACTGCTTTTCCGCTTCGCAAATGTGTTATGAAATGTACTACAATTCTCTAAGCATTTCGTTTTTCACTTGGTGTTATCATGTTTTAAATCAAATCGACAACATAAGCTACATTTTTAATTGAGGGCATTTTGTTTATCATAAACTTACACTTTAAAACACATACACAATTTGTTTCTGTGTAGGGACAGAGCAGGGTAAGCCCCTGCAGACTTTTTGCCACGTGACCATATTTACATTTAGTTATTTGGAAACTTTTATTCAGCAAGAATGCAATTAATCGATCTAAAGTGCCAGTAAAGACATTTAGATTGTTACTTATATATTTCTGTTTCATATGAATGCTGTTCTTTTGAACTTTCAGGTTCATAAAAGAATACTGAAAAGCAGCACTGTTTTCAACATTGAATAAGTGTTTCTTGAGCATCAAATCAGCATATTAGAATGATTTTTGAAGGATCATGTGACACTGATAGTGGAAAGGCCCAGGTATATTTCATTTTCCGCTCCGTCAAAGTATACTCCTTTGGAAAGACGCGTTTGCTATCTATTTTTCAAGCCCTCTAGTCACTTGCAAATCGGCTGTTGTACACGCACCGTCCTCGTGGACACAAAGGCTGCGTCCATAATTCCATAAGGTGCTTCTCAATACTCTAATTTATGCTTCCTCATTTCCTTGCTCTTCCGGATTGAATTCAGCCATCTTGAAGGACATCTCAATTCTCTAATTGGACTTGCGAGGAATGAGGTGTGAGGAAGCTTCCCAAAGAAGTCATGAGTGAGGATATACAGGTGTATCCTTCCCTCGCATCCTAAGGGGGTGTAGATAAGACGTGAATAAGAAATGAGAAGCACACATACTCTCTTGAGTAGATACTTATTTTGAGTAATTGTTTATTCTGGTGACCTACCAGAGTCAGTTGCATCGCTTCACCGCCATTCGTAAATCCTCTCCCGTGGCCTCAAGTGTCCATCGTATGCGCACTTAAGAATCTCGCTGGAAGTAGTAGGTCATCCGGGTACTTTTTGCCAACTATTTTATGAGTACTGTTACTTCAGGCATATACATCTTTTGTAACACTGTTTTTTGCCTACTATATTATAGGGAAGTATGCGATTTTGGATGCAGCCCAAATTTTGGCTGCATACAGATAGTGTTTCGCGGACATCCGCAGACCCTCCTGATAACGAAAATTACGTCACACAGTCAGTGCTTTGACAAAGCTCACGACGAAGGAGATACTCAAAATACATCTTTAATCCAAGAATCAAAATAATAACTAGGAGAATAACTCGGAGGAAACACAACCACGAACACACTGACATCAAAAAATGCAAGACCAGGAACAGTCTGGAACTGAGGGCTTAAATCCAACAAAAGAGCAATCGAGATAATTAACAGAATACTCAAATCAATCAGAAACCATAGTGACAAACAGCCAGGGAACAGAGGAGAACTGAACTAATTAACAAACTGGAAAGCTAACCTAGAAATACAGACATGACACAAAAACAAACTCAAAACGTGACACACGGAAAACTTTTTCAAAAGCATGTAAAAAGAGAAATAAGGTTTTACCTCTACCTCATTTCCTCTTGTCTACAGGACAACTTAAGCAAAAAGCTTAACCCTCTCTCTTCCTAAATAGTGAGATTTTTTTTTTCTTGTATCAAAAATGTCTTCACTCAGCATCAACTATTATTTAGCAACAAATCTTGCTAGCAAGTTGATTTAAGATAGGTCAACTTACCCAACGCATTTGTCAGACAGTCAAAACACCATTGATAGCACATCAACATACCAACAGCTTCATAAATTCAGAAGCCCAAAGCGTCCACACGTCGTGCTATATAAATGACTACACCAATCAATGCCTCAACTTTCCCTAACTCAAAAAAGGAGGCGTATACCTGACACTGAGGGAGATAAATAGAGAGGAAGAGGGAGGGAGAAGGCTCATCCAGACATCACAAAACCAACATTGGGACACCATATCATAATTTATTTATGCGCCCAACAGCTTGCCTGAAGTTACAGGAGGCTCTCTCAAAGGGTGAGTCATCCTTTTCTCACTCTCTCTTTCTCATTCTCCCTCGCTTTCTCCACCCTATCTCTCATTTTCAAAGCAGCGACTGACATCAAATTCACATTGAGGCTTTGACTTCCTGTCTCTCTTGCCTATTTTATGTGTGTTTGTGTATCAAATGATCTTAACTGTATATGCACCATATACATTTAAGCTTGCATGCTGTCAACTTAACATTATTGTTGCATGCTTTTAGGCTATACATGCTTGCCACTTACTATCATGTTAATAGCATAACTATAAATAGCACTGAACATGTACTGACCTCCCAATGTTCTATAGAAGGCATGATGATGGGGGAAAATGCTCTGAACAATCCCCATAGCAAACTGCACTACAGCCGCTGCAAATCCGATTTCTTCCCTTTACATTTGCAGTGTGAGTGCATCTGCCCTGCGCTGTGCCGAAAGAGCTTTAATTCAGACAGAGAGCCAGGCTCCGGCCCGGATCTACTGCCCTTGGCCACGATCAATAACTCCATGTTAGACCAAAGTAATTCAGCAGGGTTTTATTCACTCTGAACATTTCTTTGGCCCACGGAGAATGTGAATCACCCAGAGATCGCAGGCCCTGTCACTTTGTACCTGTGCAAGGGCTCTATAGTTTACTTGATCTACAAATGTGTTTGCTTCAAAGGGTTAGTTCGTCTATCTATCTATCTATCTATCTATCTATCTATCTATCTATCTATCTATCTATCTATCTATCTATCTATCTATCTATCTCAACCCAAGCATGCATGTTAGCATAAGGGCTTTGTTATAATATAATATAGAACACTCACTGGCCTCTTTGTACCCCCTTTTGCCCACTTTTGCCTTCAGAACTGGCTTAACTCTTCTTGGCAAAGATTCAATAAGGTGTTGGAAACATTCTTTAGAGATTTTGGTCCATATTGACATGATAGCATCAATCAGTTGCTGCAGATTTGTCGTCTGCACATTCATGATGTGAATCTCCCGTTCCTCCACATTCCAAAGGTGCTCTATTGGTTTGAGATCTGGAGAGTGACTGTTGTGTAGTGAACTCATTGTCATGTTCAAAAGTTTCATTTTGAGATGATCTGAGCTTTGTGACATAGCACGATATCCTCCTGGAAGTAGAAGATGGGTACACTGTGGTCATAAAGGGATGGACACGGTCCGCAATAATATACTCAGGTTTAAATTATGCTCAATTGGTACTAAGAGGCCCAAAGTGTGCCAAGAAAAAATCCCGCACACCATTACACCACCAGCAGCCTGAACCGTTGATACAAGGCAGGATGGATCCATGCTTGTATGTTGTTTACGCCAAATTCTGACCCTACCATTTGAACGTCACAAGAGAAATCGAGACTTTCCAGACCAGGTAATGTTTTTCCAATCTTCTTGTCCAATTTTGGTGAGTGTGTGCGAATTGAAGTCTCAGTTTGCTGTTCTTAGCTGACAGGAGTAGCACCCGGTGTGTTCTTCTGCTGCTGTAGCACATCTGCTTCAATGTTCGACGTATTGTGCATTTAGAGATGCTCTTCTGTAGATCTCGGTTGTAAACGACTGTTGTCTTTCTATCAGCTCGAACCAGTCTGGTCATTCTCCTCTGACCTCTGGCATCAACCAGGCATTTTTGCCAACAGACCTACCACTCGCTGGATATTTTCTCATTTTCGGAACATTCTCTAGAGATGCGTGAAAATCCCAGTAGATCAGCAGTTTCTGAAATACTCAGACCAGCCCGTCTGGCACAACAACTGTGCCGCATTCAAAGACACATAAATCACCTTCCTTCTCCATTCTGATGCTCAGTCTTGACCATTTCTACATGCTTAAATTCATTGAGTTGCGTTAACGAGCAATTGCACAGGTGTACCTAGTAAATAGGCTGGTGGTGAGTATAGTAATATAATATAAAATAATAAACAATGTTTATTAAAAGTAAAATGGCTGAATGAGCAAATTTTAAACCTCAGTTTAAAAGGTATTATTTTAAATTATCTGACCTACTAATGTAATTTCTACTTGAGTTGTTTGGAATACTTGTACATATAAATACATAGCAGCACATTTCACAATTCAGCTAATGATCGACTTGTAGATTTGCCAACTCAAGAGGGAAAAAACATTCACAATATCAAGTATTTCTCGTAACCAATGTTTCGTGTCCCCTGATAGTCTCAAGCAGTGGCGGCTCCAGACAATTTTGATTGGGGGGGCAATGGGGGGTCCTGGTCATTTCAAGGGGGGTCTCATGAAAACCAACAAAAAATACAGTGGACACGGCTAATAAATGCATATTGCTGCTACTTAACAAATGGTAAATGGACTGCATTTATATAGCGCTTTCACAGACCCAATGGCCACCAAAGCGCTTTACATATTGCCTCACATTCACCCATTCACACACCGACGGTTTTTTGTTTTTAATTAATTAATCAATTGCAGTTTGCAAACAATATGCTCGAACTTTAATTGCCATAGCCACACCCATGACAGAAAACATATTTACAAAATAGTATCCTCCTCATCCTCCAATTCCTCGGTGTCCTGTTTCCAGTCTTTACTAAGAAATCCTATGAAAAATTATTTACAAAATCTTCTGCAGGACAGTTCAATTCTTTACAATAATATAATATATTATAAAAGAAAGTTAAGCTGTTACACTGAGATGGTTTAGGAAAACCATAAAGTGTTTTTGTACAGTCAATTAATTGTACAGGCAGCATTAAACCATCAAAGTTAAATGATTGTTTATAGCTTATGAATTTCCTAGCCTATATTTTCTTTAGCAGGGGGTTTCAAACTTTTTAATGGCAATGAGCCCTAAACAATACCCTTGTGAGATTCTTTATTTAGGCTTATAATATAATAAAATATATGCCCAATATAATATAATATAAAAAAATGAATTGAAGTATTTGAAGTGATAGTTTAAATGCTTCAATTTGTTTTCATATTATATTATTATAATATGAAAACAAACTGAAGCATTTACTGTAAATAGCTAGATCTAATAGCTAAATATTTTCAAGAAAAGTCAAAATGTGAACTCTTTTATAGTAGCCTAATCTGACCATGCCTGAAACTATTTAAATCTATGTAAACTAATGATGTATTTTGAGTTTGCACGCGGGTGGGTGTGTAATTGTTACCGTTCTGTGTCCATCATCCGTTATTTCCACCACTTTAATCAAACCACTCTTCTTTAAAACATGATATTGTGATTTTATTTCACATGTCTTTGCGTTTCTCGTCGCCTCTTGTATTGAGATAGGCTTTGGTCCGCACACACGACTCACTGCCAATCACACGCGCTCACATCATTCTCTTTCTTTGAAACCTGTTAACTGCACTCACCAGTTTGAGCACTGCAATTATTTCTCACATACAATCAAATGGATTTCCCCACACATTTCGCGTCAGTGGCATATTATTCTTTTCTGCGCGGCCGCGGCATCAGAAGTGCACGACCGCGCACGCGCGCAGCTTAGAGGGAACGTGATTCTTATGTTTATATATTTTGTATGTCGAATAAATTATTAATTATTATTGTTCTGCGTAGTTTGAAGATAAACATTTTTAAATATTTATCCCGGATATATATTTTTTTTAATCAGGAAGGGGGTGGGGGGTCAAATGGGGGGTCAAAGCATTTTTTGGGAGGGTCTTGAGACCCCCCAAGACCCCCCCTGGCGCCGCCTCTGGTCTCAAGAAGTAATAACGGTGGAAATCAAGTTACTAAAATAATATGATGGCATGCTACCCTAAATGAGAGCCAGGGGCATTGCGATTACTACTCTGTCTATGAAAGAGTGCTTGTCTTCTCCCTTCTTAATTTGCTCAAGGGAGCATAAATGCTTATTAGCATTGCCACAGTAATTTCTCCTTGAGGGAGACCACTGACAACACCCGCTAAACAGAGTCTTCCCTTAATACTTCATATGATACGTGGGTGTTAGCAAGGCAAAATGATACCAGTCACAGCTAGAGGAAACTTTGTGAGCTGCTTTATCTGAACCGACATTTCTCCTTAAAAATGGAAAGTGCTTTAAGAAAAGAAAAAGCAAAAAGAAATCAGCATGCAAATAACGGCTTTTAAATTGTACTTTGCAAGTGATAATCTCGCCAGATCTTAATTACGGTTCATCTACTGCTATTTTAAAAAATAATGATTCAGCAGCACAGCTGATTCACAGTGGCATGCTTGCTTACCAGACAAAGTCTTGAATATATATACGAATACAAGGCCAAGCAATTTGAAAATAAAGAGGAAGCCTGTTTAGACATGCATCTCGATTGGGAAAGCAGCAGAAATGATGTTCCTTTGGCAGTCCTGTGAGGTGACGTGTGCCAGCCCTTGCTTAAATGAGATTGAGTATCCTCTCCATACTGCACAATACAATCTCAAATCATAACTGCTGTACTGTAGTCTTGCTGTCAGCTTCACTTCTGTTATGTGTTTATTGGGATAATGACTGTACTGGGAGAGTCTGGCTATATACAACCACACTCCCTGGAGCTCAATCTCCAGGTTTTCTTGCTAAACAGTTCGTAGACTATTGACTATTGCCCTCTTCTGGTGAAAACTACACACTACATGCCAGGAAAAGCTATTATAAGGTCAATAGAGACTAGATTATGCTGGTACGGTCATGAACAACACTAAAACAATCTGGCCCTATAGGGACCCATTAGGTAATGTGTGACAAAAAAAATGTCCTGAACCCGGTACATTTTTCGACACTTTTGATATACACTATAGTTCGGGCTGTGTTCAGATTGGAATATATACTGCTTAGTTACTGCATACTGTGCAATATAAACTGTATAGTGCATACATTTTTTTAAAGTAGCCTACAATGTGATACTATTTAACTGTATAGCAGTAGCAGTATGCTAAATGTTGTCACATGACCATATAGTTGGGAAATATGAGGAAAGATGCTCCCCTTAACAACAATGTGCAATTACTTTTAAATTGTAACATGTTTAGATAAGACATTTGAGCTTGTGCATGATTATGATGCATCAGCCAATGTGTTATTAAGGGAAATAAATAGAAATGGAAATGGAAATAAATAGAAAACTAATTTAGTTCTCATTTTATTTTATTTTTTGAGATGGCCCCTGGTCTGAATAATTGAATGAAGACAGAAAAAGCAGCACTAAAAGAGATTAATCCGAAAGGTAAATGTGTTCTTATGGGCATAATTATTTAATTGCCCATATTTTAATTGAAGATACAGTATATCATAATAGCGCTAGTTGAGTGAAATCAGTCAGTTTAAATGAATAGTGTTTCATTTAAACTGACTGATTTCACTCAACTAGTCTATTGGTTTTAATTAATAGCAAATGAATGTACATGAACTCATGCAATTGTTGAATAATAATAACCCCAAGAATTACAATAAATATTAGATAAAACAATAATAAGTATAGCAGCATGCCACTCTGTCTAATAAATAATTTTATTTATTTTTTATTATTTCCCTTTAAAATAAAAACTTTATTATATATATACAAGTATTATTTTTTTTTACAAACATTAATGTGTCCACAAATTCCTCATTAACAAAATGACACAAGAACCTTTAATATTCAATATAATATAATGTCATAAACCCTTGGAAAAGTAAAGTAAGGGATTACTCGTAATTTTTCTGTAATTTTAATAACTGTTACTTTCGATGTAATTGCATTAAATACTATATAGACTAGAACAATTCTATATAAAACAATAGTGAATTTAACAATTTAGCATCTCATGTTAAAATGTATGTTTTTAATGTAGCCATATAACTTTAAGTAGGAAGAAGAAGAATTTAAATATTATATTAAACATTTTAATAAAAATTTAAATTAATACAATTTGAATTTTATATTATTAATTTGAACGTATTAAGAGCAGGTTCATGTCTATCCTTGTATTGTTCAATTGTTCGAGGTTGATATGTGATTTAGAAAGTAATTAGTACCGTAATCTAATTACACTGTTGAAGATGTAATAGCTAGAAATTAATTACAACCCCATTTTTAGAAAAGTTAGGGCATTTTGTAAAATGCAATAAAAACAAAATTTGTTTATTCTCTTGAACCTTTATTTAATTGACAAAAGTGCAAAGAAAAGATTTCCAATGTTTTCACTGACCAACTTCATTCTATTTTTAGAATATAAACAAATTTTGATATTTAATGGCTGCAACACACTCCAAAAAAGTTGGGACAGAGGCTAAATAAAAGTGAAAAGATTATAAATCCAAGTTAAACAGTTTTGAAACAGTCCACAATTAGCAGGTGAATTAGTAATAGGAGAGGGTAATGTCATTGTCAAACAATAAAATCACATTTCTCAATGCAAAATTGCAAAGAATTTAGGTCTTTCGCCATATACAGTTCTATAATATTGTAAATATATTTAGAGAATTCAGAGAAATCTCAGTGTGTGTGTGTAGGGCAAGGAGACCTCTGTTGAATGTGTGTGACCTTCAAGTCCTCAGATGGTATTACATCAGAAACCATCCGCCTGTGTTAAATACAGCCAGGAGTACTTTGCAAAACCATTGTCACTTTACACAGTCTGCCACTGCATCAAGAAATGCAACTTGAATCTCTGTTACGCAAGGAGAAAGCTATACGTCAGTTCTATGCGGAGATGCTCTGAGTTCTCTCCATCTCAGATGGTCTAGAAGACAGTGGAAATGTGTGCTGTGGTCCAGCCCGATCTCATGAAAGTGCGTATCTATACCACGAATTAAATTTTTTCGTGTCATTTATACGCCAAAAGTAGTTTTTGCGTGTTTATGATACGCAGTTTTTCGCGTGCATATGATACGCATTATTTAGCGTGTAATACGCACGCACTCCCCATCCCTAATCCTACCCAAGAGATTACAGTGCGTAGCAAATGCACGCAAAAACCATTTTTGGCGTATGAGGGTCATTCTACGAAAATGGTGGCTTTCCTGTCCCGGCCTTAACCACCAGGAAAAACACTTAAAAATGTCAGATAATGACACCAAATATATGTTTTTTGTTTTAATTGAAGTGTTTTATTGTTAATAAAACATTTGTAAGACAGTTATATTGCAAACAAATTTTTTAATATATTGTAGAACACGGTCAGTACCATGAAATTGGCTTGTCCCTCTGGTCAGGAGTCGTGGTTTAGTGACGTATTTTGATTTAAAATATATATTTTTCGCCCCCTTTAAATGTCATAATACAAAGGAAAGTAGTATATTTATTTAGTGGACTACTTAAAAAACTAAAATATTAACTAAATATTATAAATAATTTACAGGGAATAGCTGTCCCTCAATTTCATGTCACTGGTGTTACAATTTATAAAAACCACTACTTTGAAATAATGCAACATCCTTGCCAACTTCTTTCTGGGTCAAAGGTTAATTTGGAGGCGGGGCTGTTTTGAAAAGCACATGGTGAGTTTGCACTCTCTCTTCATCTTTTAGCAATTTGATAAATAATTTGATAATTTCATGCGAGGACTTAAGATGCGTCACTGGTGTTCTACAGATTATAGTAAGGGAAAAGGAAATTTGATTAAAATAATTGTTCAAATTGCATGATTAAGTGATTTATTTACAATTTAAGAAGTGTGGTTTGAGCTACTGTGGTAGCCATCTTAGATATGTTATCTTGTCTGCAGATTTGTCACTGGTGTTATCGTCACTGGTGTTACTGTTGCTGCTGGTAACACCAGTGACATGACGATAACACCAGTGACAATCAATAACACCACTAACGTTTTTCTCAACATAAGGTTTCATAAAAGCCTCAACAATAAATATTACTAATAAATTGATAAAAATTTGTTTGAAATAATCTTATGTTATGTCATTGGTTTCACATTGCGTCACTGGTGTTACATTGCGTCACTGGTGTTACTGCATGGGATATTGGTGTTCTGGCATCAGAGTAGCCCAGTTTTATAGAATATGGTTTTTGTATACCTAACTGTTGCTGCGTTCATTAGTAAGCATTTTAAGGATATGATCATTCAATTTTGATCACTCAACCTCAATTATTTCTAATGTTAAAACAAAAAACACAATGGTAGAAATAGAAAAATGTCACACAATAGAACTTTACACATACCTGGTTAAAGCAAATTATTACTAATCAAGACAATTTCTTAATATTACATTAACTTTTTCTGTCTTTGATTATGTATGCAAATTAAATGGTCAAATTACATTCTGGAAAGCCTGAATTGTCATCTAAAATATAGGTAACACCAGTGACAAAAAGGCAGGTCAAGCTTTTTTTTATGTAATGTAGTAAAAATATAAAAATACATTAAGCTGTCATTTAAGTTGATTTATAATGTTAAGAGGTTAACTATTATCTGACTATAAGTTTTGGTATAAAAAAAAGAATTACATTTTTTAAAAGTTGTCTGTTCAAAAAGCCACCATTTTCATAGAATGACCCATAAATAGCACGATAAATTAAATTCGTGGTATAGATACGCACGTTCATGAGATCGTGTTGCGTGGTCAGATGAGTCCAAGTTTCACCTTGTTTTTTGGGAACAACAGACATCAAGTTCTCAGTCCCAAAGACGAAAGGGACCATCCAGACTTTCATCAGCGACAGGTGCAAAAGCAAACATCTGTAATGGGATGTGGGTGCATATGTGCAAACGGCATGGGTGATTTGCATATGTGTGAAGGTACCACTGACGTGAAGGCGTATGTCAGGATTCAGGACTGTACTGAGACATACTGCCATCAAGATGATCTCTTTCCTGGGAAGCAAGACAATGGCAGGCCTCGTTATGCACGTGCTACATCAGAGTGGTTTTGTGGACATTCTACACCGGATTGGATGTGCTTGACTGGCCTATAGCCCATCATGAAAAAGAGACTCAAACAACAACGACTGTTGAGCTTGTATCAGGCGAGATTGGGCAAAAATTCCACTTGCAAAACTGCAACAATTAGTATCCTCAATTCCCAAATGATTAACAAGTGTAATTAAAAGGAAAGGTGATGTGGCACAGTGGTGAGTCTCACGTAGCCAGACCTTCAGACTGACGGACACCATCGCTTTCATTGCCCGAGGCCGTCTGATTGACATGTAAAGCAACCAATCACAGTTCATTTTGTTCCGCGACATGTTTAGGGGTGTGAAAATGTAATGTTGATGTCTCTACAATAACAGACCAGTGTGTCAAACTCTTGGACGTATTTTAAAGAGTCTACGCCACAAACTTTATATAGCCTACTTCACAGTTTTTTAAAATCCAGCGTTTAGTTGATCATGATAAGCGCTCATTATCACTGTTGTAAACACTATATGGCTTTCTTCTTCCATGAGGGGGTTTGGCGTCACGGCATCTTTGTTTCCAGGCTGACTGTTAAAAAATGGGGGACACGCACGACTCCCGGGAAATCCTGTAGAATTCAATCAATCAGATGATGACTTTGAAACTCCTGAAGTGTTTTCAATTTTGCATCAGACATTTAGCCAACGATCCTTGGGCATGACATCTGAAGCTGAGACTATACACAGTGGTTAACATGTCTCTGTTCCAACTTTTTTTGGAGTATGTTGCAGCCATCACAATCAAAATTTGTTCATATCTACAAAATACAATTTTTGTTGGTCAGTGAAACCATTAGAAATCTTTCCTTTGTACTTTTTTCAGTTAGCCTAAATAAAGGTTAAAAAGATTGAACAAATCACAGATTCTTAAATGTCCCAACTTTTCTGGAAATGGGGTTGTATACATTTTAGAGTAACTTACCCAACATTGTCTCTGACTAAATCTCACAAATGTTGATATTCAGATGAAATAGAGCATAGCCTTTCATCAAATGGGTTGAGACCATTTGTGGTTAAGAGAAAAAAATAAGGTAGGCCTACTACTATCTCATACCCTCAAAAAAAATAATAATCAAAATGAGGTCTCACACACAATGTCATTTATTTCTAGTATATTTTCGATTTTGCTATAGATAGTAACATATCTCTGAACATACAAAGAGGAGTTTTGTCATTCTGTTTCAACCTACTTAGATGAAAGGGGTCTACTACAGACACCCCCTAATCATTAGCCCCATAGATATCATATAATAAAGGCCTTTATTATATGATATCTATGATTAGCCCCCAGCCCCCCGCCCCCCTACCCAGATTTCCCATGGACTTCCGGTAGTACCGGAAGAACCTTTGTTTGTGTATGTCAAGATGGCGGCTGGAATGTATCTAGAGCACTATTTGGACAGTAAGACTATTGTCTTTGTTTCGATATTCATCCCCATAAATAAACATCTTTCGTGTTCACAGTGTCCAGCATGTCTGCACGTTTCACATACATACACTATTTACAAAAAAACGATCGCGCAACGACACAAAACAGTGCTAATAAAGACAGTACGGTTATTGGGCTCTGAAGCTAACGGGCTAACGGTATTTAAACAGTGTTATGATGTGAATGATGGTTTTGTAGATTTGTTTGGTGGGAGCGGAGGCGATAAATGTGACAACGTTACTGCTGTTAAAACATTTAAATAATGTAAATAAATACCTGGGAACATTAAAGCTCAGTGTCAAGCATTAAATGCAGTGTTCCAGCACAATCGAGTTCGCTTACTCGTAACGTTACAGATGGAGATCGTTTACTCTAGTGCTGGTTTGCAAAGGCGCTGAGCCTTATGGACCTATTTATTGCTTGCTATTTGTGTAGAAGATTCATATGTCACTTGATCTGTTTAGGCATAGAGAATTTGCCATTTGAACTGCAGAGGAACTTCCAGCTGATGCGAGATCTCGACCAGAGGACAGAGGGTGAGTCTACACAGTAGACCTGCCTCTAAATCAATACAGTAATATAGAATAATATCTTCATATCAATATTACATGTTTATATTGCGTGACTTATTAGAAATCTTATTAGGAATCTCTTCTAAAGTGATTATTTTAGTGTCCATTCCTCATCTTACATGTAACTTAGCCTACTTATTACAGTACTTAAAGTAAATTACATAATTGCATAACAGTAAATTGCATTATTTCAAGCAACTAAACCAAACCTAATTGTATAGTAAATGCACATTGTTTATTAATATTACTCTGTACTTATTTTTAGAATTACACTGTAATAGGGGCATCTTCAAATAAAGTTACATTTCTTCTTTCTGTAGATCTGAAAGGACAGATTGATTCTCTGGCTCGTGAATACACAGCTAACGCTCGGACATTGTCCTCCGAACAGAAGCTCTCCCTGTTAAGACAAATCCAGCAGTCTTATGGGAAGTGCAAGGAGTTTGGAGATGACAAGGTCCAGCTTGCGATGCAAACCTATGAGATGGTTAGTGTGAATTTTGCTCATTGCTAATGAACTGTTATAACAACTGCAAATTTCATATGTTATAAAAGTTATTGTAAATTATGATAATATTTCACAATATTTTGATCAAATAAAAGCAGCCTTGGTGAGCATAAGAGACTACTATCAAAAACATTAAAAAGATGGTATCAACACAAACTTTTCAATGATAGTGAATATTAAATGTATTGTAAAATGTATCTGTACTGTACATTTAGTTGCTTTATAACTCCATATGGTGGATCTAATTCCATTTATTCTATGCTTTTAGGTGGATAAGCATATCCGAAGGTTGGATACAGACCTGGCTCGCTTTGAGGCTGACCTCAAGGAGAAACAGATAGAAAGCACCGATTATGACTCTACCTCTAGCAAGGGCAACAAGAGTGAGTGCAACATAGGTACTTATGTCTATTAGTGCTGTTCTGACACATGCACATCTCATACGTGAATCTCATGCATCAACAGTGTTTCTGATGGTTTATTGTTTGAAGGTGATCATCGAGGACCCAAGAAGAAGGAGGTGACTCGCACTAGGTCAAAGGTGAAGAACTCTGATGATGATTGCAGCTCCAAGAGCGGACAGAAGAAGGTCAAACTCACGCAAGGGTGAGAATCACACACATTTTCTATGATATTTCAGATTTTATAGGTAAAGTGTGTCATTTTTGTGCCACTTTGTGACATCAAACAGAAGTGTAGAATTTATTTTTTTTACAACTGGTTTGCATTTGTAATTAAATATTTCTGCTTTGTACCCTTAGTACATAAATACTACCATTCAAATGTTTTGTTTTGTTCTGTTTTTCGAAATAAATGAATACTTTTATTCAGCAAGGACAGCAAAGACTTTAACAGATTTCTTTTTCAAATAAATCCATCTTTAGAACTTTTATTTGTTGGAGAATCACTGTTTCCATCAAAATATTAAGCTGCACAATTAATGTCTTCAACATTGATCATAAGAAATGTTTCTTGAGCACCATATCAGCATATTAGAATTATTTCTGAAGGATCATGTGTCACTAATGACTGGAGTAATGATACTGAAAGTTCAGCTTTGCATCACAGGAATACATAACCAGTTACAGTTAAAACAGTTGTAATAATATTTAAAAATATGACTGTTTTTACTGCATTTTTGGGTTTCAAATAAATGCAGCCTTGGTGAGCATAAGAGACTTCTTTCAAAAACATTTTTTTAAAATCTTACAGACCCCAAACTTTTGAATGGTAGTGTATGTGCCACAGACAGGATAAGTTTTGTTTTATTTTTCATCTTTTAATAGAGATTTGTTTAGACTGTAAGTCATAGACTGTTTGTGATGTTGAATAGATCAAAGGAGAGGGGAGCTGGAGCCTCCCAACATGTACATAAATATCTAAGAAGTTGTTTTGAAATACATTTTTAATGTTTAGAAATACCAAAGCGTTAGCGGTTTGCCCTACAGCCTGGTAAGCAGCATTTACATTTGCCTTTCTAACTGTTTCTGTCAATAAAAGGGGGGAAAATAATACAATTGTATTAAGACTTAGAGGTGGAAAAAATGGAACTCCGATTTACTAGTTCCTTTTAAATTCCAGCTCTGAGTTTTCAACCCCGGCTGTGAACTTTGGGAACGTGCACCCCTCGGATGTGTTGGACATGCCAGTGGACCCCAATGAGCCCACCTATTGTCTCTGCCACCAGGTTTCATACGGAGAGATGATTGGCTGTGACAATACAGACGTGAGTCTCCTTCCTCATGCACTGTGACAGAGGCCAACACGCTTACAGCCTCTCATACCTTATTGCTTACATATAGATATTTATTCTATATTTATTTTATTATATTTATTTCCCCTTTAAAAGTTAAAATGGAGGTTAAATTCCTAGTCATGTAACAGGGCTCCAGACTGCACAAAAATATGATTATATTTATCTTTATATTATATTATTATGTTATATTGTTGCTGAGAACACCATCGGCGACAAGATAAATGTACACGTTATGATTTAAAAATTGGCATGTAATGCCTTTTTTTACCTGCGTATTCTCTGATGAGTAGCCTATCACATCTTTTGTTGTATTGACATAACAAATGAGATGATGCGTATCAATGTTTCACTGGGAAAAAAACACTGAGTTTGATCGCCAAAATACTCACGAGGAAAGCGAGGATCAGATTCAGCAATTCTTATTCTCAAGATCTTTTAGTCTATGCTGTTTTCTGTAGCGCACGTGCCATTCAATAATCGCACTAAGCTTCATGCTTTGTTAGTTTTAATATGTTTGCTACTTTTAATAAACAATATCTCAGTTTTTAAATTGTGGCTCTTTAATTTGCCGTGACAGATCACTGTAGCGCCTCAAGCTGCACATGAACCGATCATCTCTTCTTTACTACTAGTTATAAAATAAACATGTATAAACACAAATAAACATAGCACGAAATAAACATGAATAAACATCAGAAGGTATGTTGAAAGACACTGTACAACTTGTTGTACAAAAACATTACAACAAATGTTTTATGTGTCATGCAATAGCTCAGTTAGTGTTTCAACCATGAAAAGACGTCAATAAAACCTCTTGAGAACAATATGTCACATAACTTACCTCACAATAGCCAATAAATGTCCATAGACTCGTTAGTCATTAAATAAATGCTCTATATTACATATCTATTATATTTTTACTTAACCTGTTGTCTACATGATGAGAAAGAATGGAAGGAGCTAAAAATACAATTTTGCATCGCCTAAGCTGCCTTTCACCAAATTTACATCTCAGATATTACTAATAAAGAAAAATAGACTGGGTATGTGCAAGAAATAGTGTATGAAAATGTTTATGCATTGAGAAGGAGGCCAAACTACACTCAATGGCCAAGTGATGCTAATTATTGTCCCTGACACTGGATCAGATTCTGTGTAAAGAACAACTATTTATGACTGTATATAGTTCTCAAGTTGGAAAAGCCGTTCAGTTCCCACTTCAAGTGATCGTTCTTTCCAGCTGATGCTGTAAAAGGAGGGCAAACGTGACAAGATGACTGAAATTAAAGTGTTTAAAAATTAAAGCACGTTTATTCTTATGTTCCACTTTTAAAAAAAAATTTTTTTTACTTTTAGGAGCCAATGGCTCCTTAATAGATTTTTTTTTGTCTGGAGCCCTGTAGTGTGTACTGAAAACTTCATTCCTTGATCCCAATGTTATATTACAGCCTATTCCTATACATTTGTATTCAGAGTTAATATGCTCATGTTAAATATGTGTTTCTCTTTCTTTAGTGTTCTATCGAGTGGTTCCACTTTGCCTGTGTGGGTCTGACCACCAAGCCCAGGGGGAAATGGTTAGTAGTCATGTGATTTTGCCCTTGAAACTGATGCAATTCAATGTTGCCGTACATCAGTGTAGAAATAAGTAACTCACAAAATAAAGCAATATTGAATAGCGGTTTTAGTGAATATTAGTGCTGTCAAATCGATTAATCGATTCTAAAATAAAAGTTTGTAGCCTAATATATGTGTATATATATATTATTATATTTATATATATATACATATTTTATATGTGTGTGTGTGTGTGTGTATATATACATACACTCACCTAAAGGATTATTAGGAACACCATACTAATACTGTGTTTGACCCCCTTTCGCCTTCAGAACTGCCTTAATTCTACGTGGCATTGATTCAACAAGGTGCTGAAAGCATTCTTTAGAAATGTTGGCCCATATTGATAGGATAGCATCTTGCAGTTGATGGAGATTTGTGGGATGCACATCCAGGGCACGAAGCTCCTGTTCCACCACATCCCAAAGATGCTCTATTGGGTTGAGATCTGGTGACTGTGGGGGCCATTTTAGTACAGTGAACTCATTGTCATGTTCAAGAAACCAATTCCTGCTGGAAGTAGCCATCAGAGGATGGGTACATGGTGGCCATAAAGGGATGGACATGGTCAGAAACAATGCTCAGGTAGGCCGTGGCATTTAAGCGATGCCCAATTGGCACTAAGGGGCCTAAAGTGTGCCAAGAAAACATCCGCCACACCACTACACCACCACCACCAGCCTGCACAGTGGTAACAAGGCATGATGGATCCATGTTCTCATTCTGTTTACGCCAAATTCTGACTCTACCATCTGAATGTCTCAACAGAAATTGAGACTCATCAGACCAGGCAACATTTTTCCAGTCTTCAACTGTCCAATTTTGGTGAGCTCTTGCAAATTGTAGCCTCTTTTTCCTATTTGTAGTGGAGATGAGTGGTACCCGGTGGGGTCTTCTGCTGTTGTAGCCCATCCGCCTCAAGGTTGTGCGTGTTGAGGCTTCACAAATGCTTTGCTGCATACCTCGGTTGTAACGAGTGGTTATTTCAGTCAAAGTTGCTCTTCTATCAGCTTGAATCAGTCGGCCCATTCTCCTCTAGCATCAACAAGGCATTTTCGCCCACAGGACTGCCGCATACTGGATGTTTTTCCCTTTTCACACCATTCTTTGTAAACCCTAGAAATGGTTGTGCGTAAAAATCCCAGTAACTGAGCATATTGTGAAATACTCAGACCGGCCCGTCTGGCACCAACAGCCATGCCACGCTCAAAATTGCTTAAATCACCTTTCTTTCCCATTCTGACATTTTTCAGTTTGGAGTTCAGGAGATTGTCTTGACCAGGACCACACCCCTAAATGCATTGAAGCAACTGCCGTGTGATTGGTTGATTAGATAATTGCATTAATGAGAAATTGAACAGGTGTTCCTAATAATCCTTTAGGTGAGTCTATATATATATATATACAGTATATATTAACTTTTATTTTAGAATCGATTAATCGCGATTAATCGATTTGACAGCACTAGTGAATACATTTGTATATTTCAACTTTTACCTAATTTTTCTTCTTCATTAGGTACTGCCCAAGATGTTCACAGGAACGGAAGAAAAAATGAACATGCAAAACAAAAGAATTCACAGAGAGGGAGGTAGAGGCAGATGCAAGGGTTGAAAGTGTTTTTAAGGCCCCCCATAGACACTAATATAGATCCACTCTCTGCTTAATCTGGTGCTTGTCATCCTCTTTTCCATCTTCACATCCCTCTCTCAGCCAGACAGTAAGAAGGGATGACGGGTGAAGATGAAGGAGGTGTAGGTTTTAATTTATGTATTCAATAATGAAGATGACTTTTGTTATGGAGTATTTTTGGTTCTGCATTATTTTATATTCTTATATTTTCGGTTTGTTTATTTGGATTGTTTTTATAAAGCTAATTTTAAACACATGAACTCAGCAGTCAAAACAGTCAGGGAGCGTATCAACACTTGATCTCACAGTTCTTTTTGACTGGGTTTTAACTCCAGACTGGATAATTGCTGTCAGTATCCTTCTCAGATGGTTTCTAATATGGGATTATTTCCTACTAGTCTCAGTTTTTGACTTTTAAAAAGTGGAACAGGTCCCAGAGTGGGCTTGAAACCGATCCCTTACCTAACTTATTTTCTCATTTCAATATTCATAAAAGGGCAAGAGTTATATCAACATACCTCACCAGATCTGACATGTTTATATGACAAAAAAAAAAAAAAATAGCTGCTCACTGGGATCATTTAACTTGATTTTTACTCACACTCAGTACAGAGCCTTTCCACTATTGTGTCTTTGTCTTACATTCACAAATCCTGCACTTGAAGACCACCTCTTCTCTTCAGGTCCATTCCACAACTGTAGATTTCAATGCAGACATTTTTTTGGTGCTTATGGTCACACACTACTTAGATCGTATTAACTCGGTCGTATTCCAGACTGTTGAAAAGCATTAACACAGCATGTAATGTTCAATTGAACACCTGGTCATTAAATGCATTTTCTTTTTGTAACCTATGAATTAACTCTAGTATTGCTGCGAGTTAAGCAGCTGGGTTCTTTGCGACTGGATTTTGGTGCTTATGAATATATTAAAGATGATGTGTTTGGTTTGGTTAAATGCGTGAAATACACAGTACAGCTTGCAATGGTTCTCAGTCATTGTGTCGACGTTGTTAAAGCAGTATGATACTTTTTGCGAGATGTCAGAATCAAATGTGTTGATATCAACTTGTACGTAAGATTTGGTTGTTTTAATAAAGCAATTACAGGTGTGTCAGACAATGCAAACAGTTTCAAATCCTGGTGCTACACTGTGTGCTTTGCCGGTTCTAATTGATTATATTGTCTGGTGTACGATGAAGGGTTTGTGTCATGTGTTTATTGCCTTTGTGACGTTGCTTTGTGATTTGATTGTTCCCGATATTCTAGAGTACTGTACTAATGTCAGATAATGGGTCTGGTGTCTTCCATGCTGAATGAACAATGCCTGATTCTGAAAGCGTCACTGTGTCTGTTGGTCATTATTTCATTCTTTCTGGCTTTTTTTGAATGTTATGGTCAGAAAAGTGTCATGACCGTAGTGTAAAATATTTCAAGTAATCTCAGTATTTAATCATATAATTTAACAAAAAATTTTATTTACACTATCGTTCAAAATTTTGGGGTCAGTTTCATTTTTTTAATAAGTTTCAAGACTATTTATTTGATGAAAAATACAGTAAAAACAGTAATATTGTGAAATATTACAATTTAAAATAACTATTTTAAAATGTAATTTATTCATCTGATAGCAAAGCTGAATTTTCAGCATCATTACTCCAGTCTTCAGCGTCACATGATCCTTCAGAAATCATTTTGATATACTGATTTGGTGTTAAGTAACATTTCTTCTTATTATCAATGTTGAAAACAGTTGAGCTGCTTAACATTTTTGTGGAAACCGAGATACATAGATTCTTTAATAAATAGAAAGATTAATAAAAGAACAGCATTTATTTTAAATATAAATCTTTTGCAATATTATAAATGTTCAGTGTCATTTTTGTTCAAGTTAATGCATTCTCTCTGAATAAAAGTATTCATTTCTTTCAAAGTAAAAACGGTAATACATTTAAACGGTTATATAGTATATGGTGGCATAGCCTCTGAAATATCTATAGAGACATTGCACAGGAAAGGTAAGTCCACGATAGTGTAATACTGCATTGCAGTTCTCATACAAACCACTAGAAGCACCCTATCACTTGTAAGAGATCCACGTTGTGCAATGCTGCAGTGATGCTACCGTAATGCTGCTTGTGGTCCTGATGCTGCTAAAGTACCTCCATGGACTTAAGACCTTTATTGTAAATCGTTTTGTTAACACAATTGCTGAAAGTAAAATAAATATAATACAAAATTTGTAAATACATTGCATGAAGAGCTAATGCACCTTTAACAGGGTGCGGCTGCCTGCAGAGAGCGTCATTAGCTGTTGTTGCCGCCTAGTGACACTCAAGGGGGATTGCATTGTTATTATTAACTGCTACACATAAAAATTGGCCATTACTTTAACTAGAACTAACTAAAGGAATTAATTTCTGCATGTACACAGTTAAAATGGTGTAGGTTTCAGAAAGTCTTTAAAAACGTTCACTGGCTCCATGCATATTAGATACGTTGTTGATCTTCCGTAAGGAAATGTGCTGGACATAAAAAAAAAACAACAACAGTGCATTTCTTATTTATTGAGCTGTGGGGATGAGCAAGATGCCAGACAGAACATCATTCTAACCTACACGGGGACTGCCAAGGCTTTGGGCAAAGTCATCCCAGAGCTCAATGAGTATGTGGACACTGTAAATAATGATGTGCAAATGGAATCAGTAGGCTACAATTTATGGAAGAACTTTCTTCAGAAGAAAATTGATGACTATGTGCGCTCCAGCAAACAGACAGATAGATCGGTCAAAAGTATGGAATAATTATGATTTTTTTTTAAATGATTATTATTATTGGTTTTGAAAAAAGTATTTTATGCTCACCAAGGCATTTATATCACCAAAAATAAAAAGTTTGTATAAAGAAAGAATTCATTAAAGTATTAAAATGTATCAAAAGTGACAGTAAAGACATTTATAATGTTACAAAAAGATTGTTTTTCAAATAAATGTTTTCATTGAACTTTCTATTCATCAAAGAAACCAGGAAAAAAAACATTATCAAGGTTTCCACAAAAATATAACGCATCAAAAACATAACTAATAATAAGAACCAGCATTAATAACTGAGCACTAAAAAAGTAACTGATCATATCTGAGCAGCAAATCAGCATATTAGAATGATTTCTGAAGGATCGTGTGACACTAATGATATAATGATGCTGAAAATTCAGCTTTGCCATCACAGGAATAAATTACATTTTCAAGTATATTAAAATAGAAAACAGTTATTTAAAATCGTAATTTTATTTCACAATATTACTGTTTTGATAAAAATCTTAATTATTCCAAAAATGTTGACCTGTATACTGTAAATAGACATAGGCCTATCACATCCACTGAGTCATACTGCACTGACTGTAAAACTGTAAAAAGTGATCAGTTGACTTAACTAAAAAAAAAGGTGAGGAAACCCGTTGAGTTACCGTAAATTTATTTAGTAATATTCATGCATAATTGAAAAAATTAAGATATGTGAACTTGACAATTTCACATTACTTATTTTTTTTGTTACGCATGGTTTACTACATAATAATTTTAAGGCAACAGGTTTCCTCACTTTTTTTAAGTTAAGTCAACTGATCACTGAACTCATTTTTTCTTTTCATGTACATGCATTTGAATAATTACTCAAAACAGACATTATTGTCTCGCAATACCATTAGCAAGTGCTATTCACTCCCTATTATAGTGATTATACATGGTTAACTTCTCATTGTTTGCTTAACTATAATCTGACTCTTGATTTTCTTGATATTTGACATTGATGTGATATGATTGTCATGGAGCTTCCAGTGGACCTGCAAAAGCCTGTAATCACCCCTTCATCCAGATCACTTTACACAGCATGTCATTATGTGACTAGCTGTGATGTTGATGAGTCACTGTATCTGAAATAAATTTTCGATCATATAACTCATTAACCTTTTTTATTATTTTCTGATCGACCTGTAAACTGCGCCCCCAATAGATATGTATTACATGTGTTTACATATTTAATGCCAATTTCCCTGATTAATGTGATTTGTGTGTGTGTGTGTGTGTGTGTGTGTGTGTGTGTGTGTGTGTGTGTGTGTGTGTGTGTGTGTGTGTGTGTGTGTGTGTGTGTGTGTGTGTGTGTGTGTGTGTGTGTGTGTGTGTGTGTGTGTGTGTAATGAGGGTGAGCTTGCAGTGCCACACAATGAAGTCCTCTATTTGCGCTTTTCTGAGTCCTGCTTGTTCTATTCAACTGTAAAACACTTTGTAAACAGTGTTGAATAAAGCTTTACTGTCTACTAGGCCTACTTACTAATAATAGCAAATGTAAAACATATGCTTTGGATGTATTCTGTTTTAAAATTATATTTGGAGAACTTTTTTACTGCGTAGAATGACTTTATACCCAAGACCATTGCTGTAAATCATAGATTTATATATATTAAACAGATTTCATACCCTGATCCCAGACCCAGATTTTATACCCTAAAAGAGAGTTTTACTTTTATACTATGAAAATATTCTATAAAAGTAAATATTTCTCTCAAAAGTTAGTGCGCTCAGTTACCAAGGAGGCAAAAGTGTCAGTGAGATGAAAATGAAAAGAATTAAGGTATTACTCTGTCATTTCAAATCAACTATAAGTTTCACAAACTATGGAACGTGTGAGAAAATATTATGCAGGCTATTATGTAATTATAGCTAAGATACGCTATTTTGTTCAACATAATACTGCTAAACACATAATTCGACATGTTGTGGAAATAACATTGGTGGAAACATTCAGATAAAAAGTGTTTGAATACATTTCTGAATTTTTTACTTTTCTAAAGGTCCACATTGGCGAAAGTGTTTATAGTTGAAGACAACCCTTTGTATTGTCGGAATGCCATATTCATAAATGCAAAGAACGTTTTTTTTTTTTAAGTAGATGGATGCTTTGACTTATAGGCCTACTGTAAAAAACTTGAAATTGCTTTATTCTTATTTAGATGTAGCCTTTAGGTTTGTCGTGGTATTGGGTCTTGTTGTTGTACAAACCTAATAAAAAAAGTCGCAAAAATAATATACTAGGCCTTCTGTTTGGTTCGGATGCTGCACGCTCGGCCGTCACAATACTGTTTCCAATCACAGTCAGTGACGTGAGGGTACACTTTCGCTACCGTAAATCCCAGAAACAAACAAACGCACATTTAAAATTGTGAGCTTAAATATTGGACAATGAAATATAACGTAGCAATCCCTGACGTGAAATGTCTTATTTTACAGCATCGATTAAACTATACACCTTGAAGTCTGCAAAACTTGACAAACTGTCGCGATTCGCGCGAGGCAGGCGCTTATACTAACTAATCACGGTAAGAAGGAGCCGCAGTTGCTTCTCTCATGTTTATCTCCGCTGGAGCCTGGCTGTTCCGCTATGAAGACGCGTTTAATCCTCTCTAAGAAAACAACCACGTCTGTAAAGGTACTGGCATAACAAATAGCATGCAAATACGCGCAACCCGTCCGTATGTCACATTAAAAGACTGCCATATAATTGAAAGGCTTCAGTTTGATCGGATTCATTCATTTGGTCCTCCTGAATCGGACAAGTGTTCCTTCAGTTTATTAACTTCAGAGGATCAGCTTTGAAGGCACACAGTTAAATCAGTGTTCATGCCGGACTTTGAGCATTTTAGATTTTCTCATACCAGAATGAATCCTGTATTAGGGGAGAACGTGTATTCGTTCCAACAGAACCAGGTGACGGGCTTCGCGGACTCCGCGTCATCGGGCCACTGGACCGATCCAGCGGGCCTTTTCTTGAGCGAACACACGGGTGGCTTCGGGCAAGATGGGTTTGACCTGGGCGCTTTACCCCCTCCCGGGACACCGTATCTACACCTGGGTAACTATCTTCACCGGGTGTCTCCACCTGCTCCTGCCGCGACGGCCCTGCGTAACGACCTGGGATCCAACATCAGCGTCCTTAAAACTCTAAATTTGCGTTTCCGCTGCTTTTTAGCCAAAGTGCATGAACTGGAACGTCGGAATAATGTGTTAGAAAAGCAACTGCAACAGGCTTTGGATGACAATGCAGAGTGTGTAGAAAATAGAAAGCCTTTAACGCGAGATGTTGGGGTTCAAACCGGCTTCGTTGGATTGATTCCTGTTAGGCCAGACCTGATACCCATTCAGAACGCGAACGACACCGCATATCTGTCCGGAACATTGTTGTCACCTGCTTTCAATAACACCACCCTCCCTTTCGAGTCCAATAACAGGACAACAGTTGAAAACTTGAACCCATCCAATCTGACAGACTCTAATTTCAATCTCACCCCAAATTTCCCCATCAGCCCGATTGATCCTGCTCCAAAAATCACCAGCAATGTTAACGGGAAATATGTCAGTACCGGGATTGGTTGTACCAGCAATCTTCCACCCAGATTTCACCCTGGCTCTGTCTGGTCTTATAATCCGAGGTTCAGCACCGGGCGTGAGTCGCGGTTCTCGGGTACAGGTGTGTCGTCATGGGTGCCTCCAGACGGGGTGGGTGTCCAGATCGACACCATCACCCCAGAGATTCGGGCACTGTATAATGTGCTCGCCAAGGTAAAGAGAGAGAGAGACGAATACAAAAGGAGGTTAGTATGTGTGCAATGTGATGTTCTTGTAAATGACTGTATAAAGCTTCAAAATGCAACTTTTACGCACAACTTTACGCGCTCTTTGCGCGCGCAATGCAACTTCTGTAGCCTTTCCATGCCAGTTACATCTAGTCAGTATGATAATATAGCTATACAGTACCAGTCAAAAGTTTGTATCTTATGCTGCATTTATTTGATCAAAAATACAGGAAAAAAGTAATATTGTGAAATATTATTACAATTTAAAATAATGGTTTTCTATTTGAATACTTTAAAATATAATTTATTCATCTGATGTCAAAGCTGAATTTTCAGAATCATTACTCCAGTCTTCAGTGTCACATGCTATTATGTTATAATGTTTTTATAACCTGTGATACTTTTTTCATGATTCTTTGATGAATAAAATGTTTTTTTTTAAAAGAACAGCATTTATTCAAAGTAGAAGTCTTTTGTAACAATATGTTCAGAAGTTTGGGGTCAGTCATTTTTTTCTTTCTTTTTTTAAAGAAATTGATACTTTTATTCAGCAAGGATGTGTTCAATTAATAAAAAGTAGTAAAGATTTATATTGTTAGACAAGATTGCTATTTTAAATAAAGGCTGTTCTTTTTAACTTCTGAAAAAAAGTATCACATGTTTAAAAAAAATATTAAGCAGCATATTAGAATGATTTCTGAATGTGACACTTAATACTGGAGTAATGATTCAGCTTTGCATCACAGAAATAAATTATATTTTAAAGTATATTTAAATAAAAAAATAAAAAATCTGTATTTTTTATCAAATAAATGCAGGCTTGATGAGCAAGAGACTTCTTTCAAAAACATTACACATAGTAATGTTTCCAAACTTTTGACCGGTATGTGGATGGAGTACCTTTGCTTTGTTGGATGTCATTAAAACGCATGTAGAAATTTTATTTAAAATCAAACCATTAAATTGACTGCTAGCTAGCATTGTATTTGGGTTTGTGTAGTTCTTTCCCCCATAAAAACTGAAAAACCCTCATTACCATCATATATCATTACCATAACAGAAAATATTAATATGCAGCACACATTATACAGTGCACTCTGGTAATATAGACCAGTGAATCCCGATGTTAACATGTTTCTAGCAGAATCTTCATTAACAAAACAACATCCACTAAAGCAGAAATCCTCAGGTTTCACCACCGTGACGTGAGATTAATACTAGTGTATCATTGAATATTCTTATAAGAGCTCTAACAGGGTTAGACCTGTTCAACTCTGTGGCCCTCACAAATCTGGTATAGTAGATGTGCTCAATGCTCAATTACATGAGCATTTTGTGGAATTTGTATGAATGTGTTTGCACTTTTCTTTAGCAAGATTTAACTATTAGGGCTGACACTGACTCTAATCTATCTCTAATTCATTTAATTTAATTTCATAAACAGAATTCACCTACTGTATATTACTCTTCTTACTGTATAAACAAACACAGTGCATATCAAAATGAACTTTGTTGCTTTTTTCTGGGGCTTTTTTTATGTAATTTTTAAAGGGTATATTATTTCTAAACACATAATGTCATCCTTGTGTCAGATACTTTGATATAATGAAAAATATGTTAGAATATCATTTCTTGATTTTATTTTCAGTTATTTTTGCCCTAGACCCCCATTAGTTAATTAACAAATTATTTAAAATATAGTAAAAATGCTGTAGGATTATCGTTTGCATTCAATAGTTTAAAGTTATTACATTGTTTAGGCATATTTCTTATTCATTTATTTTATTTTGAATATAATATGTTATGTTTAAATTGGACCACTACCTGATTCTCTTTCAGTGTTGTAGTTGTTGTTGTTTTTTGTCTTTTATTGTTACCTAAAGTATGTTTAGGCAAACTATATCATATTATATTATATAATTTTTTAATAGAGGTTAAAAATAGAGGTTTTAAATTTAAAGCATTAATATTATAACATGTGAATAATGCTAATTAGTATTAAATTATAATTTTAGGAGGGTTTCAGAACAATACATGACTAATGAGTAAAATAACATGGAGTTTGAGTCAATCCCCTGTATAACCCTCCCTCCCGATGAGTCTCCATCTCTCTCATTCCGTCTTCAGCCTCCTCCCCTCTGCGCCCTAGCATCTGCAATGCAGTACTGAACTGAGTGCTACTGCCAGCATGCCAATAGAGAATCATTCAACAATCTCTCTCTTACCTTCCTGTTCAGCCTCCCTAGACTTCCACCAGCTGCCAGATACTGAGTATCAGCCAAAATAGCACAGTCAGGTTTACTTCTCAAGAACCCCTTTGTTGTATGTTTTTCTGTGATATGTTCTTATTGTTTTTCAGTTGTATATGTGATTCAGTGGCACCTGGTTTCTGGAATTGCTGATTCAGCTGTCAGTGTATTCGTTGGTGTGTTAAGAAGAAAGTTATTTGGATGTTATTTCAGTGTTACACTAACATAAATCACCTGCTCTAACACCTGCAGTGATACTGCAGTTATGGACTAAAACGGAAGAGGTGTGTGTGTGTGTGTGTGTGTGTGTGTGTGTGTGTGTGTGTGTGTGTGTGTGTGTGTGTGTGTGTGTGTGTGTGTGTGTGTGTGTGTGTGTGTGTGTGTGTGTGTGTGTGTGTGTGTGTGTGTGTGTGTGTGTGTGTGTGTGTGTGTGTGTGTGTGTGTGTGTGTGTGTGTGTGTGTGTGTGAATGAGAGAACTGTCCTGCACTTCCTGTCTCTGGCAGTAGTGTGCATCTCTTATGTGGACAGTCTGGTGACACATTACAAAATGGCACAAAAAAGGGGATGATATACTACTTGAACACTGTACTATCAACCCAAACTGTTGGGTCATGTTACATGAGAGATCCCTGGAGATTAATTTGCTCTTTGCTGGTGGTTGCATTTTATGTGTGGAAGTGTAGAATTTCATGTTTATTTTTGTAGAGTTGTACAGACTCAGTTTTGAGTCAAATTCAGATTTTTTTAAAACCTTTTTTTACACAATTTAAATTTTTTTATTTTTAAATGCATGTAATTTCATATATATTTACATCTTTATATGCAACGTATAACTAAGCCGCCATTATAGGTTGGATTACAGACAGTTTTGTTTGATATTTTCTTGAATGATCAAAGCCAAGGTATACAACAGTACAACCCATTGCAGTAAATGGACATCAAATTAAATCTGGCATTTAACCTGATTAAGTTCAGTTCTGTTTGGTTATGCTAGTGACACATAAATTTCACACTTCACTTTTTAAAGAAAGTAGTACCTCAGTTTTTCCTCCTCCTACATTAGCAACTTGCGTCAAGGAACTCAAGCTTTGGCTTGATGCAAATTAGTTCAAATTTAACTCGGGTAAAACAGAGGTAATACTGATCGGCTCTAAATCTGTTGTATGTAAATTATCCGGTCAAGTGATAGATTTGGATGATGACTTGATAATGCCCTCTACGACAGTTCGAAATCGATTCCACTCTTTTATTTAATGATGACATCGGTAAAGTGGTAAAGACAGCTTTTTTCCACCTACGTAATATCTCTCATATTCGATCTTCTCTTAGTCAGCATGTCACGTACTGCTCTGAGACACAAAGGTTGAGGATCCAAAAAGGGGAATCCAAGGAACAGGCAAAGATTAAAAAACCAAGAACACGGGAACAACAGAGAGAATGCTCGGAATTGCAGTAGAAACACTAAACAAGACTTCGCAACGAATGAATGAGTGTACATGGTTTAAATAGGCACAGACACAAGTGGATGCAATCAGGGATGATGAGTCCGGGCAGTGAGTTATGGGAAATGTAGTTTGTGAGGGAATGACAATAGTCGGATGTGGAGTGCCCTCTGGTGGCTCTCAAGGGCGCTCCAGCTGGCGACCGTTACACAGCAGGATGCTGAAACAATATGTTCAAAACTCTGCAGCCCGCTTGATAACTCACACAAGAAAGAATGAGCACATTACTCCAATCCTCTATCACCTTAATTTGGCTTCCGGTTTCCTTGCGTATAAACTTCAAGGTACTAATCCTCACTTACAAAGCTCTCCATAACCTTGGTCCTACTTACTTATCTGACTTACTTCAGCCTTATGCTCCTGTTGGTTACTTGCGCTCTTCTAGTGCGGGATTGTTAGTCACCCCTAAGTTTAGTCTGGTTTAGTCAGGTCTTTCAGTGTTGTGGTTCCTAGGTTGTGGAATGCTCTTCCTCAAGACAATCCGTCAAGCTTTCACCCTTCTCTCCTTCAAAAACCTCTTAAAAACACGTTTTTTCTCTGAATGTTACTCTTCAGCTCTCAGTCTGTAAATTGTACCTTGTTATGGATATGTTATTAGTTTGAATCCTTCTTTGTTTGTATATTTTGTAAGCGACTTCTGTATATTACTTTCTGCCCTTGGTATGTGTTTTGTGTCTTGATGTTGATATTTATTTGGTTCTGTTCCTTAACCTATCTTTGTAAAGTGACCTTGGGTGTTAGAAAGACGCGATATAAATAAAAAATATTATTATTTATTTATTTTATTATTTATATATCATAATTTAACATTTTAATAAAATTGAACACAATTTATGTATTTATTTATTTACGAATTAATAGATAGATAGATAGATAGATAGATAGATAGATAGATAGATAGATAGATAGATAGATAGATAGATAGATAGATAGATAGGTAGGTAGGTAGATAGATAGATAGATAGATAGATAGATAGATAGATAGATAGATAGATAGATAGATAGATAGATAGATAGATAGATAGATAGATAGATAGATAGATAGATAGATAGGTAGATAGATAGATAGATAGATAGATAGATAGATAGATAGATAGATAGATAGATAGATAGATAGATAGATAGATAGGTAGGTAGATAGATAGATAGATAGATAGATAGATAGATAGATAGATAGATAGATAGATAGATAGATAGATAGATAGATAGATAGATAGATAGATAGATAGGTAGGTAGGTAGATAGATAGATAGATAGATAGATAGATAGATAGATAGATAGATAGATAGATAGATAGATAGATAGATAGATAGATAGATAGATAGATAGATAGATAGATGATTATCATATTTGAGACCTGATATGATATAATTGGTTGTGATTGTGTGATTGGCCAATTGTCTCGTCTTATTAATTATTCTAGATGGGAAGAGGAATACGCAATGCGGATGGATCTTGAGGAAAAAGTTGCTGAGCTTGAAGAAGTAAGACCAAATCAATTTAATATTTAAATGAATTAAACTAATAATCAAATCTTATTTTCCACTGTCTCCGATCAGTGCATCTGATGACACTTGTTGTGCTGCACTATGTGTTGCAGGACCTGCAGGAGAGCGAGGTGTGCCAGGATGAACTTGCTCTGAGGGTTAAGCAGCTTAAAGCGGAGCTGGTTCTGTTCAAAGGCCTCATGAGCAATGTGAGTTAAGCACAATATTCACGTGACCTGACCTCAAAAATACCTCAGTAAGTCATTTAGTCAATATCGTTTATTTCAATAGAAGCACAAATAATGCTGAGTCCAGTCAAACGGTGTCCCACAAATGTCTTAGCAGAGTAATTGATCCTCTTTACTTGTCCATTCCATTTTAATTAGACAAATTCAAAAATACCCTCACTTATTCTCTTTCATTTCCCTTCTCTCCTTTAGAATCACTCAGATTTGGACAGTAAGATCCAGGAGAAGGCCATGAAAGTGGACATGGATATCTGTCGCAGGATTGACATCACGGCTCGTCTGTGTGATGTAGCGCAGCAGAGAAATTGTGAAGACATGATTCAGATCTTCCAGGTTTGTCTTTCATCATCAGCAGTTACAGTTACATGAAGTACACCTGTGTGTGTGTGTGTGTGTGTGTGTGTGTGTGTGTGTGTGTGTGGGTGTGTGTGTGTGTGTGTGTGTGTGTGTGTGTGTGTGTGTGTGTGTGTGTGTGTGTGTGTGTGTGTGTGTGTGTGTATGTGTGTGTGTGTGTGTGTGTGTTTACCATTGTTTATAGTGTTGCAAAAGATATCTATTTCAAATAAATTAACTTTTAAAGAATACTGAAAATAATCTATCACGGTTTCCACAAAAATATTAAGCAGCACAACTGTTTTCAATATTGATAATAAAAAGAAATGTTTCTTGAGCACCAAATCAGCATATTTGAATGATTTCTGAAGGATCATGTGACTCTGAAGATTTTTATTCATATTACTGTTTTCCAGCAAGTAGCCACACCTCCGTCAACCTTGACTCGCCGTCCTCGAAAACCAGCGTCACAGACAATCAGAGGGAACGAGAGTGATGAACCAGTAAGCATCTCTGAAAGTGAGGAAAGCGGGAATAAGGAGGTGGATCTGTGTTGCTCATCAGCCAATCAGATCAATGAGGAGATGCAGAGGATGCTCAGTCAATTGTAAGAGGCACCATTGAACATCTGAATTTTTTTATACAGACTGTTTCAAATCATTTGAGAGAAGGAGTGTTTGTTTTTATGCCCCAGACGCGAATGCGAGTTTGAGGATGACTGCGACAGTCTTGCATGGGAAGAGACGGAGGAAACTCTGTTACTCTGGGAAGATTTCCCAGGATACACCTTCAGTGTTGAAAACCAAGGAGAGGTACATCCATCTTTTATTAGTTTTTCCAGTGATGGACTTTGGAAATGACATCGGCATGATAGAATTATATACACTGTAGAAAAAAAAAGTTGCTGTCTTAAATTTCTAAGTACAGGCACCTTGGCTGTATATTAAATTATATTAAACTGACTTAAAAAAATTGAGTTGAAACTTGAAAATTGCTTAACTTATTTTGATGAGTAATTTAATGTAAAAACATATGTTGTCATGACTGATTGATCATATAATTTTTTACAGAGTATGAAATGAATCCAATTACACCTGGGAAAAACAAACATGCATTTGAACAGCTGAACATGCAGACTCATTTAACATCCAAATATAAAATTTAAGTTTGCATTTGCATAATATTTATTTAAACCAAGTCATCAAATCTCATGAAGTTTATACATTTTTAAAACTACAGAATAGATAGATAACTACAGTATTGCAGTAAAAAGCAGTTATCTTCTGGTGTTGCTTTTTTAAAAGATTTATACATTATTCAGTCTAATATTTTGTTACATTTATCTAGCTTTATTTTTGACCTATTGATATGTTTTTCCGTCCAAATGTTTCGAGCAGGCACACAGAAAATACCCGTAATACAAGCATAATATGAAAACGCTCACACTAGGCCTAATACAGCTTAGTGGTTTTTGTTGGCTCATCAGTTTTGCTATAAACGGCAAGCGAATGAGAAAAAAACAAAACACTGAGTCACCATTTTAACTGAATTGATTTCCATCATGTAGAGAAAGCTACAAGACATCTCCCAAAAAAAATGTCTTTGCTAATTCACCCTGTCTCACACAGCAAGACGAGTCCATAGAGAAGGTGATAAAGGACACAGAGTGCCTTTTCAAGTCCCGCGAGAAGGATTATCAAGATACCATTGACCAAATTGAGGTAAAGAGATTGTGCTTGTGCCTAAAAACCTAACTCTGCATGTCTTTCTGTTACTTTAAGTTTGTTTTGTGTTTGTCTGTACCTGTAGTTGGAATTGGCAACTGCTAAGTCTGATATGAACAGGCATTTGCATGAGTATATGGAGATGTGCAGCATGAAAAGAGGGCTGGATGTTCAAATGGAGACCTGCAGACGACTAATCACTCAGACAGGAGACAGGTACACACATAAACATACACTCACACACAGACACAGACATTCTTGAATATGCGGGACTCTTGAATACTTGAATATTTACGGGGACTCTCCATAGGCAGAATGTTTTTTTGAATTGTACAAACTAAACTACCCATTGCAGAATCATTTTTAAGCCATTTGGTTTACGAGGTCACAGGAAATGTCCTCATAAACCATGTTTACGTTGTAAAACCCATGTCATTACACATTTGTGTCATCATAAACCATAAGAGTACAGACACACACACACACAAAAAAGAAGACTAGTCATGATAGTCATGTTGTAGGTTCAGAGGTTTACATAAATAACTATTTCAAACTGCCTTTTTTTACATCAACATTTTTGTAAGGTTTAATTAAGGTTTAAACAGTTTTTTAACAAGAGTCTTTGCTCTGCATCAGAACTTCTCATTCTGGACCACTCATCATAAATTTGCACAAGCTTTTGCCATATATGTGAATTAAAAAAAATGACTGGCAAACATACTCTGGTTCTGTAAAGAAAACAGCTGCGAATTAATTAAATGTGTTTTTGTTAAAAAAAAAATAGACTAATTTAAACCCTTGTTTGTGATTATTGATTATGTTGCACTGTAAATTATTTATTTTTCTAATAAAGAAGTTAAAAAGTGGATTTAAGCACATTTTATATTGCCCTTTTACCCCATCACATATTTTATTTGAGTAATTATCATAAATGAGATATTGAATTTGTCATAATATGAGAATTTGAAAGCTTAAACACTCAAAATTGATCCTGTGAAAATCAGTTGCCGATTTTCTACTTTAAAACCTCATCAACCACATAAAGCGTTTTTAAAGTTTTAAAGTCCCCCTGCATTTAATCATTTTATCTCATAAAACTCCTCTTTCCCTGTGAAAATGATTCCTTCATGCCTTAAAAGGTTAATTCACCCAAAAATTCAAATTAGCTCATAATTTACTCACCCTCAAGCCATAGGTGTACATGACTTTGGCTCATCCAATCTTTATAATGAGAGTGAGTAACGCCCGTATGCGAGTCTAGTTCCAGCAGAAGAGTGACCTTTGACTCGACGCAAGCTTAGTTGTGAGTAGCGGTGTTAGCAGTGTTTTGCTCTATCCTCTGCGCTTCCGCATTCATCAATACATCATGCGTCGGGTCAGAGGTCACTCTTCGGCCGGAACTCGACTCGTGTACGGCCGTTACCGGAAGCCAGTCATTATAGTTTATAAAGTCATAAATATGGTTCTTTTTCTTACAAAAACACATCGCTTCACTTCAGAAGGCCTTTATTTAAAATAGCTTGAATGTAACTCTATACCCATGCTTCATTTATTATACGCAGAACCATGAGTATGCAAATTAGTCCCAGTTAGTTACCACAATGGCAAGTGGTAATATTGGTTTCATTCAGTATGTTTGAACTAGAAACTGATTCAGAAGAAGAAGAGGAAGAGTGAATTATAGAGGCTTGTCTACAAGTTAATTTATCAGAATGGTAATGCGTTTTATTAGCCTGACGTCGTCATTCTCAGATTCTAGTCAGAATGTGAGTCTGATACTGCTCCATTATGGGGCGTGTTTCAACCGAACCAGGAAAGAAAATGCCTCTGCACTCAATTGGATTGACAAATCCCTTGATCGCGCTTCTCTGTTCCTCTTTTAAAATGAATGCGCTGTCTACATCTTCTATAACAGACGCGATGGCGGAATCTACACATCTAAATTCTCCAGTGGCAGCCATTTAAATTCAATGAATTCAACCCAAGCGCTCTTTGGTGACGTGGATGATTACGTTACGGTTGATCATCTGTCCATCATCGTATAAAGCCCGCCCTGACAATTTGATTGGTCCGAACAGCTTTGGTTCGGGCGTACTTGCTTCACAACGGATCAAGTCCAGACCGAACTTCCCGACCTCAAATGTTGTGGGCGGGGCTAAGTTCAGCTGGCATCCAGGCTAGCGTTTTATGTATTGCTCTCTACAACGTCGTACAGTAATTGATATGATTAGCCTTCGGCTTGAATATGTTATCAAACAGCTTATGTTGCTAATGTTACACAAACCATGTTCCCGTTCACCATTTCAGAGTCAGACAGCTGCCTTTTTAAAATCAACATTCTTAGAAACGCTTTCAACATCATAATAGAAGCAAGTGGAGAAACGCCCCGCTCCACATGGTGACGGGATTGGTTATATGTATAAGCCGGTAGGAAACAGGGGCGGTTTCAAACTGTGTTTTTAAGATTGTCTCTGATACACTGCAGTTTTAAGGAGAAAATACTAATTTGCACAGGGTTTGTAAAGCCTATTTATACAACATTGAGACATATAAACAACATTAAAAACTTGATTTTCACCACTGGGATCTTTAAAATTGTTCTTTTCCTTTTTATTCGAAAAGTGGGTTGTGTTCCTAAAATGATGTGTAAAGATGAAGTTGGCTGCAAGTCATAGTGTAAACCATTGACTGTAACAGTGGCATCTTTGGCTTTAAAAGATAATGTGAAAGATGACATGAAAGTGCGTTCTCCTGTTGTTTTTGACCCCTTCACCTTTTGTTGCTTACTATGGAGGGTGAAGCCAGACACCCACTGTTGTCCCTCATTTCCTTCACAGTAAATCCCCTCTTCTTGTTCCGGCTGCTGTGGAGGAGGGAGAGAATGCAGAGAAGGAGAGGAAAAAAGCAACTGCGGCAAATCCTGACAGCGCTGAACCGTGTTGTGACATGCAGTCAAACTCTTCTGTCCCGGACCACACATGGAAGAAGGCTTGATAGCCTATAAGCCCCTCCAGCACCTCAGTAATAGCTGCAATTATAAACATATCGTTTCATAATAGAGACTGTGATGCTGCAGCAAGACTCACAGTAAATGGGTTAGTTACCTTCTGAAAGGCAAGTAACCTTGTGTGGTTTCACTAGTGCCCTCTATTGGAATACACAGTTAATGGCCCTAAAAAAACCCGTCTGTTGTGCAATTTCAGTATGAAGTACCATATAAAATTCTGGCCAAAAACATAACACTCTTTCTTGATGACATCATTTTATTTACAGTTTTTTTTGTGTGTGCAGATTATTCCTGCTGTGTAGTACCTTTTTTGTCATTTAAAAAAGTTTTGGTTATACTTAGGCACTATTATTTACACAGTGGCAAGAATATTAACAAGATGGAGAGCTGATGTGAAGATCTTAGAGTTAACTTACATGCATAATTATGGTTAAATTGTTGTTGTTATTGTCTTTTACTATATTTTGATTTATTATGCCAATTCCAACATGATTGAATGTGTTAAATTGAGACAAATCAATTAATACCACACAAAAAAATCCATTTGTTATATTTTTGCTTTTGTTTTCTTGTTAAAAAATAGTCATGTCATGGAGAATGATGTCATTAATTAAGGAACTGGCTTTTGTTAGGTAACCAAAAAAAACAAGGTAACACTTTACAATAAGGTTCATTCGTTAACATTAGTTAATGTATTAACTAACATGAACTAACCATGAGCAATACATTTGTTACTGTATTTGTTAATCTTTGTTAACGTTGTTTGTTGATGTTAGTTCACAGTGCACTAATGTCAACCAGATTTTAATAAAGTAATAGTAAATGTTGAAATGAACATTAACAACGATTAATAAATGCTTTATAAGTAATTTTTACTATATGAACTATTACTAAAAGATAGCATAGTAGGAATGACTCACCCCAGCATTAATCACAAGGCACTTTTGACAAAAAGAAAATTGTCTAAAATATTTTTTTTAATCAACCACAACGGTATAGGGCTTTTAACCTTGAACACTCAAATAATAAGAGCAAGTTATTAATCTCTGAACAAGCACTCAGCAGTTTCTGCATCAGCCACCAGTAATGCCAGCGATATGATAAGTGATATTTAAATAGGTCTGCCGTCAACTTTTCGCAGCTCTAAATGGAGATGATTTTGAGAGCAGAATTTCGCACTGAACATTGAAGTGTGTGGGTGTCTGTTTTCATTTACAGATTTTATCTGTGGTTTTTGTGTTGTGGGTGAAGGCCAGATGACTAATCACTGCCCTTGTTATTTGATTGTGTTTCTAGGTTGAAGGCAGCATCTAAATCTTTAGCATTGAATCATTACGCATTGTAACATGCCCTTGATCGCTTAGCCTCAGTGAATGTCTTTAGCCATTCAGTTGCATTAGCATTAGTCAAATAAAGTGAATTTCATTAGATTCACTCAATGAGGGCCAGGGTTACAAAAACAGATTACAAAGGTCATTCATAAAGTGCATCTGGCTAAAAATAAAAAAAAGCCAAAATGGCTTTCAGATTGGATTCAGAGTAAATAATTGGTTGAAACAAATTGGTTAGGTCAAAAAAATGAATATGCAATGAGTCATTATGCACTTATTCTTAAGTGATGACTGAACATGTTAAGTGCTGCTGAGGGCGATGCATTCCACATTATTCCTCTCTCCACGCTGAACCTCTGCTAAGCTATTATCTACTTGTTTATTTATTTGTTTGTTTGCTTGTTTAATGACTTATTTAAAAAAGAGGGTTCTTGATATCAGTCACAATTTTAGCCAAACAATTCAAGACTTACGAATCGAGTTCAGTTCGTTTCACTTAAGTTTCATTTAAAATAATAAACTGCATTCACCTTAAAACCATTATGTAATCTCCAACAAACTTTATAAATAGGCTAATTATGACTCAGTATGCTGGCAGTATGTTTAAAAAAATATGTTGCTCTCCTCATCTTTACTTTACCTTGTGTTTTTCCTTCTATATTTCTCAAATGAGAATTACTGGTGAAACCAACTGTAAAAGAAAGGCTTAACTAACATGTTTGTGTATAAAGGTGCCTGAGAGAATTTTGAATGTCGACCGGCAGGTTTTGAAAGTCTTTTGTATTTACACTTGACTCTTCATGAGGCGTTTACTGACACATATCAGCTTCACAACCTTCATAATAATGATAATAATGTCTGTCTGCTTAAAACTCTTAAATCTCAATAGCAGCAACATGTGATATGTTCTTGTAGATGTAAACCATTAAATCAATAGAGCTTCTTCTGTGATAACTCAGCCATAGCTTATACAGTAATGCCATCTCATGCAGCAGTTGGACCGTTTGTTAACATGAATGTAAGGGAGTCCATACTGAACAAAGTGATATTATGCCTTTTATTACAATCGAAGAACATGGGCTCACATGGTCCAAACTCTCAGTTTGTAATATGATGTTAAATTAAGTGGACAATGTATAAAGGAGAAATGTATAATCATGATTATCAGTGTGCAATGAACGGTATGTGGAAGAGGGGGATTTTATCACCCAAAGAACAGGAACAAATCAAAATTTGTTGGTTGTGTGAGGCAACGTTAGAAAACGGCTTCTGAACTGTCCAGATGGTTTAGGAATGGGGTTTTTTGTGCAATTAGACTACTATTTATTAAAAAAATGAAATTGTTCTCGGTCTAGATATCTGAAATCTAGAACAATGAAACTTGTAAAGATGGTCTCAAACAAAAAAATGAAAAACCGTGTACAGATACTGAAGTGGACAAGCTGAAAATAAAATTATTTTAATGCAAACGTTGCTCGTTCATTCTTGTTTGCATGAAGTATTTTTTTTCTTACTTATTATTAATAAATCATTGTATAAGGGGAAGAATATTTTTCAGTAAATTTGTAGTTTGTAATTTTTAAGCCAAGACAGCAGTGCCTGTGCTGATATGTTACTGCTGTATAATGTATAACTGTATAATTATTTTACATGCATTATAATTCAAACACACATTAAGAAACCAACATTTTGAACGATTTATTGGTTTCGGTCACCAATAATTCTCTTATGTGCTCCAAGACGGCCTTTATTTGATCAAAAATACAGTAAAAACAGTATAATTGTGAAATTACACTTTTAAATTGTAATTTAATCATTGATGATAAATCATAACTCCTGTCTTCAGTTTTACACGATGCTTTAGAATGCTGATTTGCTGCTCAAGAAACATTTCATGATAAGCATTATCAATGTTGAAAATTGTTGCGCTAATTACTATTTTTGGGGAAATCCTGATGTTTATGGCAACAACAAAAAAAAACTTTAAAAAGATGTTTTGTTCAGTATTAGTCACCATGCAGTAGCCTATGTGTATATAGTTTCACATAATCCTGAATCCAAAAATTAGACCTTCACCTAAACTCTAATCATTTCTCATGATTCATCCACTGCTGGGAAAAACAGCATTTCCTTTATTGTCCTACAGAATCTGTTTCCAGCTCATTATATTTGTTGATTGTCTGAGTCACAGTTTTGCCATTAGTAGTCAGCTCTTTGGCCATAGTTTGGGCACAGGGCTGAATATGTCTCTCATTGATTGGTACTGTGAGCTCAGCAGTCATTACAGTGATGCTGTTTCCACAGCGACCGGACTGTCTCTGGCACTTTGCTGAGCTTTGTTATTGGCTGCACTGCTTCTGTTTGCTGCTTATGCTGCCAACACTAATAATAACCCATATCTACCTGAAGAGCTTTTAGCATAATGATTATTTAGATTTATTGCATTTCAAATGGAGATTTTTGAGGTATCTCACCTCATGTCACAGCTCAGAAGGATTTGGAAACTTGCATTATTCACATCCATAAAAGAATCAAGCATTGCACAAGTTGTCAGTGACCTGTGATCAGATGTGCAGATAATGTTTGATGGAAAGCTCCAGTGCATCCCTTCTAAGATGATGGTCTATTCTAAAACATACACCCATTTTCCTGTGCCTCTCCTCCCTTTCTTACAGTTAAAATCCCAGGCCTGTGTGAGGGGGGTTGGAAGTAGCTACACTGTGCTCAACCACCGCAGTGCTGTCCCGTTAACGTTACCGAGAGGGGCGGGAGTGTGTGTGTGAGAGAGAGAGAGAGAGAGAGAGAGAGAGAGAGAGAGAGAGAGAGAGAGAGAGAGAGAGAGAGAGAGAGAGAGAGAGAGAGAGAGAGAGAGAGAGAGAGAGAGAGAGAGAGAGAGAGAGCACAGAAAGTGATCGTGATCTTTCTCTCTTCTCTCTCTCATCCCCTCCCCTTCTCTCTCACTCAGGCATACATACACTTTCATGCGGACACGAGAGGACTATTATTTTTTTTCGTCCTGGTCGTTTTAATCTGTTCTAGAGAAGCGTTTATCATGCTTATGTCTCTTGGTTTACTGCTATTTCTAACAGCCTAACAAAAGTTAAATCCTGTCATATTAATCAAGTCATCACTTGACTGCGTATGATTTTTCTATAGCCTACGTGCTCTCTGGAGGATATATAGTCGCACCCAGTGTGAAAAACTGAAGGAAGCTCTTCATACAGAAGATTGGATTTGTGTTTCGAGGCTTTGGTCGCCTGAGGCTCTTTCGGTAATGCAGCACTTTTTGTGATGACGCGGTCTAGACATCGCTTCATGAGTCCATCCTCATGGGAATATTATATACAGCACTGATGTAGTTTATAGCGAGGGGTAGCCTACATATGTTTTTTTCTTCCTTATGTATGTTTTTTATCGTCAATATAGGAAGTTTGGCTTTTGACTACTAATCCTCTCTCTGTCTCTCTCTCTCTCTCCGCATCTCGGTGACGACGATCTGTTTTATTAAGCACCTGCCAACAAAATGTGAGTGCACTGTATTTCCACTGTATTTAAACAAATAAACTTAAACCAAAAACTCAGTATTTTTGTTTTTAAATCACGTTTTATGCCTGCGATGCTATAGGCTAATACAGTTGGGGTATTAAAACGTGTTTTGTGTGTGTGTGTGTGTGTGTGTGTGTGTGTGTGTTCTCTTTATTACATTTAGCAAAAGTAATTCAGCGTCTAAGGTTATTTTCAAGACAGTTCGTTAAAACACCGCAAAATCTCTCAGATTTTAGAGCTGATACATCATAATTTGCCTAGACTTTAGTGCTCTGCTCCATCTATCGGAATTTAGGGGAAACTGCATCGAGAATGCTATTAAATCGTACAGCAGCAGGCCTATACATAAAACTTATCTGCATTCAACTGTGCGATTTTGGCTATTCGATGATGCTATAGATGTTCGTCTGGCGCAACCCAAATCGACTTTTAGCCCCGTATACGACAGTTAGGCCTATCTCATTCACATAGGCCTACATCTTCAAATTCAGTGCGTTTTAAACAAAACACTAAAGTTAATTATTGTGGTTTGTGTATTTATCGATATACATCCAATGCTAATCCTACAAAAGTGCTCGAGCAACTTCTGTTTCTGTGTTTACCTCCAGATGTGAACACGACTTCTGTAGCCTATACGTGTGTTTATTTAGCATATTCTGACTAGCTTCGCTTTAATGAAACGTTCGACGTTTTTTTTTCTCAATTAAAAATGTTCTTTTTTTCGTTTGGGAGCCTCAATTAGACCCAGAACCCCTCACACCTTTTAATTTGCTCACTTGCACTTATAAAGCTTTTTTAATGCTAAATGTGATACAAGTGTAGGCCCTAGCTACCTATTTAATAAAACTTAAATAAACCTAAATAAAACTTGTAGGCCTATATAATTCATTAAAAAAGCTTTTTTTATTGCACATTTCATTGACAATGTCTTTTCCAATGTCAATGTCACATCTATCAGGCTTAAATCAATGAGCTTTATCGCATCATGGCCTACTGAATTGAGGCCCAATTCAAATTAATGACATGAAAAACTGACAGGATGTAGCCTGCCTAATATTTGTTTAAAATGACTGAACATTTTACAAGTCTCTGAATGAGCCTTTTGCAGAGCCAGTGGTGCAGAGAACGGCCAAAAATAGGTCCTCTCAACCCCTGTCTCCTCTTCCATCAGGTCTGCCCCGGATGCTGCTGCAAACGCTGGAGCCCCAGAGGGTGAGGGGGGCGCACCTGCCGGACCTCCCAATCTCTCCAGCAACCGTCGTCTCCAACAGACACAGGCCCAAGTGGATGAGGTAAACCCTATCAATGTGACCTCAAATAAGATTCTGAACAAGTAGGATGAGGTGAATTTTCAAAAAAGAGTAACATGTAGAAGAAGAAAAAAACTGAAATTGTTAGAATAAATAAAACTGAGACAAAGATAGAGATATTCTGCACAGTGGGCATAAATGTTGGACCTTCAGTAAAGGCCTATGGTTCAAGGAAACATAGTTTTTGGACATGGACGTGACATTATGTATTAGTAAAACTGTCGATTGTAGCAGTGAGGGAGTCAGAGAGTCAAAGCTATCAAAGCTAGATGGACTATTAGTAGGACTTTCTTGGAACCATAAACATTTCATGAAGTCAAATTTTTAGGTACTAGCCAGGCTCTCATACAATATTCATCCTATACTGCTTTCAATGTTTAGTGTCTATGAAGACATTAAGACATTTCCATTTTAAGTGACTTTCAGTTTCACATTGCATCTCTGATGCCATGCAATGATGTCATACTGCTGATGTCTGTGTCTGTCTTCTGTAAATGTGTTCAGGTGGTTGACATCATGCGTGTGAATGTGGACAAGGTTCTGGAAAGAGATCAGAAGCTCTCAGAATTGGACGACCGGGCGGATGCGCTGCAGGCCGGAGCATCACAGTTTGAGAGCAGCGCCGCTAAACTGAAAAACAAGTACTGGTGGAAGAATGCTAAGGTGCGCTCTGGGAAATTTAGCTGCTTGGGTCTGTTTATTTACATCTGGAGTCCTTGACCTCAAGTCCCATTTTATTTAAATCATTTTAAGATACCTATATACATTCACTGTTAGAATTAAATCACTGAATACAGATTTGACCTCATTCATGAAACATAAGCAAAATGTATTTGTAAACTGTTATGTAAGCTGTCACGTTCACTTCAATGCGGCAAACATAAGAGGTTTACGAAGGATCAGGGTTATTGTAGTTAACTTAAACTAAAACTAAAACCATAAAAAATGTGTTGCTTGAAAAAAAAATTGTTTTTTTTCAGCAGATTGTCTAGTCAACAGTTCTCATTTCCATTTAGTTTAACTTGATGTACTAATATAACTACAACTAAAACAAAAACTACTTAGACATTTTTTTTTAATTATAAAAATGACAAAAACACACAACACAATTACTAAAACGTGAACTAAATTTTAAATGAAAGCAAAAAACTACAACTAAAAAATCTAAATATTAATAAACACTATAATAGTACATCATCAATAATACTAAAATAGTATTTACACAGAAATTCATTGAAGGAGGCCTATTGGCTATACATTTTTAGTTCACTTGTAATACTAAATAAGATAAATAAAATCTAAATGATTATATTAGACTAACCTATGGATTAACCTATGGAGTTATAGTTTAGCATCAATAATGTATTGATTTAAACTAATAAAATAAACAGTGCCTCCTTTGCTTTGGTGTTTCTATATTGCCAGCAGTAAAGATGGCTCAGCTGACTCAACACTAAAGCAGGAGCGTTCTCATTTCGATATAGCCTGAATGCAGCCCGGCCCATAAGTCACAGCGCTGGCCAGCGTTCGAGATATATTAGGCGAGGTGCAGTTGTGACGCAAGCTTAGATACTGCAGTAGCACAACGACTCCAGCCACTCCTGAGACGAATCATCTTTAATAATATACCCGTATTAATAAACCCCCATTAATCATCTATTAATAGAAAGAGCTTTTTTGGAGCATGACTTGGATCTAAATATTTCAATATTTTCTGATTATAAATAGAGAATTCATATTATAATTTCATTTCCTAACTTCCTTTGCCTTGTTTTAAATAGAGATGTCACACTTCTGATATGTGACACCTTGTACAAGCCTGCATTGGTCCTCTGACAGCTTCACTTTACATATTACTTTTTTATCTCTCCATCCAGCTATCTGTCAATCCATTCCCTCGGCATAGATTTATAAGCTCCCCCTCATTCTCCACCCCTCCAGATAGAATAAATTTATAGCTCCCTTCCACCAACCCCCCCACCTCCCGCCCCAGATGGCTGAACAGCTGCCCGTCCAATCGCATCTCTGAGCGGGGTGGGGGAGGGGGGCTTCTAGTCCCAATCTGGATTACAGCATTTCTGGATTAAAACCCAGATGTGATTTGTGATGTAACCTGCTCTAATAATTCCCTTTCGCTCCTCCTCTCTCGTTCCCTTTCCCATATCCCTGTCTTATTCCGTATCCGCAGATCCTCCTCTTTTTATGGAAACGTCTAGGGGTGGGCGATATCTCGATATTTAAAATATATCGAGATATTTTTTAAACACGATATGGATTTTGACATATCGTAAATATCGATATATTGTTTATATTTAATCCTGATTTCGCCACTTTGCTTGTTTGCCTTCTCTGTGCTGTGCTCGCCCCCGCCTCCTTGCTTTTGTTCCCCCTCACCTCGCGTGTTGTCTCATTCAACAATTGTCTCATCCGCAACCAGCCCGGAGGCTACAGAACTCGAGTGTGTCTGTGCGCGAGCGACAGAGCACGAGAGAAACCGAGTGTGAGCATTAATTGCATTAGTAAATTGGTAGCCTACATACTACAATATATAATTACTAAATAAGAGGCATGGAAATTCGATTAATGGACTCCAGTAATCAGTAATACTACAAACGTCTTGTTTTAAACTACTGCAGGGCTCGAATTTCGGCGCGGTTATTGCGCATAATTCTAATCATTCCCGCAGGTCTCCCATTTATAATGCGGGAAATTCCCGCAATCGTAATCCACACAGATTATAAAATCAAATCATTCTTTTAACAACTATCTGCCAGACGCAATTTCACAAACAGCGTGTGTTCAGCGGTGCCGCGTCTTCTTTCTCGTCTCTCATAATGTGTTGTGCAAGGCAAGCATCAAGAGCTGCGGCGATAAAACACACTCGCGTTTAGGAGTCGGGACATGATGGATATTCACTCGCACAATCGGGCCAGCAGTGCATCGTGACTGAAGTTTACCATTTGCACGTCTTTTTAAGTCTTACCAGTTTAAACATTCAAGCGATTTTAAACTAATCAGTGCTCGCGCGCTCTCTGAGAGATTATTTTCTATGCGCACATTCATAGAAAATCCGCCTTAAGAACAGCTGGCCAGTAACAAAAGTTATTTTTCGCGGATTATATTGCTTTAACACGCAAAATTGTCAATTTCGGTCGTCGTGAGTATACTCTAAACATAGTCGGTTTTGTCTTTAATAAGCATAAAACGCATGCCAGTATAATGAACACAGGATCCGTGCACTACCTCTTAAAGTGACGGCAGCCATTTGTGTCATTCATTTTGTTGTCAATACAACAAAAGATAGCTTTAAGTTAAAGGAATCAGGATTAATAACCTATGTATTTAATTTATTCAGGACTAAAATACTACTCAGTGTTATTTTCCATTTGATTACTTTATTCAGTTTCTGTATATGAATCACGTGATTAATAATGACAAAATTCAGGCCCTGTGTTTAATTTTTCTCATTTGGTTACATTCTGTTATGGAAAATTAATTTTCTATTGATTGTAGGCCTATATTTTGAGTTGTATTCACATCCATTTTCCTGTAAAGATATCGAGATATATATCGAATATCGAGATATAGCAAAATATATCGAGATATATTTTTTGCTCCATATCGCCCAGCCCTAGAAACGTCCCACTATTAATCTCACTCATTCTCTCCCGCCTTTCCAAACCAGATTGCTTTATTATTCTCTCTCCTTTGTGCATTTCTTTACTCTTAGTGAAGCCTTTCTTTTTGTAACTTTTCTCTGTGTTTTTAGTGGAGCATCTCCTTGTGAAGGAGAAATGTTGATTCTTAAAGCAGATCTGCATTCATATGGGTCTTTATGTTGTATTTATATATTTATTAAATAGCATTTTAAATTGTCCTGCGGTGTGACAAATGAAAGGTGTAAAGTATTAATATTCCATGTTCTCAGTTAATATGAGGTCAGAAAAGCTGCATGCAAAACAATAAAAAAAAAAAAAGCAAAATGCTGTTTAAAACAGTTTTATGCGGAGTATAGCATGTCATACTTTTCCCAAAAGTATTTTTCTCTGTAAGAAATAGAAAAATGTAACTAGGAAAAGGGAAAATAGAAAGATGTTTTAAAATGTTTTAGTACCGTACACTTTTTTTCAAAGTAAAATAAAACCAATTAAGGAATCGATCAAAAATGTGCCTATAATTCATAAACGGAAACGTTCCTCTTCTCTGTCACTTTATTTATGAGTAGATGTACAAGTTATTAGATTATAAATCTTTTATTTATCCAGCAGTTTACATCACTGATATAGGGACATGTTGTTTTTTTTAATCTAAAGTACTCAAATTAATATTCTAAATGAGTGTCTTAAAAACAAATGAAATATTTTAAAGAAACTAAATGTATATTACAATTTTAATATTATTTCCTTGATTTGATATTAATATTATTAATATTATTTCTTTATTTTAGTGCTGTCAAATCGATTAATTGCAATTAATCACATCTAACATAAAAGTTTGTAAATATACAATATATATATGTGTGTGTGTGTGTGTGTGTGTGTATGTTTTCAAACCTTTATGTTAGATGCGATTAATCGACTTGACAGCACTAGTTTATTTATTTTGTATTTATTTAAAATGTATCTAAAGGTATCTATGTTGTAGCCGAACAGTTAATTGTTTGATTAAAAACATTATATCTTAAATAAAGTATCATCTTCATTTTATAATTCTAATGGGTAACAATTTATTTTACAGTGTCCTTGTTACACGTTACATGTACTTATTATAGGAATAACAGTAAATTATGCATAATTACATGCAACCAACCGTAACCAATCCCTGATCCTGACCCTACCCCTACAGTAAGTACACGTAGTTATATTAATGTATAACTACACTGTAACAAGCACACCTTAAAATAAAGTGAAAACTTCTAATGTCTTTATCCCTCTACAAAAAGATATACAAAACTGTATTGTATTTAAATTTCATATTTAGAATTTAAATGTATTTCCCTATTCTTTTCTTTTTATTTCACAGATGATGATCATGATGGGAATTATTGGGGTCATCTTGGTGGGCATCCTTTTCAGTGAGTAGAAACTGTAATGTAATTCCACAAACACCAATGTTGGCTGATTTACAAACACTTTATTTTCTTTTATTCCCAGCATAAGATGTTTTGCCATCTTCCATTTTGATCTGGGATTAAGAATTATTTATGGGCGTATTAAGTCATACATGTGATAATATTAGTAAGAAGGACAAATCTCGTGTTGCAGCTGCTTCAAGCAAATACTAAAATACTGATCTTATTAAGATCACTTATAAAATGTAGCCTCCAAACCATCCTACTTTTGATCTAAGATCATCTCTCAAATGCGTACGTGTGATTCAGAGAAGCGAACGCACGCACGCACAAAAAAAAACTCTTCCAGATGTGAAATCTATAAATCGCAAATGATCTTGAAATTGTGCACAGCTGAATGGTTTCAGGTCTCCGCTTTGTAAACGGCCCCTTATTAATGTCATTTGCATATAAATGAGCAACGTCCAAATGCTTTACCTCAGAAGCGGCAAGAATATCTTAGATTTCCAAATACCACAAGGAAAAGGGTATACGCCTGCTTAGAACCTGACGTGGCGCTAAGCACTTTTCCACGTCAAACCGTTTTAGCATACGCACACTCTAAGATCAAATCTGTGTGTACGCACGTTTTATAAATGAGGCCCTAGGTCTAGATTTATGCATCAAATTTAAAAGGCTAATTTCTTTCTGAATCAGACTGGACTAACAAATTTCAATTATTTTTTTCTCTTTTCTTGTCTTTTTTCCAGTGTACTTCTATTACTGAGCCTCTCGTGGGACACACAAGGACAGGAGACTATGGCTTTGTGTGAACTCCACCACCCCCCACCCCCCCTTTCTCCCCACCAATGCCTTTCATTGAATCCACCGTGTGTAAGAGTGTGTGTGTGTGTGCAGTCATTGACGCAGTGCCTCTCCCTCCCTTTGTCTGTCACTGCATTTCTTTGTACCTCTCTTGAGTGCTTTGCAACAGTGCCCGAGCTTACTCAAAAACTCCGTCAGTTAGGACGATCTACATACGGTTTTTGGATTGGAGAATGTGTTGGTTCTTTTCAAGGTAAAAACAATGGGTGATGCAATAATATAGGTTTCTAGCGTTGTCCAAATGAACCCATGAATAACTAAAGAGGGAGAACGAAACACAAAGATCAATTTGAGTTTAGGAACAAGTCATGCATTTATGCACACAAAAAAAACAAAAGTGTACTAGTTTACCCAGAAACAACTGTTGTGGTCCTATCATTACGGTATTAACAAAGTGCAACTGCAATGAGAAGTTACAGGAACTTGTTTTAGCCCTCCTCCATATAGATTCCTAACAGCAATTTGTTTTCATTTCCTAACACCTGATTTCCTTTAAAAATCTGAATGACTTTAAATAGAGCAGTTACCATTTGTATTAAACGTCTTAAAGATAGGATATTTCCTTCCATATCATAATGTTAAACATTTCTTGGATGGTGCAATTTTATAATTAATTTTCTCATTTAAAAAGCGAGGCAAGTTGTAGGAGTGTGCAGTCGACTTGAGGGGAATATCTGATCATAAATCGACACTTTTGCTCTTTGATGCACTGTTCATGTCAGCCAGATCAGTGGAGTCTGGAGGAACAAACAGGAATGGGGGGAAAAAAACATAATATCAATCAATCTCAATATACATGGAGATTTAAGATGTTAGCTGTGACCACAATATAAAAGAATGTGACTGAAATTTGGTTTGAGATTTTTACTATGTTCTATTTTTTATTTATTCATATTTCTATATTTGAGATTTTTGTGACAGTGTGGTCCATGTCTTAACAAAATGTGACCGATAAAAGAAAAAAAAATGGGTAAAATGAGTGTTAAACTTCTCCTGACTTTACTGGCGCCATGATGTTTTAGGTTGAATGAACAACTACTGATATGCAAACTTGGAAGATAACTGATAATGAGACTAATTTAATGTCTTTGTAAATATTTGGGATTCAGTGTGGGAAGCGGATACGTAATCAGCACTGGAGACGACAATGTTCAGGGATGTACCTCTGCATGTGTTTGTGTTAAATATACATGGGCACTTTAACCACCTTCGTTATAATGATTGTAAGTTTGAGAGGACTTTTCTTTTGGGGTATTAAGGACATATTGTCCAGCACCTAAATCTAAGAATCTTATTGATGTGTACCATCTGTGTGAATAACATCCCCTACATTAAGCATTAACCCAAATTGCAAACCTAATACAGGGCAGTGAATGTCATTCTCTTAAAAAAACCGAAAAACTCCTGAATACATTGTGTTTTATGCAAACTATTCATTTGTAAATATGTGCTGCAGAGCTGCATAAAATAACACCCTGTCCCTGATCATTTTGAGCTAAGCTGCTAACTCGTGGTTCATTTTAAAGCATGCCTGCTTGCCCACCATGTGCTGATTCTAATAAAGTGCTGATGCTGTTACTTGCTCCTCCCCGTCTGTAGTGTTTATTTGGGAAACTGAAGGAAAGTTACTTCCGAGTTGAGCGTCGGCTCAGCTCACATTGCAAACCATAAATGAATGTCACAACAAGGCTTGGTGAATATGGTATGATTTAATTGATTATTAATCAGCAACAATGCTCATCCAAATCATTACGGTATTAACAAAGTGCAACTGCAATGAGAAGTTACAGGAACTTGTTTTAGCCCTCCTCCATTTAGATTCCTAACAGCAATTTGTTTTCATTTCCTAACACCTGATTTCCTTTAAAAACCTGAATGACTTTAAATAGAGCAGTTACCATTTGTATTAAACGTCTTAAAGATAGGATATTTCCTTCCATATCATAATGTTAAACATTTCTTGGATGGTGCAATTTTATGATTAATTTTCTCATTTAAAAAGCGAGGCAAGTTGTAGGAGTGTGCAGTCGACTTGAGGGGAATATCTGATCATAAATCGACACTTTTGCTCTTTGATGCACTGTTCATGTCAGCCAGATCAGTGGAGTCTGGAGGAACAAACAGGAATGGGGGGAAAAAAACATAATATCAATCAATCTCAATATACATGGAGATTTAAGATTTTAGCTGTGACCACAATATAAAAGAATGTGACTGAAATTTGGTTTGAGATTTTTACTATGTTCTATTTTTTATTTATTCATATTTCTATATTTGAGATTTTTGTGACAGTGTGGTCCACGTCTTAACAAAATGTGACCGATAAAAGAAAAAAAAATAGGTAAAATGAGTGTTAAACTTCTCCTGACTTTACTGGCGCCATGATGTTTTAGGTTGAATGAACAACTACTGATATGCAAACTTGGAAGATAACTGATAATGAGACTAATTTAATGTCTTTGTAAATATTTGGGATTCAGTGTGGGAAGCGGATACGTAATCAGCACTGGAGACGACAATGTTCAGGGATGTACCTCTGCATGTGTTTGTGTTAAATATACATGGGCACTTTAACCACCTTCGTTATAATGATTGTAAGTTTGAGAGGACTTTTCTTTTGGGGTATTAAGGACATATTGTCCAGCACCTAAATCTAAGAATCTTATTGATGTGTACCATCTGTGTGAATAACATCCCCTACATTAAGCATTAACCCAAATTGCAAACCTAATACAGGGCAGTGAATGTCATTCTCTTAAAAAAACCGAAAAACTCCTGAATACATTGTGTTTTATGCAAACTATTCATTTGTAAATATGTGCTGCAGAGCTGCATAAAATAACACCCTGTCCCTGATCATTTTGAGCTAAGCTGCTAACTCGTGGTTCATTTTAAAGCATGCCTGCTTGCCCACCATGTGCTGATTCTAATAAAGTGCTGATGCTGTTACTTGCTCCTCCCCGTCTGTAGTGTTTATTTGGGAAACTGAAGGAAAGTTACTTCCGAGTTGAGCGTCGGCTCAGCTCACATTGCAAACCATAAATGAATGTCACAACAAGGCTTGGTGAATATGGTATGATTTAATTGATTATTAATCAGCAACAATGCTCATCCAAATCACAAAGTGAAATGAATCATACAAAGCGGCGATACAGAAATGTTTCGTACTACAGCACAGATGGGTAACCTAATTAGAAAGCGTGTACATGAAACGCACATAATGTCTATTGAACCATCATGTCGGAACCGTAACAGGTTTTATTAACATGAAAACACTTCTAGATGCATGATTTCAGCTAAAACAATCTGTTTTCAGCATCTACTGGTACATACAGATTAAAACTAAATAATACATGAAAATGAATCAAGATCTACAGTTTATAACAAGTCTATAAGGTTTTACACAAACTAAGCAAATCAAGAGGAAAAAAAAAACTGGTTAAATGAGAAAAAGTCGTAAGAGATGTATATAAAAAGCCATACATATGAAAATTTAAAATCAGGACCCATGAAGACTTGTCAAAGCAGAATATGAATGTATTCACATTTTGAAAAACAAAGGCATGTCTTAAAAAAGAAGCAATCACGATATTTGAGCAAAAATGAGGGGTGCAGTAAACTAAGCACTCGACACCTATAAATGACCAAACTATCAGGCAACTCGGATGATAAAAAGTAGAAAATGAAGACTGTTTCACTATAAAACACTGAACTCGGCGGGGTTGGTTTTACAGAGTTGGAAGTATGAACGATGATAAAAGAAATGAAACTACAGCAAAGACGCACTTAACCGTCAACCCCGAAAAAAAGCCGCAGATTTTTCCACAGCCACTACTACATCAAATTAAAACCATCTGGGCGATTTGAATTAAAAAGATTAGCCTTGAGTTTAAGAGCCTGTGCACACGGACTACTGTACAGGTATGAAGACACTGCATCTGAAACAGTCTGGTTTGGTAAACGCTTTGAAATTGTTGGCACAAACCATTGGTAACAAATAAGGTTGATGGTAACGTTTTCAATGGAACCGTTAATTGCGCATCATCTTTTAGGATCCCGTGATGTTAACAGGCTACATACTTGTCCTTCGATTTTGCATGCTTAAAAATTTTGCAATTTTTTTCCCATGCAAAAAAATTAAAATAATAATAATAATAAAATCAACTGTGCTCACTCTCATTGTGAGCAAACATTTCGGTTAATAATGAGCTTTAAAAAAAGAAGAGAAAGAAAGAGAAAAACAATACAGTCTGGCATGGCAGGCAACACCAAAAGCACACTTATCAGATAAAAAAAAAAAAATTATTGACATAGCCTATTAAAACCCTTCGAAAAATATACCCACCAATTTTCAATGAAGCCCCCCTATCTCTTTATTTCTTTTTTTTGAATTTGCCCACCATCTCGTTCTCACTAGTGTTGTTCACTTTTGAACAATCGATGGCGTCATCTTCGTCTTCTGGGTCTGCGTCGTTCTCGCTCGCCCTGGTCTCTTCTTCATCGTTCTGATTTTGCGACGAGTCGTCAGAGGTGCGGGACTGTTTGGGAGAGGGCGCGTCGGTCTCCTCTTCCTCTCCCTCCGGTAATGCCGAGGGGAGTTTTTCGAGCACGAGAGCCAGTCTGACTTTGCTTGGACGACCTCTCTTACGGCGTGGAGCGGCGCCGTCGGCGTTCGCCCCTTCTACATCTCCACCTTCTGCACCTTCTGAGGTGCGAGCCTTGATTTTGCCTGAACCAGGTGGCCGGCCTCTCTTGCGGGGAACGTCTCCGACTTTCTTTTCGACGATCTTGACTTTCTTTCCAGAACCTGGAGGCCGGCCCCTCTTTCGAGGAGTGCCGTCTGCGTTCCGTCGAATGATCTTCGGTTTGGTGCCAGAGCCTGGGGGTCGGCCTCTCTTTCGAGGGGTTCCGTCAGCCCGCTGAATCTTCTTCACCTTGTTGGCCGAGCCTGGAGGGCGGCCTCTCCTTTTGGGGGTCCCATCTGAGGACTTGGCAATTGAAGTCTTGGTAGGACCTGCGGGCCGACCCCTCTTCCTCTTCATTGAGCCCATCGGCCTCCCTCTCTTTTTAGTTGGAGATCCATTAGCGTCAAGGCTGATTCCGTCACTACTTTGCTCAGCCAGATCGCCAGATTTGCGAGGTCTTCCTCTTCCCCTTTTTTCTTTGGGGCCTTCTGCGATGGGATGAATGCGGGGTCTTCCGAGGGGCTTTGACAGTTTCCGCTTGCGTTGTAAACTCAACCTGTTAAGTCTCTCTGATTCTTCCTCAGGCGTGAGAGGGATCTTTCTCGGCCTACCGGGCATTTTTATCTTCTTTGGTCGACCACGTTTCTTCACCTTGTTCTTTATGACTATGTCAGGGGAAAAGAAGTCCACCTTTTTCGATGGCCTGGGATTGTGTGTCGGCGCTTTCTCGGCAGTGAACTTCTTATTGAGCGACCCTCGTGGTCTGCCTCTTCCACGTTTGGGTGGATGGGTGCTGCCGTTGGGCAGAGGGCTCTCAGATCCTTCTTTATTCTCAACCTCCATCACGGCGTTGCTTCTCGCTCCCAACTTCAGGCGTATCAGTGCCACCCTTGTCTATTAGGTGCTGAGATTCTGAAAACTACAAGAGGAGAGAGGGGGAAAAAAAAGGTTTTACATGAAGATGCGACATATTTGAATTAAGTGCTTGAATACTTTTAGTAACCTCACATTGTTTTCCCCTCCAAATCCAGAATTGACCATTTCCATTAAAAAATATATTTTTGTGCAAATGTATGACAACACAAATTAAAGATGTTTTTACGTACCCTGTATTTTCACAGGGGAAAAATCTAAAGTTTCATACACAACCTCAATGAACCTACTTTATTTTTGTTTTCTCAAACTTTATTTTAGAAGATAAATAATTTACTGCAGAGCTAGCCAGATGAAAATGAAATGAATGAAAGAAAAAAAGCACATTTGAAAACATTTAAACATTATTAGACTTTACAGGCCAGGTAAACACACAAAACTGTATTTATTTACAATATATTATTTTAAATAACATTATTTGGACATGGCTGCAGTGTTTGGGGAATCATTGTACAACTTCACTGAAATCATTCATTTAGTTTATTCATAACAAATATAACCATGTTAACACTATCAGGGCATTTATATTATAGAAAAAAAAAGCAATTTAAAGTATTCGTAGTAATACACGGAAGTAAATTAAGTATATCAACCAAATTAAATGGAGTACTTTAGCTGAGAATCAAAGAGCAAAATGTCTACATTTATATTAAATATACACAGGTGTTTAAATATAGAAATGCACTCACTGAAAAATATTTTATAAGAATGGAAGGGGTATGATGTGCATTGGTGATTTTTTTTAAAATAATTTTGGGAGCAGTTTATTTAAAACTGACCGTATCGTTTGTAGCGCTGTTTGAAGACACAAGACAATAGAAAAAAACCCATCACAGTATTTACACCAGAACACGCTACAGAAGTTCAAGAGCGTTGCTAGCGTACTTCATGCATGCTTAATGGATGCAAATGGACATCTTTATTACAGCAGGAAAAAAATGAATCGTTTTATAACGCGAGATCTTACATATTAAAAAAAAAATATTGACGATAACATTCTACTTGCTTTTAAAAATATATGGAGAAATAACGCAAAATGTGTGCGAATAATTTCAAAATACACACGATTTCATGCAGTATGACACGCATAAAAGAGCGGATGCTGTAGACTGGCTGCCATCATGTACAGTGAAGCCCGCGAGCTTTTGTAGTTCCAGGTAAAATGTGAGGCACTGGCGATTTTTGTTAGCTGCCTGCTAACCCGACTAAGACAACTTTTCAATGGAAAAAGAGACGGCTTTCTTCGTTCGATATTAAAAATCGGCAAATATTCGAAACACAACGCACCTTACTCGTAAAGCGCTTTCACAACAGCAGAGATGATCTTTTTCATGCATTCGACAATATTTTCGATGCAAACAGCATCGGACAGTGGGCGGGCGACTGTGATTATTTGAAAGGCAATGCCTGTTCTTCCTCGTCTCTCGCTCGCCGCAGATGCTTCAAGGCACAGCGCCGCCTATTGTACTGGAGTGCGCAAGCGCGAAGAATGAATGAATGAGTTAAATTAAATAAACAAATAAACAAGTTGTGTTTGTGTGAAACTGAATGTAATGTGACATATCCAAATCATTTAAACTATATTACTGTATAGCTAAAGAACACAAGGATACAATAAATCCAGTTATGAGTTGCTGACAAGTAACGTGCTAAAGTGTTTTTTAAAGGCCTATCTTTATTTTTTTAACAGACATTTGTTGAATAACGTAAAATGCACCTATTGTCTGACAGATACAGCAAAACGGCTTGAGATTTCACGTCTCTCTAAACACACACACACACACACACGCACACACACACACACACACACACACACACACGCGCGCGCGCGCGCGCACACACGCACGCACACACACACACAAAAGGGTTGCCGCCCTTTTTAGCCAATCAGAAACGCACTATTCTTTTCAATCATTTGCTGCGTTTCGCTTTGCGAACATCCGGTTTGCTGGCATATCTTGTGGGCGGGATTTCATGGAGAGGGTTCTTCTGGTTGAAAGAGAAAAGAACAAAACAGCTGAAACATTACAAGGGGTAAAATAATCATAATAATCATAGAAATAATATGCGTAAATAGTAGGCTAAATAAATTGTTTAATCACTATCTTTTATGGTAAATAATGTGTATTCAGAATGTGTATATAGGCCTATGTGTAATAAGAAATTCTCTAAAAGCATAAACTAATTTATATGTGTGTGTGTGTGTGTGTATACAGGTACACACACGCACACAGTATATACGGTAGGCTACTGTAAAAATGCTGGGTTGTTTACTAGACAAACTCAACCATTTTATTAAAAAATTTAAACCAACGCTTGGGTTTGTCCATATTTGACCCAAACTTGGGCTTTTAAAAAAAAAAAAAGTTTTTTTATACATATATATATATATATACAGCTTATTCAAGTGTGCTATTAGTAGGCCTACTTCTTGTAAACTAAAAATAAGAGAGTATACTGTCAATCTAAGTGTCACCCCCCTTTTTTTGAATATGAAAATGCACATTTCGAACTTAAATGTTTGTAATTCAAGAATGGTTTGGAATATAGACGTAAGATTGGTCTCGTTTTAAAGAAGACATTTGGCAGATTTTTGTAGAAGTGAAATACATTAAGAAAGTGAAACAGAAAAAGTTATAGAATTTTGAGTTTATGAAAATGTACAATGTAAAAAAAGTAATTATTCATATTTTATATAAAATATATATTTTCAAAAACCTGGGCGACTCTAAAACTGCAACAAAAAAAATCAAAGCCAAAAATCTGAAGTTGCGTTTCAAATTTTAGGTTGATATCTCAAAAAATGAGCTTTCAGTAAGATTTTGTTTGGGCGCAGTACCAAACTTTTTCACTAGATGACAACCAGACTCCATTACTGCCCATATAAGGGCGCCTCCATTTCCATATGTGTTTTGAGTGATATGAACCATTATTTCCACAATTTTCATACAATATATGAAGTAGACATCCTATTCAGAAGTAATATGAGAAGTTTGGCAGATTTTGATATGAATTCAACCTCAAAGAAACATAAAAAGAACAAGTATGTGCGTTGTAGCTTCCTGCCACATGCATCACAAATGGTGAATCTATAATTTTTTTCTTTATATTTAGAAAAATTTCAGACCTTTTTTCTAAAATAATTGAATGGATGCTATCTTTTGAACTCTTGGCATGAAAACAAACTGAGATTTCTACCCTTCTTTCAGGATTTTTTATGTTCATCACTATTTCAAAATAAAGGTCTAAACACGCCTTAGGAGTATGAAAATATTATTGTTTCAAATTGATAAATTACGGCTCCTCTGTAATTTATTTAGAAAATCAATCACCAAATATGGAAACTAGAGATAAGCTTTCAAATGATTATATCGTTTGTCAAGATTAGTTTAGGTTTAGTATAGGATTTTACTGTTTTAAAAATGTAATGGATTTGGGCCCACCGGTGTGCCAGTGACACTTAAGAGGTTAACTGAAACCGAAAAAGGATTTTTTCTTGGTAGCTTCCAGACTAGTGCACACATAGGCCTATTACAACAAGATACATATTACAATTAAAGAATAAAAATCTGAAAAAAGTATAAAGGCACAGTCACAAGTCAGACTCAGCATATTTAACAAAATTATAGACCTAGCTATACTTGGCTTATATTTGCCCAATACTTGTATTTGATTGAGATAAAATTGTAAATAGCCTATTCTGCTTAGTTGTGATTCCTCTTTTTATACAGTATATCAGCCTAAATAATATTTTCACATACTATGGGTTTTTAAGGTAAACTCCGGCATGTCTTCATGTTCAAGTTTATGTAACAAGTCAGCTTTAGGAAGAACTTCCCTTACAAAGTTAATTTTATTAAGTAAACTTAACTAAGCAGTTGCAATATTAACTTAGGGTAGTCAATTTAGTTATATACTTCTAACCCATTTTTGTTTTGTAATATTAATAAAAACATTTACCTCCATTTGAACTATACTGTCAGTGTTTTTTTAATGTCACTGCCTTAAATGTGATGCCAGGAAGATCAAAACATTATTTTTTAAAGGAAGCAAATATTACAGCGTATCAGGGTTCAAGAGAAAGTGAGAGACAAGAGACAAGAGTGAGAGACATTAAGAATAACCTTTAATTTTGATTGTATGTACAGCACTTCATTATCCATTCAAATGTATGGTGATGAATGGGGCTGATATTCTATCAAATATTGTGACTGAATTTGTATCCTGTCATGAGGACAGTGAATGTTTCCTGAGAATGACTCTCCATTAAACACATCGCAGTGTAGAAAAGCACTAGACAATGATTGTCAAGATGTGGAAATAGTCTCTGATGGGTGCTGAAGTTCCCCATTATGCATGGTGAGATCCCCCATTATCAAAAGCTGGGAAACCTACTTCAGGCCCTGCATGGGAACGAAGAACATGGTGTGTAGGCATTGATGGCCCTCATCTCATTCCTAATGATTTCTTCTGCATTTTATGTTCCCATCTTTCCAAACACAATGTGAAATTGTATATTTTCTCTGCCTCATATATTAGTAAGGAACAAATTACTTTCCTCAAAATATAGGCAAATACTACTCACACCAGTTCATGCTTGATAATGGCGAGGGTCTTTCAAAATGAAACGATGCTGTAGAAAAAAAGGTTATTTGGTACCCTGCATGTGTTTGTCTGAAACGTAACATTAAGAGACCACCTGCTGATTTCAATGCTCAATCTCATCAGTTCGTTCGCATCGTTGTGAAACAGATTTCTGGTGTGGCTGTCAAACGAATACACTGCATACCAGATGGTGAAAGTCGATGTTCCGTATCTGATGTCTCGAAACACCAGCAGAAAGGAGTGGGACTGTTTCTTTTTGCCTACTCAGATCCAGGGGACTTTTTGGAGAGAGCCTGTGCTTTGCGTATAACTTAATCATAACTGTTTGGCTTCATGGTTTGAGGCACTGATAGAACAAAAGACATGAACATATGGTTGGAAGAAAATGTGACGCAGATTATATAACACGGTCGGTTTATATATACGGGTTGGCTTTGATTTTCAGGCCACTGCACAACATATCAGATTTAATGGTTTATTTTCAGGTTGCACAATGCAGAATCAATGTCTTAATGAATTTATACAATAAGATCATCAAAGATGCATAAAAAAATCTCATGACATCAAGATCAAAACTATGCTCCACATGAAACATATTAAGTGTTAACAACAACACTCGATTCATACAGCCTCTATAGTATCGAACTATATCTAATTGAAAAAAACAACAACGCATATACACTCTCTTTATGTTCACTCTGTCTCGCGCTGTAAAATACAATTATCTTCACTGCAGTAAAACACCATGTCTCGTACGAGCTGCTCCGGGGCAACATCCATCACCAAAGCGTTTGGCAATAATGAGCACAAGATGGCAGGCTAGCCCGTAAAATGGTTTCATGGAACAGTTCCACATCGAAGCCTCAGGAGAAATGTATAGGGGTCGTGAACCTAGGCTGGATTTGGATTGGTCGCTCCGAGTGGTCAGGGCACAAAGTCAGCCAATCGGTACCGTCCCCGACAGCTGCGTCAAAGTGGTCTGAAGCTGATGTCACTGCTGTCTGGAAATCTGTGGAGCCGTTTCAGGTAATGTGGAGTAGAAGTAGCATGGCGAGTTTAAAATCACAGTCAAACAGTCGTGCTAATGGTAACGTCAGTCACGACACGAGACGTGTTCAGAGGAAAGACGAACTAGAGGGGAATCTGAAGGTCACTCAATCTATGAATTCATTAGAAGTTACCTAGGATAATGTGTCCGTCATATCAATCAGCAAGATCAGACTCCAGATGTTGCAGACGGATCATGTGTTAACATCGACTGATGTCGTCATATACAGCTGTGTTCCCAAGGACCTCACCTGTGACCTTTAAGACATCACAGGTTAAGGGTCTCAGGGACACAGACGTACACTAGTTCAAATTCAAAGTATTCAGATGAACTCAAAAGTGAGGGGGAAATTCCCGCTCTGGGTTCGTTTGAATGCAGCTTTTCCCACAAATTGCATGTCATAGACTAAGATTTCATTGTACATTCTCAAGTAGATATACAGAAATAATTAAGACCACAGATTTATGAGACAGCTTTTTATTATTTTTATTAAAAAAGTATAATTTACCACACCTTATGATATACTGAAATATATTTGTTATAGCTGTTCTTTTAAACTTTCTTTTTATCGAAGAATACTGGGAGAAAATGTATTGCGGTTTCCACAAAAATATTAAGCATAACTGTTTTCAACATTGATAATAATAAATGTTTCATGAGCACCAAATCAGCATATTAGAGTCTAAAGGATCGTGTGACGCTGAAGACTGGAGTAATGATGCTGAAAATTCAGCTTTGCCATCAGAAATGACATTTTAAAATATATTAAAATAGAAGACAGTTATTTAAAATTGTAATAATATTCTCAATATTGCTTTTTTACAGTATTTTTGATCAAATAAATGCAGCCTTGGTGAGTATAAGAGACTAACATGATTCAATCTTACCAACCCCAAACTTTTGAACGTTATTAATAACAACGATTGATCTTGGATGAGGACACTTCATTACCGTCCTACGTACCTTTGTCAGATTTGCCGAAAGAAAAAGTAAATGAATCGACCTCACAATGACGGTTTCTTCTCCGAATCGAGTGACGTCGCTGGATGTCTTGAGACTGCGACCTGTGGCGAACAGAAACAAGGTTTGACATTAAACTCATTTGAACCCTCAGGAATTGACAGCAACTGCCCAATTAACACTGAAATTAAGGCTTAGCATCTCTGCTTCAGCACCATAAAAGAATGCGCAGTTTGTTCCGTCCGGCCCCCTGGTGGCAGACACCGAACACGACGCTTGAACCGAATGAACCCAAAGACAGATATGCACTACCAGCAAACTGTCTCTGCCCTCTCTCTCTGGCTGCCCTCCTTTTCTGCCACGCCACAAACACAGAGGCATCGGTGTGAACGCCAGCGACATAGATCTATAAATGTGTGAGGCATATCATAAACCGGCTGGCCTTTGTGCGGTATAGGCGACGCGTTGCGGTTCTAAGATGTATAGAAAGCACGTAGTCCCAGAAAACTGCAAACGCTGCTCTCTCTTCCTCTGTCTGTCTCGGTCTCGTAGTGCCCCAGTTTTAAGGCTCTTTCCAAAGAAGAGTGGAGGGGGAAACGGCAGACAAAAAGGCAGATTTGGAAAGGCATGCAGGGAAAAAACAACAGTTTGCAGGGTTATAAGGCAACGTCAAACGTTTAAAAAGCCGAACATAGAAGTCGAAACAGCACTGCTTCTTCTTCTTCTGCAGTCTTTTGCTCACTATTCCTGCTCGTCCCAACCTAATTTATGGCTAAACACGCGCTCACGGACATGCACGGTGCACCTCGTATGTTATACATTAAAGAGTTGTCACGAAATCCGCTATAGTGTCTCCCGAGCGCGATCCGACGTTCGCTTCCTTAGAGCCGTACGATAAACTAGTTTCCTCCATCCCTGTTTGACTTCTATCTCCCCACGGTCCCCCCGCGCTCTCCTCTCTTCTTCTTCTCTCTCCTAGCGTGGCGTTGATGCTGTGACACTCGTGGCGATCATGAGATAGGTGCGCTTTGAGCAGCCCACCATTATCTGATGCCGTCCCCTCTTCTCTTCCCTTTCTCTCCGTTTCTCCCTCCCTTCCTCTCATTACTCCTTCCTCCCGCCCGACAGAAACCATGTCTAATCCCCCCAGCATCATAAATCAGTGTCACCTAAACACTAACGCACCCAACCAGCGTGTGCCGTGGACGTTCAGACCTAGTGCTGCTCCCTGTCGTCACTGTCCCTGCCTCCGCGTCTCGCTCCGCTTCCTCTAACCAACACCCCCCCCCCCCCTCTTTCTTCTCCTACTCTCCTGCATTTTGTCCATAGAATATCTGCCGTTCTCTCTCTCTCTTTCTCCCCCCCACAGAAACGTCTGGCACTCGAACGCAAGAACAGTCATAACACCTTGTGATTGATCTCAAGGCTTGGAAGGGTGTCTTTGTGTGTGAAATGGAACAGATGAGACAATATGGGATAGATTGGGAAATTGGGAGTTAAAGATCATTTGGGAGATGGAGAGAAAGAGAGATTCCTCTCCCAGACAACAAAAGCTCTGAGGTGATTACCCTGCAGTAATAAAAAGTGTCACCAGCCATCATGCTGCGTTATACTAAACTCCTTCCTTTGACAGAAAGATCTGATCTAATGACAGGTTGGAATAACTCATTTAAGGCTGTTTGAGGAAACTGTGCATACATGTTAGGTTACACATTTCATTTTCAGACTGTATGTAATATGGTACATTTATATGAGCTAGCAGGTTACATAATCCTATAGCCTACTTAGTTTTTAATAATATACACTAGGGGCCTCACAATCTGAGATCACACTAGACATACAGGATTTAAATCTGGAAATAAGTAGGAAATGTATTTTTCTTTTTAAAACAATAATGATAATGAAACAAAAATTAAGTTATTACCTACATTGAGTTTTAAAAAATGTATATTTAAGATTGTGCGCATTTCTAGGTCATTAAGCAAAAAATGTATTTGTAACATCGATCATGTGACTCCATTGTACAAAATATTTGTCTTTTTATTATGTATAATAATAATAATAGTAAAAATACTCAAATGAAACCATAAAAGTCTTAAATTAAAAGGAAAGAAAAAAAATGAAGGAAAATGAATAATATTTAAAACAACAACAACAACAAAAAACAACAATAAAACGTCAAATTAAAAGGAAGTGAAAATTAGGGAAATTAATAAAAAATAACTTTATCACTTTTTAATGCAATCACTTTTTATATTCTTACATATAAAGGACTTCCAGCACGTTTATCTATGATATACTTTTAAGAGTAAAAAAAATGAATTGTTCCGTGTAAAATGTATTATTATTATTATTATTATTATTATTATACGAGATTGTAACGCGATGGCTGTAATAACACATAACGACGGAGAATACAAAAGATCAGTCTTTAATGACAAACATTTAGGAGAACACGGAGAAATACAACCAATACCATAAACTATACAGGACAAAGAACTAAGGAAAACTCAGGGCTTGAATAGACAGGTAATGATTAACGTAACTTAGGAACACGTGCAAACTCAATGAATTACGATGGAAACAACCAACCAAAGGGAACACAGGTTAAACAGGAACAGAACACAGAGAAAACAAAACCAAAACAGAACTACACGTGAATTTTATAAGAAGGCGCGCAACACTATTTATAGGCAAGATATTCGTGCTAGAACGCTTGTTTTTCAGCGGGAATGCAAATTAGAATAGCATTTAACCATGAACACAAAAGCCACACCAAACAAATGGCTTTTAATTAGTTTATTTCGTTAGCAAACATATCACTATAATTGTTAAGTTCTTTCCATCGATCAATTTTCTGCAAACATAACGATCGACATGCTTGTTTGCTTCGCGCCCCCTTTAAATAAAGTTTTAAAAAAGACCACGCATTCGATCTACGTCAGAGCATCAGAGCGTCCACGAATCTTTCCACGGCGTCGCTGACAGGGCGGCGAGAGCGAATTTTGCCGCTCTCGCCGGCGGCGGTGTGAACGTACGGTAACAGTCCAACTGATGCAAAGCAGGCAAAGGATAGGGAGCCAGGGACGATGACAGAGTAAAATACCAGGGTGCTGAAGATGGTGGGATGAGCCAGGGTGTAGACAGGAGCAGGAGGAGTCTGGAAGAAACCCAGAGATGATGCCCTATGGCGGGAGGAGGAGCCATGGTGTAGATCTCCTCGACAAAGCCATGGGGAAAATGGAAGGAGGCGGAGCTGATAGGAGGGGAGGCCAGAGTTCAGACGGAGAGCATATGGACCAAAACGACACCGGAAGCATCGGAGGCCGTGACAGAGATGTAGTGATGACCCCCAAGGTGGAACCAGGGTATTGGAGGGCTGAGGTGGAGCCGGAGCAACTGAGGGCCAAGGTGTAGCCAAAAGGGAGGGCGAAGCCAGACGGAGCCATAGGGGTTGAGAGACAGAGCGCACTGGACGGCTCGCAAGTCTGTGGCGCAGTTGAGGTGACGCCTGACCGAGGTGGAGCTGGAGGATCTAGGGAGCCCAGTGGAGGCGTAATTTCGATGGTTCCAGGTGGAGCAGATGGAGGGAGGAGTCAGGGCGACGGGCCGAGGAGGAGTGATGGGAACAGCAGTTGGAGGCTCATCTGGTAGGAGCTGGGTGATGGAACGCCCGAGGTGGAGCCACACCACATAGGGGAGGTCGAGGAGGAGGCTGACGGGAGGCTACGGAGATGGGGCTGACGGACTGGCTGATATTGAAAGAGGAGGCAGGAGAGGGAGGCTGGGTGGGAACTCTGGAGACTACGAGCTGGATGGAACCAGCGGGAACAGGAGACAAAGGGAAACATCCTCTTCCAAATCATCAAATAAATCAGATGCCAGTGGCAGCTTACCCTCAGTGGCGGGAATGTGGGCAGGACTCCAATCCATACCCTCGAACTCCACAAGCAGTCTCTCGGCGACGCACAGAGTTGCCGACTTACACACCTGCCAGACGTTATTCGAGGCTCAGGCTCCGGGACGATGTATGACTCAGTCCTTGTAGTAGGCTCCGGCTCATTCATCGTGGCAGGCTCAATTCCTCCATCTGCGGTGAGCTCTGGTATCGCATTTATGCAGATATCTGCTTGAGCCAAAGTCATTATTAGTCATTATCAGAATGATTTGATTTAATTCCCTCCCAGAAACATCTCACATGATTGCGTTCCCTAACACCAGTATCCGAACGCAAGATAACATGGCAGTGTTTATTGCGTTTCAACTGCACTCTCGGAGATGCAACTCATTTATGATGTACGAAAAAAGAGCCACAGTGGCTTCCCCGATTCCAGCAACTTCCATTTTTATTACAGATATTTTGCGCCATTTTCCTATGTGGTAACGATTTTGTTCTCTTTAATACATGGTATGGAAACGCTGCTTCATTAGCCAGCGTTTTATTCAATATTCCGCATAAGTAAAATTTGCCACTTTGAATGGAAAAATAGCTAATGGCAAAAAATGCAATATGATGCTGTTTGTACCCAGATGGTGTAGTTACGACATCTACCAGTAGGGGTTAACTAAGTAATGCTAACCAGTCAATTCATCACCACTGGTTTCATATTAAATACACAAGTATATAATCTCCAAGGATCTGAATACCAACAGCCTGTGTACAATACATATTCATGATCCACATTGTGAATTCACAAAACACACACTGATGAGGGAGCCGAATAAACAAACAAACAAAGAAGTTATAATCATGGCAATATTGAAAAGGGAAACAAACAATTAGACGGATTAATCAAAAGATAACGAGCCAAAAACACCAGAGACAGACAAAGTGTTTGGGGAAAATAAAGTGAGGAAGAATCAGGTGATTATGACAGAAAGCATGATGCGCCTTTAAAAATGGATGGGGATCAAGGTGATGCTTCGAAGAATTTCAATATATTAGCTTGCATTATGATGCGAGATATTTAGAAAAAAACATCCCTTGAGACACCTGTTCTAGCATACCATCAAATGAATGCATCAAGATCTATGGTGCATTTGTTTACGCCACTCAAATAATTGTCATTATATGATCAAACATTTGAAAAATCTGGAATTTTCCATCAAATAAAAGTTAGGCTTTCATTTTGTGCCGTTTTTTTTATGTACACAGGACCGTTTCTTTGTTGTCGAGTCAGTCTCGCCCCAGTCTCTCCTGAGTGCGATTCCTCTGTTTCTCGTAATGTGGAGCTGGGTGTGTGTTTACGTGTCCGGAAAAGAACAACGACAGGCACAGATTGCTGATATGTGCTCTTTTTATCTCTTAGAGGAGAAGGGCAACGCAATGCGGATCCTGGCAGACCGTGTGAGCGGCCAGACAGTCAGCGGGACAGACAGAGGAGGAGGAGACTGTTCTCATTCAGAAGAGTGCTGGAGAGATGATTGAGGGGCTAATTGCAAACACACACTGACCACACAACTTAAAACCAATCCTAATTTCCTGCTATTATTATATTGTATGTGCTTGAGAAGAAAAGAACAGCAGTTTGCTCCTGAATTCACACTAAAATGAGCTAATCTGAAGATTATGGGTAATGGAAAATGGATAATGAAGTGCTGCCTGGTTTTGTTTAAAATACTTTTAGTATTGAGGAAAAATGAGAAGAATGAGAGCCAAAGCAGTGCTAATTCTCTTTTTTTAAAACCATAAATAAATACCTGTGCGAATTGAGTCATTTTTTCAATGACAAAATACTTTCTCCACTTCCAGTTTAGTCAGCTATTGTGTGCTTATCTACAGTACAGCTTGTGATCAAATAAAAAAACGCGATGTTTTATCAACATTTATCCACAAATTTTTCTCCATTGAAAAGATTCGAAAGTATCTGTGTATGTAATAAATATTTTATAAATCAACATATCAATTGCTATATAATATAATATTATCCTTTTTTTTTTTTGAAATATAAATAATGATAGAAAAATTCTGGGCTAATTAGAATGTTTTATTAAAACACTTAATTTACCTTAAAGGGTTTGTGTGGCAAGCAGGACGAGGCCGAGGGCCGTGAGAACGGGGCGAGGCTACTCATTGCGCGGCTCGCCAAGCTTTAATTTGTGACTCGCATGGCAGTAAATAATACAGTGATATGATCATGCAGGCACTACAGATATTTCATAAAAACATTAGGGCTATAACATAACCCATTAAAAACTATTTATCAGTAAATCACACTGAACAATGAAATCTATTATTTAAAGTGTCAGCTCTATTACAGATAATTTTGATCGGATTGAAAGGGGTGGTTCATTCCTTTTCTAATGCGATCGAGAGACGATGTAAACTCTTGATCGGATTGAAACCCGAAACTGCGAGCTGTTCTTCCTGTTGAATAAAGTCTCATATAAATGAGTGTCCCGTCATTCTAAAATTCTCCTTTCACTCGGCATCTTTAAAGTGGAGCAGGACAACGTCCCACCAGTCCTTGTTTCAATTCTCATCCACAGACGACGGGGAGGATTTAATCAAAGTGACTTTAATTGCATTCAATATTTTATAAGTTCATGCATTCCCTGGGAATTGAAACCAATACTTAGCATTGCTAGCAACACCATCCTCTATACTGTTTGAGCTACAGGTTGAACAACCCTATTAGGTACACAAAACACATTTAACCTCTTGTATATTTTCTCATGTCAATCTGTTATCTTCTCCACCGTGTTGTTTTTAATTAGGAATTTACTAGACTTCATGGATTTGTTGGAGCCCTCTTGTGGATGGGGGCATTTGGGCACTCACCCAAACTGCCCATATGGGAGATAGGGGTGACTAACAGCCTGTTAATGAGCGCAACAAACACTGAAACTACAAAAACAACAACAAAGAAAGTGCTGTGCGGATTCACACCATATGTTGCAGCTCAATTTTAAGGCAAAAACGATTGAAATGCTTGTCTATATGCATCTGATGGTCATTCATACTCACCTCGACGTAATGGTGACACCGCAGGGAAAGCTAGAAGGTTGTACAGTTAACTCCAGGCTGATTATGATGCAAAACCATACAACCAACTACCTCAGCCCGCAGCGCACTGACTCGTGGTTCGATTTCTATATACTCTCACAGTCAGGTGTCAATATATTTAATGCATAATGTCTTCCCCTACTGGACAACTGATGTAAAGCAACACATCATCCACTTTTGAAAAATGACAATACTGTACTGTACAAGTAGATCTACTTCCCAAAGATTTTTGCTCAAACAAATACTCCTATAAAAAATATTTACATAATGTAAATCAATAAATGAGCAAAGAAAAAATATTTGATAGAAGGTTCTTTCGGATGTCTGATTGACCTATAGGGTTAATTCACCTAACATCGGTCATTATTTACTCACCATCATGCTCCAAACCCACAATCCGAACTCATGAGACTTTCATTGGTCTTCGAAACAAAAATGAAGATATTTCTAATGAAACCTGAGTGATTTCTGTCCCTACATTGAAAGTCCACACAACCAAAACTTAGATAGTTCGAAAAGTTCATAAAGACATCGTAAAGAGTAAACCATATTTTGTTTAGTCCAAGTCTTCTGAAGGAGCACAATTGCTTATCAAATATGATATGGAAGCTCAAATGTGCTTTGTTGACGTGTAAAAAACCAATGAGGTTTCTTCTTGTGTGTCAAACAAGTATGACTGAACTCTATACATGTTCGCTATTTAATGTTTATATGCGAATGAAAGCCTAAATCAAACCTTTTCAAACATAAAGTGATTGTGTCTCTTCAGAAGACTTGGATTAAACCTTTCGATCCTTTTTGAAAGAACTTTTCATGGAGGGACAGAAATCTCTTCGGTTTCATTCAAAATATCTTCACTTGTGTTTTGAAGATGAAAAAGTCTTACAGGTTTGGAACAACATGAGGGTCAATAGGTTGATGACAGGATTTTCAACTACCCCTTTAAGGAGTGCACTATGGGAATGTATCCTTTTCTTATGCCCAGACATACACATCTTTATTCTTTTCATAGCGTCCACAGCCTTAAAGTCTGGAAAAGCTGCATTTCATTCTACAGTGTTTTTGTGAACACAGAGCGTTATGTCGAGGGACGTGATTGATTTCTTGACTATTATTTACTACTAATTTAATCATAATGGTGTTTTTACTATTCAAATTCTTACATTCATTCCATAAGTGCGAAGAATCCTTGAATGAAGCTGAGAGCAAATCAAACTATGTAGATAAAATACCTTCTAAGAGAAGGAACTGGTATTTAAAACACAATTCAAGAGACTGACATGAAGCTTTTCATGGAGAAAAAAAAAAAATCAGGATGGATCAAGCCATCCAATAGTGCTGTTGTTCAAAGTCTTACTTATTGTACTACCGAAAACAACCGAAAAGAAAGTCAGATTTGGGGCGTTTGAAGTACAGTACTTGGAAATTGCACATGCTTAGCGAGGTGAAATCAATCAATTTCATATCCAGTTCAAACAAGATAAAGACCCTTCATCTGTTTCATTTTGAACTTTTGTCTGAAATCCTGGAAAATGAATCCAGCCTCTGGATAAGTCTATATTTGCTCATCTCTAGAATGAAGAATCTCTCATTTGTAACCACAAAAGCTAGTTTATCTGCAAACAATTACCAGAAACTTGGCACCAGCTTTGAATTAAGTTATAGTTCACCCAAAAATGGAAAAAAAGGCATTGTTTACTCACCCGCATGTGGTTCCAAAACCTTATGAATGACATTCATTCTGCGCAAAACAAAAGGAGAAATGTTTTGTTTTACATACAATTATTATGAATGAGGATTTTAAAAATTACATAAAAGCACCACTTAATCATAGATGTATGACTCGTGCACTATATTCCAGACCATAGTGTATTTTACATCACTTCAATGAAAATCTTAAAATACCCCCTAGAAGTAGCAAGTTGTAACGGTCTCGTTCTGTTTTGGTTTCGTTTTAATTCGATTCCTGTTTACCAGTGTTCCCTGTCATTATTAGGGTGCGTCTCAATCAGCTCCCTAGTTCAGTAGTCAGGGCACTGATCGGGGAGTCAGCCATTTTAAAAAACATTCCAGTGCACTGAAACATTCGCTTCCTAAAAAGTCCCACAATTCACTGTGAAAACCAGGGAGCATTGATGCTCACTATGTTCCCTTAATGGAAGTTCTGAAGCGCGAAACATAAATCACGTGAGCCAACTCACTACACATAATGACACACGATAGATGTTAAGTTTATTTCAGCACAAACATACATTGCTATACAGGTAAGGAACATTATGGCTGAAATGTTGCACGTATATGTAACAAGCAAGTATTTATTATAATGTACTTTAAATAACATTAAACTATGTCAGAAAGATATCAGTACTGCTGTTGTTCATAAGTAGCAGTACTGATGTTGCCGGAAATAGAGTCATCAGTGTCCCAATGTGTAGTGAGCCAGGGTCCTTACTGTTCATTCCAATTCCTGTACATGATATATTGATTCATGACCTAGGAAGCTTGGGAGCTGATTGAGACGCACCCTCGGTATCCTTGGTTGCTGATTTGAGTTACACACCTGTTCGCTGTTACCTTGATTACTCCCTGTGTTTATAAGCCCTGGGTTTTTTCAGGCCTTGTCCACACTAAAATGGTTTTGTTTGAAAACTCATATTTTTTTCTCAGTTTTGGCCTTCTGTCCACACTGAGTTGGAGTTTTTGTCCTGCAAAAACTGAGCTTTTTGAAAACACTAACCCAAGTGGATCAATTTGAAAACAGCGTTTTTGTGATGATACATGTTTAGTCATGTGACGGATATTGAACCAATAGATATCTATGTTTATACCGCTATTGTGCCTGTTATGTGCTATTCACTTTAAAGATGTTACTTTGCACACTCTTCATATCACAGTACTGCAAAGATAACAGAAAATATACTCGTAATTGCCGTTCTGCGGCAAAACATGAGAGCAGTTGCGTTTTAGACCAAACATATAACGGTGATTGAGTGCGACCTGGACTCATCAGTGAATGGTGAGATATTTTGCTAAATAAAATGATCCTGCCAGAAGAATAGCATGAGAAATGTATGATGTCTGCCATCTGCAGAGCTGGGTATTTACAATTTGTTGTCAGTTAACTCAATTCTAAATTACATGACAAAAATTGTAAGTTAGTAATGTAATCTAGATTACTCATTTTAGGTAATGTAATGACTACTTTTTAAATTACTTTTGACCCAACTCGTTTATCAAATTGATTAGATAATCTTGTACCATATTGATATATAAATATAAAGAGATGAACAACATGAAGTGCATTCAATATTTCATTACATCAGGGTTTCCCAGACTGGGGTTCCAAAGAGTAATAATTCTAATAATTTTTCATGTTTTCGTCAGGAGCTGATTAGATATACAATGTTGCGAAAACATTAAAAGTTAAAAGTTAAATGATTTCTGTAAATCCAGTGATCAAATCTATTGTGGGTCTCAGTTTTCAGTGATAGATGTGACTAGTCAGTGAGCTTTTATAAAGGGGTTTAAGCAATCACAGTAAGGTGAATTTAGTTTCTGTGAATCAGAAACTTCTGGAAAACGCGTGTGGAGTTTTCAAATGTCTCCAAATTAAGGTAGACGGAGTTATCTAAAGACTTTCTGAATTTCATTCTGAGTTACGTGTGTTATACTACATGTTACACAAGTGAGCCGTTTCATGTGCAAAACGTTCTTTTGTGAATCAAACTGATGCGGTTCTTGAGTTCAAATCACTCATGATACGTTTCGCATCAGTTAACAGCTCACTACAGGGGGAAATTATCAGATTATTGCGATTTTTGAGTGAACCGTTCTTTTAACACGAAACGGTTAACAGTCACACTGTTCCCAGACAACTGCAGACACATATGTTGGACAGCTCTGTTCCTCTGACAATGACAGAGATCTCCAGGGTGAGACATGAATGCGGTCCAAACATTAACTGAGCGGTCTATTCAGGTCCTTTCTCATTCTCTGTCCTTTTCACAGCCAAACGCATTCATTTTTTAGACGCAAACTAAACTAAAAAACTTGACAGTTGATAGCCTATCAACTGTCAACATTGTTGGCCTATAGATTTGTGCCTTCTCCTCATAATGTTGCTGTTGGTCACTTATGTGGCTTAATATCCTTTAAGACTTTTGTCCTTCTCTTTCTGGCTCGGCTCCACCCTATCTTCCTCCCTCTTTCTTTTTCTTTCTCTCACTGCCACATTCACAGTCCAATCACGTGCGAATGCGGCACGGTGGTGCCAGTGCCAGCTTTTTGCCAACCTGAATGTGTGTGTGTGTGTGTGTCTTTGCCAGCCCGAATCACTGGGACATAAGGTCAAAACACACTTGTCATGATCTTAATTATCAGACCACAAAGCGATGAAGCCACAAATCTTTAGGAGTTTTAAAGTGTTTTCAGTTTTAAATTTAAAAATGTTGATTTTAAAAAGATAAGATTTAGTTTGAATTTTTGATTTAAAAAAAAGTGGCATTGAGAAGGATTATTTTTGATTTTGTATTAAAAAAAAGCACAACATGAAAAAATTCAACGTTTATCACATACATTTAAGTTCAATTTAGGGCCAGTTAACAAAAGTCTTTCTTATTCCCTCCATCTATCTCTCTTTTACTCAAAAGAGGGGTTTTTTTTCAATCACTCTTTATCTACTGTCCAACCTCATCCAAACTCCTCTTTCTCCCCGTAAGCCTGAGTGTTTGTCAGCCGATACCTTATTCAAAATGCCAGGGAATGGCAAGTTGCTATGGGAACTCGCTGCTTGGCAACTTGCTGGCTTGGCGACGTGCCCATCGGTTGCCAGGGCAGTGTTGTCAGTGGCAGCAAAGTGCCGTGCCAGCTGTGTGCGACTGGATGTGTATCTATAATGTGTTCATTTTGTTTGAGTCTATACCTGTAAATTATATGTACTGAGTAAATATGCATTTAACCATGGCTATGGGATTAAAAATGATGCGGAAAAATGTATTCGTAAAATCCATAACTAGAGAACGCCGCATCGAAAGTGGAAGTGCTCTACGTCTTTGTACAGCATGCGGTGAATCTCACGAGACCACGTCAAAAAAAATGTCCAGTTCATATTTAAGACATAGCAATCAACAGAAAAAAATAATAAAATGTTATTTTTCCTTATAGAAATGTAAGCATATTATTAAGATTAAGACTTTCTTGCACAACATTATTTTCATAAAAAATAATGTAAAAAAATCACTCATGTAGAAAAAAAAATATTTTACTTCAATTGTTAAGAATTTATACACCATTTTAGTATTTGTGGTACAGTCTATCATTTATGCAATGCAATTTTTTTTTATTGCAGCACAGTATTGAGAATAATAAAAAGTGCCGCTTATCATGGGAAAAATGGGAATTTTATTTAATTTTTTAAAGTCGAAAATCCAAAGATTTTGGGAGAAGGATGGTTTAATTTAATGAAAATATGAACAAAAATTAGGGTTCATTTTATTTATGCAAAATATAACTTTTTCCCCTCTGATTTGTGATGAAATATATCCATGTTTTCACAACATCAAAGAAACGTTTGAAATTCCCTTCAGTCACAATGTATGACAGAGAGATCAATATATAAAAGCAAAGAAAGAGAAAGATGGTTATTTTCATTATTACCGTACATGCTGGAATTCCTTTTGTCATTCCAGTCTTGGAGAAACATTCTAAACTGCAGTTCCAAAGCATTCCTGCCATCAGAAAAGACATTAAATATTGATGAATATCTGTATGGAAAGATTTACAGGATAGGGTCATGGCAATTTATTTATTTACACAAAACATTTCTCATTCCTTAACAAGATTCACCTCCCAAAAAGGCAATAAAATGCAAAAGTGAAAAAGGATCTATCTATCTATCTAAAGTGTTTATCTATGTTCATCAACTGTGGACATTCTATGCAGCAGGATTTACTTATTAGATGCTATTATCAGCGTACACTGTCAGGTAACATTTTCCATTGTATATAAGTGCTCCTCAACTAATGTAGAGAGGCATAATTGGCAAGCAGAAATTTGAGGTCCACATGTTGATGAAAAAGTATTTAGGTTAAGAGCGTACTTATATTGAATGAATAAAAACGTCTATGTCACATAAATACTATACATTCTTAAGGCCCATTCACACCAAGAACGATAACTATAAAGATGACTATAGTAGCATCCACACCAGCGGATGATATCACTCTGTTTATTCTAAGCACATGCTTGTCAATCACTTTAAATGGTTGAGCTCGTTACAGCAGGATGGATTCTGATTGGCTGGTTTTATTGTTCATCAGCTGGATAAAATCATTCTGAAAGTGATTCCAAAGATATCGTTTCTCTTTGCCGTTATCGATATAGTTGTGGTGTGTCCTCTGATATTCTTTAAAATTGAGAACAATTTTTAGAACTATATTTTTATTGTTATCTTTATAGTTTTCATCCTTGGAGTGAATGGGTCTTTACACTGAACAATACAAGCCAATACAAAGAATGCAGATGACAACTATTACCAATAAAAAAATCTTGACTAAATTCATTAAGCCTCACAGAAAAATACCAAATGAATGTCTGCAATTCAATTCTAGTTGCAAAGTACCTTTCTCAACGCATTCAGAATGCATTCAAAGCAGCTTTACAAAGAATAGCCCCACAGTGAGCAAGCCAAAGGTGACAGTGACAAGGATAAACTCTTTAAGCTGTTCCAGATGTGTGTAGAGAAAAGGGAATGTACAGAAGAGGAATTTGAAGTGTTTTTCATACTATTTCTACCTTGAAAATATTCTAAACTCTTCAAAGCACTATTGAAACAAGTGATGTGGTGGTCATGACCAGTCTTTACATATAAAAGTATTTTTTATGAAATTCATGTGAAAGAATAAGGCTAGATAATATAATGCATTATACCTATTATAACTGAATCTTTAAACTTGAATAGTCTTTTAATTTAACAGATTGAACATGTTCTCCATTCAATTATTTGAGCCTCAAGTAATTGCATCATGGTACTTTGATGTACATCATGGTACTAAATACCATATACCATACTATTTAGATGGTAGTCAAAGTACTTCAACATTTCTGTGGCATAAAATAATACAATAAAAATAAATATAAAAAATAAGATGAAACCTTAAGTAACACTTTTCGTTTTATATTTTGTTTTATATATATATATATATATATATATATATATATATATATATATATATATATATATATATATATATATATATATATATATATATATATATATTTTGTGATTATTTTCCCATTCCCATCATTTTTCTTATAAAAGAGGCTCTTCAGAGGTTATCAAGGGACTGCACCTTTAATTTTGTCACCAGTCAAGTCCTTCTCAAATCTTTCCTTCAGGACAGAGATCAATATGGCATCTGTGCCTCCAGTCTACATCATTACACAGTCTGATGGAGAGACCTGGTGCAAGTGTGTGTTTTCAAACCCTTTACACTCTTTAAACTTCTAAATAGTGCTGATTTTTTTAGTGAAAAAGTACGTTTAAGGATGAAAAATATTTCATTGTTTTTTTTGTATTTGAGCGCAAGTGACATGCACTAAAGAAGTGAGTGGTTTATGGCGTGTGATTCTGAGTGTGTGTTGGCAGTGGTCTGAGCAGTCTGTGTGTCCTTGTGTTTGCACAATGCGGCAGAGGGCGGATAACTAAATCAATAAGAAACAAATGAATTCAGATCAATATTGAGTCGAGTGATGGATAAAAGGGGATGAAGGAGAGAAAGACTGACAAAGGGAAAGAGAAAATGAAAGATGGGGAATTTGGGGAAACACTCAAATAGCCTCTTAGACAAACTAATGCACTTGAACCTTTAGACTACACTGTAAAAAATGATATGATCAATAAGTTATGACAACATGTGTTTTTACATTGCTTTAACTCATCACAATAAGTTAAGCTATTTTCAACTTCTTTTATAAGCTATTCAAGATTCAACTAATTCAGTTTAATGTAATTTAAGTTGAAATGACTTAATATTTAAGTACAATCAATTTGGATGTTTAAGGCAGTAGGTGCTTTGCGAGTTTGCTTTACTAATATTTATGGGCTGAAATAATTCATATTGACCACCTAAATTTTTTATTTTAGTAATACTATAATACTCCAAAGGTAGGTAAAGGAGATGCCAAGATATGTGCTGGTAATTCTCTTTATTTCTCCATATCTCACCCAAGAACTCACCATGGAAACCATATTTTTCATAAAAAGTCCTAGTAACTACAGTAATCATTAGTGCTGTAAAGCATATTAATAAAAAAAATAAAAAATAAAAAAAAAGTACTGTGGCAGTACCATGGGATCAGATGATAATATTATGATCATTTTGGATATAACAGTACTGAATTTTCACTATTTTCCTATTCATATTCAAATACTATGGCATTTAAGGTGTTCACACTTGTAGATCGGTTCTCTTGGTTCCTTTGGTCCAGAACAAAAAAAGAAAATGATACATTTAGTCCTGGTTTGCTTAACATTCACACTGTCATTTTTAAGACCTAACCTAAACATACAAATAAAATAAAAAACAACAATGCTGTATGCTGGGCTAAATGAACTTGTTTATGTGCGTATGGTATTTTTACCAGCTGAGAACAAAACAGCACTATTCATTTCTCCGTTACACTTAAATGAAGATCTGATGCAAGGAGACTGCGGTTCTGATGCCTGTACCAAACTGTAATGGGCAAAATAACTACTCTGATGAGTAAAAACATGTATGCTTGATTTTAGGGTCGCATCTTGTGACATCACGTCTAGTTTTTGGTTTGTTTAGATGTCTTTGGTTCGTGTTGCATTCATATTTCAGTCGAACCACACCAGCGTTCGTTTGGAAGTGGACCGAGACCCATCTTTTCAGAGGTCTCGGCCCATTTGTTTGGTGCGCATCAGGGTTCGGATAGCAGTGTTCACACTTATTTAAATGACCCGCACTAAAAGAGCAATCGGTTTTGCAAAATTTGGTTTTAATTGAACCAAATATGCCAAGTGTGAACACACCCTTAGATAGCAAATCAACAAATACCATGGTATATCCATTTTTAAAAATGGTGTTTCCAATGGTACAAAAGTAATTTATTTAATTTCCTGTTTGATGACAGTGGTGGCCAAGTCACCACTGTTTTAGTGACTTGTTTTAGCGTTTTTCTTAATTTTATCAAAGTTGAAAACAGCTGTGCTGCTTTAATACTTTTGTGAAAACCGTGATACAATTATTCAGGACTCTACAATGAATAGAAAGTTCAAAGAACAGCATCTATTTGAAATAGAAATTCTTTGTAATAATGTAAAAATGTCACTTTTGATTCATTTAATATGTCCTGGCTACATAAAGGTATTAACTTTTGAACAGTAGTGGATCCAAGAAAACAAAACCGCCAAAGATCGTAAAGTATCTATACTTTAACATTACCCTTTTAAATCCACGAAGCCCAAATCCATAAATCCCTCGCTCACTTCCTCTTTTACACCCATCACTTAGCAAAACCACCTCATCTGCTTGAAATCACCACAGACTCTTAAATATGATTTCATTTGACAATTCCATTGAGGTAAATTGTTCACAGAAACAGCTAAATGCTATATATTTTCATATGAACTTGGATGGAGGGAATGAGTGGATCGCTTCATAAGCCTGGTCACATCTCAAAACACAATTTATTTATATGCTTGCTGCATTACGTGATACAGCAAAGTGTGTGTGTGTGTGTGCGTGTGTTTAAGAGGACATTAAAGAAGGAGGACAGAAACGGATGAAGGGATGGAAATCTATAGTAATTGAACTATTCTGCAATCAACAATTCAGTTAAACGAGTGAATCATGCAGCGGAGGGTGAAAGAGAGAGAGAACAATGCAGGACGAAGAGAAAAAAGGTATGTATATAGTGACAGCAGATTCAGTAGCAGCCTGCGTTTTTAAATGTCTTAGAGCCTTGAACCTGAAACTTAATTATACTTACTCTTAATTAATTTCTTAGTCTGTGCGTCTTATTTCTGTGGCATTTTCAGGCTTTTTTGTATTAAAGAGATAGTCCACCCCTACTATCCCTTTAAGACAGCTGTACTGTTTAATTGTGTGGTATAAACGTTTCTTTATCTATTATAGTGGGCAAGCCAATTACAATGCAGTGTATACTTGACCTTGAAACCTAACTCGTATTATCAAGGTGATAATGGAGTGCATAACAACACATGACTATATAATAAACATGTTTACATCATACAATATTCACTTCAACCATCACAAAATCTCTCATTATACAGCCACTAATACTATAGTTGTCCCCAGAGTAGATAGATCAAATTAATAGATAAAGTATTAATTAAAAAGACCATGCACCTTTAAACTTTACTTACATTCTTTTGTAACTGGCATTTATTCCAGTAGAATAAAAACAGTGATCTGAAAAGAAAATAGGGAGAGAAAATAGTGTGATATAAAGGCCTGACTCGTGTATAAATTCAAGGTCTATAAAATCTACATTAAAGACATTCAGCCACAAATCTCAAAACAATTTCATTTAAATTCAATTTAATAATGATATTGTGAAATTCAATCAGTAACATCACAATCCAGCATCCTGAATCTAAATTCAAATGCATTAGGAATAACTAACCTATGCACACACTGTAAAAAAAAAATATGGAAGACAGATGGATGGATGGTTAGATATGTTATTTGGGTTAACAGCTGTGTCTTGTCTCCAATGCTTGAATTGAATTTCTATGTGTCCCAGAGCTCTCTTGAGGGTCTGTTTAGCCACTCAGATCAATACGACTTCCGAGACTGTTAGCACAAAATGAGTGTGAAAAATGTGTTGTGTAAAGATGGTTTGTTAAAAGGGATAGTTCAGCCAAAAATGAAAATTCTGTCATCATTTACTTACCCTCATGTTGTTCCAAACCTGTATGACTTCTTCTGCAAAACACAAAAGAACATATTTAGGAAAAAAATGTCTCAAGTGTTGTTGTTTTGGAACCCAATGTTCTTTAAAATATCTTCTTTCTATGCCCTCCTTGAACTGCCACCTTACCGTGGGTACCTGAATGACCCTAGGAGCTATGTTGTCCGGGGCTATATGCCCCTGGTAGGGTATCCCAAGGCAAACAGGTCCTAGGTGACGGGTCAGACTAAGAGCGTGCATGGAGTTAAAATCGTGACGTCGCCTGGCATGGCGCAGCTGAGGCCCCACCCTGGAGCCAGGCCCGGGGTTGGGGCTCGTATGCGATTGCCTGGCGGCCAGGCCGGCCGGCCAGGCTCAACCCGAAGGTGCGACTCGGGGCCCCCTTCCCGTGGGCTCACCACCTGCAGGAGGTACCGTAAGGGGACGATGCTTAGTGGATCGGGCGGTAGTCGAAGGCGGGGCCTCGACAACCCGATCCCTGGACACGGAAACTAGCTCTAGGGATGTGGAACGTCACCTCGCTGGCGGGGAAGGAGCCTGAGATTGTGCGTGAGGTTGAGAGGTACCGACTAGAGATAGTCGGGATCACCTCCACGCACGGCTTGGGCTCTGGAACCACACTCCTTGAGAGAGGATGGACTCTTTATCACTCTGGAGTTGCCCATGGTGAGAGGCGGCGGGCTGGTGTGGGTTTGCTTATAGCCCCCCAGCTCAGCCGCCATGTGTTGGAGTTCACCCCGGTGAACGAGAGGGTCGCTTCCCTGCGCCTTCGGGTCTGGGATAGGTCTCTCACTGTCGTGTGCACCTACATGCCAAACGGCAGTGCAGAGAACCCGCCCGGCCTTCTTGGGGTCTCTGGGAGGGGTGCTGGAAAGTGCTCCGACTGGGTACTCCGTCGTTCTACTGGGGGACTTCAACGCCCACGTGGGCAGGGACAGTGACACCTGGAGGGGCGTGATTGGGAGGAACGGCCCCCCTGATCTGAACCCGAGCGGTGTTTTGTTATTGGACTTCTGTGCTAGTTACAGCTTGTCCACAACGAACACCATGTTCAAGCACAAGGGTGTCCATCAGTGCACGTGGCATCAGGACACCCTAGGCCAGAGGTCGATGATCGACTTTGTAGTCGTTTCATCCGACCTCCGGCCATATGTCATGGATACTCGGGTGAAGAGAGGGGCGGAGCTGTCAACTGATCACCACCTGGTGGTGAGTTGGATCTGATGGAGGGGGAGGAAGCTGGACAGACTCGGCAGACCCAAACGTACTGTAAGGGTCTGCTGGGAACGTTTGGCCGAGTCTCCAGTCAGAGAGATCTTCAACACCCACCTCCGGCGGAGCTTCGACCGGATCCCGAGGGAGTCTGGAGATGAGTTCGAGTGGACCATGTTTTCCACCTCCATTATAGACGCGGCCGCTCGGAGCTGTGGCCGTAAGGTCTCTGGTGCCTTTAGAGGCGGCAATCCCCGAACCCGGTGGTGGACACCGGAAGTAAGGGATGCCGTCAAGCTGAAGAAAGAGTCCTATCGGGCATGGCTGGCTTGTGGGACTTCTGAGGCAGCTGACGGGTACTGGCCTGGGAAGAGTTCGGTGAGGCCATGGAGAAGGACTACCGGTTGGCCTTGAAGAGATTCTTGCAAACCGTCCGGCGCCTCAGGAGAGAGAGGCAGTGCCCTACCAACGCTGTTTACAGTGAAGGTGGGCAGCTGTTGACCTCAACTGGGGATGTCGTCGGACGGTGGAAGGAATACTTCGAGTCTCTCTTCAATCCCACCGACACGTCTTCCATTGAGGAAGCAGAGGCAGAGAGCTCGGAGGTGGACTCGTCCATCACCCAAGCTAAAGTCACCAAGGTAGTAAAGAAACTCCTTGGTGGCAAGGCACCGGGGGTGGATGAGATCCACCCTGAGTACCTCAAGTCTCTGGATGTTGTAGGGCTGTCTTGGCTGACACACCTCTGCAGCATCGCGTGGCGGTCGGGGACAGTACCTTTGGGCTGGCAGACCGGGGTGGTGGTCCCTCTTTTTAAGAAGGTGGACCGGAGGGTGTCTTCCAACTACAGGGGGATCACACTGCTCAGCCTCCCCGGGAAAGTCTATGCCAGGGTACTGGAGAGGAGAATACGGCCGATAGTAAAACCTCAGATTCAGGAGGAACAGTGCGGTTTTCGTCCCAGTCGTGGAACACTGGACCAGCTCTATACCCTCTCCAGGGTGCTGGAGGGTTCATGGGAGTTTGCCCAACCAATCTACATGTGCTTTGTGGATTTAGAGAAGGCATTCGACTGTGTCCCTCGCGGCGTCCTGTGGAGGGTGCTCTGGGAGTTTGGGGTCCGGGGCCCTTTGGTAAGGGCTGTCTGGTCCCTGAACGACCAGAGCAGGAGCTTGGTTCGCATTACCGGCAGTAAGTCAGACTCGTTCCCAGTGCATGTTGGACTCTTTGTCGCCGGTTCTGTTCATAATTTTTGAAGAAAGAGCTGAGCCGCAAGGCGAAGCTCTCAAATACCGGTCAATCTACGTTCCTACTCTCATCTATGGTCATGAGCTGTGGGTCGTAACCGAAAGGACAAGATCCCGGATACAGGCGGCCGAAATGAGCTTTCTCCGCAGGGTGGCTGTGCAATCCCTTAGAGATAGGGTGAGAAGCTCAGTCACTCGGGAGGAGCTCAGAGTAGAGCCGCTGCTCCTCCACATCGAGAGGGGCCAGCTGAGGTGGCTCGGGCATCTGTTCCGGATGCCTCCTGGACGCCTTCCCGGGAAGGTGTTCGTGGCGCGTCCCTCCGGGAGGAGACCCCGGGGAAGACCTAGGACACGCTGGAGGGACTATGTCCTGGCCTGGGAACGCCTCGGTGTTCCTCCGGAAGAGCTGGAGGAAGTGTCTAGGGAGAGGAAAGTCTGGGCATCTCTGCTTAGACTAGGGATGGGACGATACACTTAAACTCACGATACGATGCACCTCGATATGCCAGGGTCACGATACGGTACGTCACGATACGATATCAAAAAAGGGATAAAAAAAGACAAAAATATTACTGTATAACAACAACTTATTTATTTTTGTAACTTACAACATTTTTATGGTAACGTTGAAGGTGGTGGTTCATGTTTGATGTGTTGGATGTGGTGTAAGTTACGGAATGACAGCATGGCATAGCTTACACACAGTCTTAGTCTTGTCAGTTACTCTATTGCCATCTTTGTCTTTTTTAATGAGAAAGCCAAAATACTGCCAGACATATGACTTGTATCCAGGCGGAGCGTCCTCAATTTCAACCTCATTTGACTCCATCGTCGGCTGTTTGGGGGCAAGGCAGTTGGTGCTATGCTAATATTTGTTAGCTCGGTGTAGACTGCAGTGTTCGTTGTTGTTGCAACATGCGCTGTCTTGACGTACCGCACCGTTCCCCGGATATAATTTTTTTTTTTCATTTAGTTTTACCCTGCTTGATCAGCAGATGGTGCTGCCAGCCTGCCACCATAGACTGTATGTTTGCCCCATATACATACACACACAGATATAATACACTAAATTATTTATATACCGTAAAAACTTCAAATAGTAGCCCGGGGCTTTTATTTTCCCAAATCGTCAAACTGCACCGGCTTGTATTTGAGACAGGCGTCTATATGAGACAGGCCTTTATAATTTAGTGTTGAGATGTTGTTCATTGATTGTATAGGTCCGTCTCTAATCTCTAAAAATCTCCAAATGCTCCACGTGAAACTGCGGTCTTCCGACCTTTTACTATCGCGTCAATTGATTTTGATTAATATGCACGAGGGAGAGAGAGCAAGACAGCGCTCGTGTTGTTTGAAGACGTGAGAGTGTGCGCGCGTGGCCGGAGCGCTCTCTCTGCTCGTAACGCGCCCTGTCAAGCGCAGCAGTCATTCTATTCTACATCACTCACCGATCAAAAAAGGCAGGGACAAAAAATTTGCTTTGGCTCCCGCCAAAAAGCAGACAATCTGACGGTTTTAGAGGATTAAATACAACCGAAACTAAAAAACAGACCCGGCCTCTATTTGAGACTGACCTTTATTTACCCAAACCTGCAGCCACACCAGGCGTGTAAAAGAGACAATCGTCTATTTGGGACTCTGCTATTATTTGAAGTTTTACGGTACTACGCAAATCATGCAGCAGTGCCATCTATCTTTATTTTGCGATCCATTTTTTTCGACCTCGATGCGTTTCGTCACGTTTTGTATCGCGATATTTTGTCAAACGATATTTCGTCCCATCCCTAGCTTAGACTGCTGCCCACGCAACCCAACCCCGGATAAACGGAAGAAGATGGATGGATGGATGGTGTTGTTGTTTTGGAACCCAATGTTCATTAAAATATCTTCTTTTGTGTTCCACAGAATACAGAAACTCATACAAGTTTTGAACGGCATTGGTGCGAGTAAGAATTTTAATTTTTGCCTAAACAAGCCTTTTAACAAATTACAATTGAGTATTACAGTAACAAAAAGTGTTAATGAAATGACCACAATTGAACGCCAGATCCCCTTCACACTGTAACACGAAACTGGCCAATCTAATCGTAAGAGACAGATGTGCTGCCCAATTACTGACTGTAGCCCTTTGAGAATGAGAGCTACAAATCAGACACGACCAACAGTACCAGGCACTCTAATGCACCGATAACAGACACTGTCTCTGTTTCTTTGTCTCTCATGACACACACACACACACACGTTTGCATGTAGATGAACATACTGAAGTATCTATGCATGCATACCGCTGACACACACACACTTCAACTCGTTCACACACATACAGTCTCTCTTCTTGTCTCGCTATCCCTCACACCCAACCCCCCAGCACCTCAGGGTTTGAAATTCATGTGCGAAATAAAGAGAGAGAGAGAGAGAGAGAGAGAGAGAGAGAGAGAGAGAGAGAGAGAGAGAGAGAGAGAGAGAGAGAGAGAGAGAGAGAGAGAGAGAGAGAGAGAGAGAGAGAGAGAGAGAGAGAGAGAGAGAGAGAGAGAGAGCACATGGGGTATGGCAGGAGGCTGGTGAGGGAAGGAGAGAGGAAAAGGGGGGAGGGGAGAATCGAGCAGGAAGACAGTGACATATGAGGACAAAAGAGGCAAAAAGAAAGTCAAAAACAAAAAAGGAACCACAGTATCTCATAAAAGAGAGCGCCTCGTCAAAGGTACGACTTTGGCGGGGCAAATGTAAATGTCTGCATCAACCTGGAAACATTCCAACACACACACACACACACACACAACATGTGGACACATTCCAGCAAGCTGCAGCTATTAACCCTTACACCACAACTGTACTTCCATAATTACTGCTTCTCCAAAGAAACATATGTTCAGACAGACCGCTGCTACCCCCCACTAGATATTAAGTGCAGTATATTATGCACACTATCAGGCCCAATCATCAGATTCTTCCTACACAGTGAAATGTCATTGCCTCTAACAGTGATATTCTCAATGTCATGACAACTCACACGCAGACAATACCAAATAGCTTTAAAACTCAGACAATAATATCCCAAAGCTGTTCACACATAACCACTTCAACACATCGCCCCAGCATTCAGAATAAGGGTCAAGGTTTTTCAATGACCAACTAATGAACTTTGAAGCCGAATGAGTTGCATACTTTCATCTGGTATTGTCTCTGAAAGAACACATGATTTCACCATTGTATTATGTTAAATTGAGTTAATTCTATTTATTTGAATCACAATCAGTATAAACAAATACAAACCACACTTACATTAAGGTAAATATATGTATATATTTGTAATTCTCTGGCAGATGTTTATTGAAGAAAATGTCTGTATAAGATTACAGAAATTGCTCTTAATTGAAACTATAGCAACAGAAAACATACTATAAATAGTCTGAAATTAATTAATTTTTTGTACATGTTCATATTATATTATATGATCATGTAAAATAAAAGTATTATTATATTATATACAAGTATATGACAAAAACATGCACATTATATAACTTGGCAATCAAAAGCCGGTGAGCCGCTATACTGGAGAGTGAAGCAGCAAATGTAAGCTAATATGTAAATCAGGCTAAGGGTATTTAATAAAATATTTGCTGATTCCAGCTCCAAACTTCCACTGCAAGCATATTTTAGTCTATAAACTAAAAGTTGCGAATTGTGTTTTTCTCTGGTTGTAAAACAGATTGTTCACTCTATAGTGTCAATTTAAGTACAAAAAGTTAAGTATTTTGTGCTCTATTTTTAAGTGGCGGTAGGATTACACAACAAACATACATTTCTATGTGCCTTCCCTTTGGTAAAGATGCATATTCAGTGTTTTTCAAAAATGCCTCCCGATCAAATTAGCGGGAACAATGAACCTGATACTTTAAACTGGTAAACAGCCTCTTTAATTTTCAGCCCATGTTTTCCAAATGCATTGTTTTATGCTACTGACTGGAAATCGTATCATTCAGCTAATTGAGACATCTGGCTGAATCACACGCCACTGTGAGTTTGTACTGAGTGTGTGTGCATCTGAATGAAGAGCTATGTGCGGCTGCGGTCTCCCAACACAGCTCTGAGATGCAGGGGAGGATGATATGAACACGACTGAAAGATGAATTATGAGATCCTTGCCAGTATTAAAACAAGAGCCAACGCTCTCAAAACATTTTAATTTCTCCCCAAACTCAAACTGCAATTTTACAACCTGTCTAATTATGAATCACATTCACATTGGCACTGAACCGCATGACCATCTGCTGATAGTAACCAATACAAAACTGACAGTCTTTTCCTCTAGTCTATCCCATCCAAATTTAAAGAACAATAACAATTATTGGATTATTTGTCCAATGGATAAGACTTAAGCTTTGTAGTTCAAATAACATTCATGCACCTGTGTTCTCCTTGGGTTCCTTTCAAGCTTGGACAAGCACAGCAGAGCAGACCTTAACTGACACAATTCCCCATAGGGTTTTGTTTTAATCTTTCTTGAGGAATTCATCCGCCTGCACGCTGGTGGACTGCTACTGAGCTCCAAACGTATCCTGTGGCTACACGAAAATTGAGATGTCAAATTATCAACCAATTTCTGACACTGACACCAGGCTCTTCTGCTGGCTCTGCTCCCTTTTAGGAATTTAAACTGCATTTTTCCTAAATTATCTATTTCTGAGAAATTTCATGGAACAAACAACTTATCGGCCCAAGATTCTGGGAAATGTGGAAGTTTTAAGTACATGACAGATTCTCCTCTTCAGTATTTTGTTCACCAAGTTCCAGAGAAGCTAACATTACAGTTTTGTCCCTGGAAGCACAGTTATCCTAAATACTGCTCATCATCATCCTCTCAAGAATGTTAAGTTAGTTTTAAATTAATAGCCTAGATCTTCCAAAACCAGACAATACATCATTAACTCTCAACTCAGATTTTCTGAATAAGTGAGAACAATGTCCCTGAGTCTAATTTTATTTCTCATCAACACTAAATGTTTTTCACAATTCTACCAACCATTGCTTTTCCTTTCACAAATAGACAAACTGGCTAACTATGTTAATTGGTGCCAATACTTAATTCTCAAAACTATGTGATGACTGGAACCTCGCAGAGTAATGCAACAAGTCTTTCAAGCAAGATCTGAACTATTTAATATTCAATTGCTGCCATAGATACCTATAGATGCAACTAGATATGGGTCTAGCAATCATTAATGTCAAATTGCCACTCTTTTTTTCAAAACTGCATCACCTAAAGTATTTTGTAAATGTGCCTGATTGCATTTTTGCACCACTGCTTTGTTTAAACCATATTGTGCTATTGTAGTGAAGTCAAGACAGCTAGAGAAATAGATGATGATGTATATCTGAAATATGCTGAACATTTGTTATTGAAATGTTCACAATTCATTCTTTCTAAGAAGACGAGCATTTCCCATGCAATTGTAATATGCTAATACACAAAACAATGTAATGACTTCAACATCACAAATTACCAATACTGGGACTACTGCAACAAGTTTCTGAAAACTTTCAAAAGCAAGATCTGACATATTCAACATCCATTTGCCATAGTACATACTTAAACATACTAGCATACATACTCGGGTATTAGGCACAACTAAATATATGGATCTAGCAATCATTATTGCCAAACTACCTCTCATTTATTTTCAATCTTCTATTTATTTGCATCTTCTATTTAGTAAATGTGCCACAGTGGAATTGCTCCAATGCTTTGTTTAAACCAAATTGTGGTATTGTGGTGAAGTCAAGAGAGCTAGAGAAATGATGATGTATATCTGAAATATGCTGAACTGAAATGTTCACGCTTCATTCTTTCTAAGAAGTAAAGCTTTCCCCATGCAATAGTATCGTCAAGAGGTCAAAAGTAAGTGAAAGTTCATCACAAGATATTTCACTTTTGCGTGTTTTATCCATCTCTCTAAGCGGAAAGATCCAGTGCAATCCGGTGACTGGGGATATCCTGAGGTGTATGCAATCCATTACAGTATGGTGTGTGGTTGAATTTCATCCATTATGAATGAGAAATACATGAGATGGAGAGAATGGAGGGAGGGAGTAAAAAAAAGGAGTGGGAGAGATTGACAAACAATGGAATGTTGAAATGTTCTACAGCCTGATCTGAACATGGAAAATATTCCAGATAAGGAAAGTTGCGACTGGATAAGAGAAAGAATGGTATACTGAAAATCGTTTGTATTAATAAAACTGTCAGTATTAATATACACCACTGAACATCAAATCAATTTAAAGCTGAAGTATGTCATGTCTGTGCCACCAGCATCAGACCCAGCCCAAACTAATACTATTGGTTGAGTTAATGTTGCTATATCAAGTAATGTTTTGATAGCACCACAGAGTACTTAAACATACTTGTGCAGAACATTAAGATGTTTCTTTTTTAAATACAATACACATTTCATTTAATGTCTCAATTTCTTTTAATCTCAATATCAAGATCATGTCAATTTCAATTATGGATTCTAAAAATAATAGGGGTGTAACAATTCATGCATTTTCTTGGTCTATGTTCAGACTGCAAGATCAGATTTTTGAAAGTCAAGATCAGTGACTGTCCGCACTTTTAATTGCAAGTGATCAAATAAGATATGTGTGTCCAGACATAACCAACCTGTCTGCATTGGTTGCTTTAGTAATGACGTAGGCGTACCCACGTATGTGACGAGCCTTTCAAAGTGGAAGCAGGAAAAATGGAGGTGCATCATCTTCCTCTCCAAATAAGCTGTCGAGTTGCGGTGCAGAACTCCGTCGCACAGGAAAACGCAGAAATCTTTGGACATACCAATTGAAAACCCTGTGAAGTTTTGACATTATCGTTATGTGCCGCGTTAAGAATAATGCAAAAGACAGTTTGAAATTCAATTTCATGTGTTTTTTTGCTATCCAGAGACCCAAAAACCCATCTGGATATGCAAAATATATATATATATATATATATATATATATTTTGCTGGCAGTCTGAACATGGCCTTAATGAATCAATCGATTAAAAATCCAACCAATGCATTTTGAAAATTAGTTTTAAATGGTTTAATATTTAATTATTTAATAATCAATTAAAAGTGCTAAATATCAAACCCATTGTGACAATATTTTAAAATATACAATATTCAAAATATCAAGTATCTTTTTTTCATCCTTAACAGGATTGCACTGGCTCTTCAGCCCCTACGCAACTCTCACTGAAATTAAAGTAGTCTCTCATTCTTCATTTTCTTGGCTATTATTTGAAAGTATTTTAAAAGTCCTGTATACGTACTGGTAAAAGTTACTAAACTGAATGGCTATTCCTTGTTCACTCTGAATTGACTTTTGAACTGAATTGAATGAGACATGAATGTTGTTGAACAAGCATTGAAGTTTCTATAGACAGTTGATATGCAATACCCATGGGGCTCTGACATGAACAAACATGGATAAGACTGATGAAGTTTCTGACCTTGATATTGGGACAAGGCTGATGCTAATTTACACACTGTTTTGTTACAGAGAACCATGGGAAACATTCCACGATGACAACTTTGTAAGAGTGATGAGCCTGAAACAAGGCCACATGGTCTGCTACAACTGACTGAGAGATTGGAAATTCAAAATATAAATAAAAAAAAGCTGAAGAATAAAGCTAACTCTTATAGTTGTCAAAACATAAGCTTAAATAAATGGAAATATCCATTTAATCTAGTAGAGTGATTCAAAAATCTGAGACCACACTGAAAATGTGTAGTTCAAAAACAGAAAGAATTAGGATTTTTGAAATGTTAAACAAAGAAACATTATAACGTAAAGTGAATAAACAATATGTAACATTCTGCACCATTTCTATGTAATGTATTCAAATAAGTGACCATGTGCAAAAGATCAGATTTTCTTGCTTCCATTGAAAATTCTTAAACAAAATTCACAACTGGATTGTTTGATTGCATGTTGATCATGCTGTTATTTTAGCAACAAAGGAACTTATTTATGGAGAAAAAACGCACATGTCGAGTCGTTTCCGTTGAGCTGAATCAAAAGAAGGCACAGTGCATAGTTACATGACTGTGATTCCACACACTTCTTAAATTATGCATCAAAGGACTTCTTCAGCTCCAATCCATAAGTTTCAAATATCCTCCTGATCACAAGTTGAGCTCCAATAACAGTGTTACCACGGAAGCCTGGGTTATGTAACGTTACATAACAGACAGGCGGTATGAGTAATATTTCATAACACTAGAGACCCTGACACCATGGCATCATCTCTCCTTTGCTCTTTTCTCTCACTTCATCTCTCTTCTGATGTTGAAATCAATGGCGTTATTTTCCGGAAAGTTCCCTTGACGGCCATTGATGGCTCAGTATCAAACGGAGCGTGTCGTTGTGGGGCGGCTGTGTTTTTCCCCCCTCTGCCTCTGTCTGTCAAGCACTAGACTAGACACTTTCCTCATCCAAATTTTGATATCAAAGAGTCATCAAATTCATCCCCCACCCTCGACTCTGTTCGCCCTGATTTCTCTCTCCCTTCAGTCCCCTTGAGTGCTGACAGGGTCAGGCTAGGGTCACGGCACAGATGCACGCCATCCACCAACAGGCCATGGCAAGCAACCAATCACAGACAGGAGACTGCAAAACCACTATCATGATGATTTTCTGAAGATAATGGATTTTATATTGCTGCAGATTAATAATATCAACAACAAGCTCTTTGTTAGATCAGACGTTATAAATACGAAAGCTACAAAATGTACAGTAGATCCATAACAGGAACACCGAGCAGACATATTCGACCACATCCTCTTTATATATATTTTTTTCATCCATGTTACCCCAAAAAAATAAAAGCTAAATATAAACTTGTTAAAATGGGAAACATAAAGCATGAAGAATTAACTAATATTAAGTTGTTATTGCTTGTTAAGCCACTGGTTCAAAAGTCAAACCAATACAAAGAAAAACAACACCACCACAACCACAAGTGTAAAGAATTGAAAAATGAACATGACCAAACAAGAACCAAAAGAAATCAGACCTTTCATACAAAAGAATTCACACGGTCAGTATCACTCATTTGATTTTTGAGAAAGTCAGTCTTTTGAAATCCAGTTTTTGCTTATGCATTTAAAATGTATTAAAGGGATAGTTCACCAAAAAAATGAAAATTCTGTCATCATTTACTCACCCCCAAGTTGTTCAACAGAAGACACGTCGTCTTCATGATTATATTTCAACAACAAATTGGAGTAAAAACATATAATTAAATTTAGAAGTTAATGAAAAACTGCCTCATGTGCGGTTTACATGTTTTCATACAATTTGTTATTTGAGTGTTGATTATATCTAAAAATAAATAGAAACTGAATTTAGGCTTATAGTCTGGGTTCTGTTGTTAACCTTAAATATTATAGTAATGTACAAGTAAGGGCTCCCTAGATTACAGCCTTAGCAGAGATTTTTTTTTTTTTTTTTTAATGTAAACTTAATAAACTTTTAATTATAACTGAATTCATTTAAAGACAGAGACACAATTTGTTCAGTAAACCACTGTTTAATAAAAATATTTAGTTTTCTCCACTCTGCTGTACCGAAACGTGACGTCAAAACCGAGGTACATACCGAACCGTCAGTTTTGAGTACCGGTACCGTTACACCCCTACTGATGTTAAGAAATACACAGTTCCTTTAAACAAAGTCTGTCCATAAAAATTGCACAGCACACATAATGCTCATAAACACAATACAGATATACAAAACATAAAACAACTATATGTATCAAAATGATAGTTCACCCAAAACTGATTTACTCACCCTCATGTTGTTCTAAAACTGGAACGTAAAAGAAGATATTTTTGAGAAATGTCTTTGTAATTTTGCCCATACAATGGAAGTCAATGGTCACCAAAACAGATTTTCCTAAATGTCTTCTTTAATTGTTCCACAGAAGAAAAAAAGTGATACAGGTTTACTTTGAGACAGCATGTAGGTGAGTAAATGATGACAGAATTGTCATGTTTGGATGAAAAATCCCTTTATTATGTATAGTTTCCCATTTAAAATGCAGAGCAAAAATGAAAACTTGCTTGAGGAGAACAACCTTACGAAAACCACAAACACACTTATTCTCATTACAAAATGCTTACAGACACACACCCACACACAAACAAATGTTACACCTACCAGATCCAGGTGCATTAAGGACAGCAGCAGAAAATGATCAAAACCAGACACTCCCTCTGTACAAAAATGTGGAGAGATACCACAATAATCCACAAAAATCTCATCCGGAATGAAAGGAGGGAGAAATTTCTCAGAGGAAACAGAGGTACGAACATCACGACACACACAGACAGAGCTGGAGCATTTGGCTTTTGTGCATTTCAACAACAATGTATCTGATTTAATGCCTCGATGCACCGAACAAACCCCTGGATGAGATGTGCACTTTACCACATGTGTCCACGATCTCGGTGCGCTCTTTCGTTAGTGGTTCCGACGATATATCTCCCAAACGTTCGCAACAAAAACGCTTTAGATTGTTACTTTTCCGAACTCAAAAACTGAGCGTGCCTTTTTGCCTAGAGCTAATTGTACAAGTCAACTATGGCACACATACAGGCCCGAGATCTGTGGCCATTGTCTCGGATTCCCCTGAGCTAGCGGTCGACCGGATGGATGGACGGACAGTTGTGGGGGTTCCCGGATGAAAGGATGATGGGCAGAGGAAGTAAGGGGCATACTGGGAACGGCACGCAAGACAGAAACAGGGAAAGAGAACGACCCCCACAATTCCAAGCACGGTTTACCCTCCTGCATGTTCAAGCATGCATGGTGAAATACACACGCACTCACGACACACGCATGCATGCAGAATCACTTACAGACAAAAGCTACCGTGCAAACTAACAATATATTTGCAGCACAAGCATTAGACAAGGAAAAGTGAAGGAATGAAGAAACGATAAGTCCGTTCTCATCACACATGCTTTGATTCTTTGCTTCGCCGATGCCTGAACGCTGCACATCCCCAATATCAGCCCCGCACAATATGAAACAAGGCAACCCATAGCAAAACTATACGGTTATTCAACAAGACGAAATTGAGGAAACAAAAATAGAGAAAAAAAATAACGCTTTTGAACATGATTTCAAAAAGTGAACGAGAAATTGTAGGAGAGAATGAACAGAGATAAAGTTGAAAGATACAGATTGACAGAATGGGATAGTGACTGATGAAAAAGAGAGAACTAGAGGGTTAAAACAGAAAGACGAGAGTACCAGTCTGGTCGTTCCTCCTCCTTTTCCCGCGGTTCCGTTGATCCCACGTTTGGTTCTTTCTCTCGTTGCTCCGGGTCCTTCCTCCTCTCCGCTATCCCAGCGGCAGTCACTTCTCTCATCTCAGTGTTTCCTTCCAAACCACGTTTTTTTCCTACTACCCATCCCATCAGCCCATTTCCTACTGTTCATTCAGCACTCTGTACTGCTTTCACACTATGAATGCAAGATTTTTGTGGGATAGGGCTGGAAAAATATTCAACAAAAAACATGAATAAAAATTTTTTGAATGTAAGTGAAGTGCAAAGGAGAGCGGACGGTGACCAGGCACCGAGACAAGTAGGAAAATGAGCTGTTGAAGGGGCCTGGTATTTTAGGGAGGCATGCAGAGGGGTGGGGGGGACCATTAGAAAAGGCTGCGCGTGTTTCTCCGTCCAGGAGGGAGGAACACGGATGAAGCTGCCAGGCTGCGAGGATGAGAAGCACTGCAGTCGTCGGAGAGAGGAAGAGAGAGAAAGAGAGAAATCGTAAGGGCGCATGTGTACGCGGGCGACCGCATGAGGAGGTGGGAGGGGAGAGAATGACAGAGAGGGAACGATAGATAGAAAAGCGAGGCTAAGGGGTTCACAGGAGGGAGGGAAGGAGGAGGAGTGAGCCATAGCCGAGAGTTCAGGGGAGGGGGCCGGAATACATTTTCTTGTCCTCCGCTCTCATCTCCCGGCGTTCGATTTTCTTTCATTTGTTCTTGTGTGTTCTTCTTTTTTTTTTTATCCAATCTCACCTTCTTGGTTCCAGGGCAAATATCTGTGCCTGGAAAAAAAGCGGATATTCCAGTCTGTGCTTTCCCGTTCCGCTCTCCGTCTCACTGTCTTCCAGGTCATTTTCTCCACATGCACTTGAACTCCAAATCCTGTCTGCCGGCCCCTCCCCCCGACCTCTGTGACTCGCTCTCCTTCTGATGGAGGCTTGAAATAGTGCTCGCAGGCTGTAAGTGAGAGTGAGAGCGAGGGGAGGACGAGGGGGACAGAAAGGGAGAGAGACGTGGGGGGAAGGGGAGAAGGTTTACACGAACAGACTCTGTGCCGAGAGTGAGTGTGTGTGTGTGTCAGACGGAGAGAAAATGAGAGGAAGAAACCCTGTGCACATACATGTGTTCAGAGATTTGGTTCTCAGAAATTACAGTGAACTGCAAAAAACATTAATTCTTGGAACCAATTTTAAACAGGGCCATCTATTGTCTTTGAGGGGCCATGGCTCACTTGATACCCTAGGCGAGATACGATATGAGCAAAAAAAAAACTATTTTTAACAACTTAGTAACTCTTTACATATGTGCTAAACCAGCGGTTTTCAATAGGTGAGGCGCGCCTCCCCAGGGGGGCGCCAAAGAGCGACAGGGGAGGCGCGACACGCGAAGAAAAATTAACTGTATGCAGCTCTTGAGCTCTATTAATATCGGCTGTGAGGAAAAAAAGATTTTTGGGGGGGAACTTGCATGCGGTTTAATATTTTCGAGTCAATTAATTTCACCTACCAATCATATGAGAGGAACGCAGCTCTAACACGTTACAAGCCTATCAGAAGCAGAGCAGGTCCAGGCAACACAGTATGATTGAGATACGTCAGCGTCGTCGGTGAAAGCATGGAGCGCGAGTTAAAAAATAAATAAAAAATTGGAGCGCAAGTTCATGAAGCCTGGGGATGATGTCCTACCCACGGGCGTAATTTCCTATGCGGACAGGGGGGACATGTCCCCCTACACTTTTCAAAATCCCGTTTGTGTCGTTTGGAAAGAAAGAAATATCTGAGAGACCGTTTTGAGGCAAATAAATGGAAATTTTATAATTATATAGAGTTAACACTGCGTAAGAGAGACCAAGTGTGTCCGAGCATTAGTAAATTGGTCCATAGTAATATATAATTACTATATAAGAGAAGAGGCATGGTTCGTTCGAGCAAGTTCGATAAATGGACAATAATATGTTGTCCAAGCCGATTTACTGTGCATGCGTGGTACGCGTTCACCGAGCGGACCTCAGCAGACAGTAAATATACAAGTAGTGCGCGCCATAGACATAATAATTATGTCTATGGTGCGCGCCCATGCTGTCCGCGGCTGTCCATGTACGCGTCCAAACTGGAGTATATTTTGTGCTTCACACACACACACACACACACACACGACGCACAGAAAGACACGCGCCAGTATCGAGTTATCTTTCGCGCTTGAACGAAAAATAACACAGACATTTAGGCTATGCCAAAATGTCCGTTTTGTCGAGTATCTTCACAAGAATAGTCTTAAATGAGTTAAATACAATCTTAAATGAAAGTAAAGAGTAGTGAGAGAATGAGATGCGTGAGATCCTGTCAGCAGGTCTTAAAGTGACAGTAGCCACTAATTCTCACTAATTCAGTAAAGTTAACGAAAGAACAAAGAGAACATAGAAAATTACTCACTACTCTTGAGTAAGGAACGCTTGTAGCTTTAATAACGATTAATCTATATTTCATTTATAATTTATGCAGTACGGACTGTTTTATAACCTTATTCAATTTCTGTATATTTCATACCTGTTAGACAGGAAAGGTACGGGCAAATATGACATTTATTATGGGTTTAAGTGAGGATTGTTTTAAGTTAACTTAAATTAAAAGTTGTTATATTTTTTGAAGCTTAAAGGGTAAGTTCGGTATTTTACAATTAAAGCCCTGTTTTAAGATCGTTTCTAAAGAAATCGAACGGTTAAGATTAAAGTTTGGACACATGCTGCTGTCCCGAGAATTTTAGGTTTATTTGGTAGCTCCCCCAACCTCTACAATGCTTTCATAGCATATGAAAGAATCATTCATAAAACGCATATAATAAAATACCGAACTTACCCTTTAATGTACGGAGCAAAAATAATTTTCATGGAGACATCATAGCTATATTAATATCAGTGATACTGGACCTTCATTCATAAAAAAGATGCCATTAACATACAGCCATAATACTTGAAAATAAATCCATTGAAGATAAGTCCGTCTGTGCGGTTTCTCTCCAATCGGCTTTGGCGCCGATTACACGTTAAGCATGTTTTGTTGACTTGTGGTTAGGCCTACTGACGTTCAGTGATTTTAAATTAGGCCTGCATGAAGTTGGAAATGATTTGCTGTTGCAAAGAATCGTTTATGAATGCACTTTAAAAAAAGTTGTGGAAATAAAATGTCTTCAAATACAATATTAAAAAATTAGGGCTGTCAAATGATTAATCGTGATTAATCACATCCAAAATAAAAGTTTTTTTTACATAATATATGTGGGTGCATTGTGTATAATTATTATATATATATAAATACACACACATGCTTGTATATGTTTAAGAAATATTTTCATGTATATACTGTATATAGATTTATATATAATTTATATTATATATAAATATAAATATTTTATATATAAATTATATTTTTTTCTTAAATATACATGCATGTGTGTGTATATATATATATACAAAATAATTATACACAGTGCACCCACATATATTATGTAAAAAAAACTTTTATTTTGGATGTGATTAATCGTGATTAATCATTTGACAGCCCTATAAAAAATATTTACATTTTATCTGTTTTTATTGAAACTCTTCATTGCCTGGAACACACAAAAGATGGCATTTACTGCAGAGGCGTGTGGGGGTTAGGGCAGGCGGACAGGATTTTGGGGAAGGTGGGGCTCGGCTGTCCTTACCTACTGTAAGGGGAGGCTCACATTCACCCAATTTGAAAACCCCTGTGCTAAACTACTGATCATCATGGATTTTCATTGTATGGAAAAAAAACATGAGATTTCTATAATGGCCTAATTCCACAGGACAAAGTCATACAAGTTTTGAAAAAGAGTTGAAAAAAGTTTTGACTGTCAGTTTAAAGCAAATTAACTGATTGGACTTTACCACATTTAGACATGTTAATGGGTGGTTATGTCATAGAATTGTAGACAACTGTTTTTTTTACCTATGATAATCCATATATATATATATAAATATATATATACAGATGCCTCATTAACGGCTGTTTCTATGGGTCGCTATACATAATCCGTCCAGCATATTGGAGTGATCAAAGCCAGTCCATGAACATTCGAGAGCAAGTTGACAGTGTCTGCAACCATAGTTAGACGCATATATCAGGGCTCTAGAATGCGACCAATTTGGTCGCATATGCGACCAAAATTTGTAAGGGTGCGACTAAATTTTTTCCTAGGTCGCACCAGTGCACCTAACCTTCTCGCATGATCGCATCCGTTGCCTCTCAACAAACGAGTCTTTTGTTCTCCTTGCACGCTTGGTTGGATCATATCGTGGTCTAAACCAATCAGAGATAGAGATTGGGCTGGTCTTTGCCTCTGATTGGCTGTGGTTCAGATATTCCTGTAGGACTAAAATGCTCCGTGCTGTCTGTGTGATAGAACTAAATTGCGACGTGAGCACCAGAGAATCAGTTACGGCAATCAGCAGCATCAGCTAAATAAACGCAAGAAAACAGACGACGAAGAAACTTTAAAAAATGTAGGCTACTTGAACTAGGTAAAAAATATTGATTTCTCGATTTTAATCGATTCTCATTTTACGAACCGTTGGGCTATGCTGTTTTCAGTTGATGAATGAATGGAACATGTAGCGAGCATCCCATCCAATAAATCGCAATAATATTTGTGCTTTGTTACTATTGATATGAAACAAAGTCTCAGATTTCAAATTAGGTCCATTTTCTTATGAAATTCAAAAACATAAATAGTGTTTTGACGCTGTTGCGTGAGATCGCTCTGGCTCAGCTCAGCCCCAGAGAAGCAGCAGCGCGGAGTGCACATGATCTTCTCTTCCGCCTTAATAATACCAGTTACAGCGCGAAATAAACATGAACGAGCATCTGAAAGTGTGTTAAAAGATAGGGTACAACTTATCGAAATCCGTATCTTTCACATGGAATCGCTCAATCAGTGTTTCAACCGTGGAAAGACGTCAGTAAAACGCTTGTAAACAATGTCATGTAACGTCACATTTACCTCAGAAAAAACATATCCAGTGACCATAAACTCGTTAGCTAGCTAGAAAAATTAACTCTAGGGAGGAGCATTTTGCCAAATATATGCACCATATTGCATATTAACCCTCTGAGACCTAAGGGTATTTTTAAAATAAATTTTCCGTCTGGTGTTATTTACTAAAAAAGCTTGTAAAACATCAACCCTTTTGTGCACAGACAATTGACACACCTCTTTTTTTTCAGGACAAATTGAACTTTCAGCATATTTGTGTTGCATTGATGTCACCTGAATGTAAAATAAGTTATGGGACCACAAAGACAAATGAAAAAATAAAACGGAAATTGAATCACTCAAACATTTATTGAAATCACACACAAATAAATAAAAGCTAAGCAAATGTCCTCTGGAAAACAGTTTGTTCATGTCTTTGGAGTCCTGGAGCACAGGAATAAACATTATAACTTGAACAGAACCAAAACTATTTACATTTTTCCAAAAGAAGTCCAGGCGTTTTGGGCCTCATGAAATTCACTGATGCCAAGCCTCAAAACAGTTCCTATCAGGAATCACACAGAGGGCCACATCACAGGCTTTGCATTTCCAGGGGGTGGCCTGTTTGACCATATTTAGAAAATGTATATTTTATTATATTAGTTTTTTTTTTTATATACTTTTACAGACAAACTATGGCAGACAAAGTGTAATCCACAACTCTGTAACAAACATAGAAAAACGAAATACTACTTTTACAGAACTTATTTTTACATATTTAGAAAATGTATATTTTATCATATTAGTGATAATATGATATTGATATATCATAGAATAGTGATATTCACTTTTACAGTAAATAAATAAATGGAACTTATTCTTCAGCAGGGTCTAAGACCATCCAGGTAATCTAGTTCCTCATCAGTCAAAAAGCTCTTTTCTCCAGAAAATCCATTATCCTCCATGGGATCAAAAAAGACCAGCGCTTGATTTAGATCCATGTTTCTCAATCTGACGATCCATTATTCAAAACTCGCGTCTCTCTGTGCGTCTCTCTCTCCACAATATCAGCCTTGGTTCATGCGTAATGACGCACACCAACGTGGATGACGGATCAGCCTGTCATTGGTCAACAACCTCACGCAACGCATGACGTGTTATCCAAAATGGCAGCTAGCATCGAGCTAGCGGCAAAAATGACGGATAATGTATAAATTATGGACATCAAGTCGATAAAACTTGGATATAAGCGTTTGGATTTATTGCTGAAACACTCTGAAAGGACGCACAAGTTCCAGGCTGGATAGAAAACCTTCTGTAAAGGCTAGAAAGACACGAAAGACACCCCCGTGACGGCTAGCTCGTTAGCTTTCTGCTGCAAAAAACGGTAAGAAAATCGATCAAATTTTCATCAAATAATATAAATATTTATCGGAGGAGTCGTGTGGCGTCGTGGACGATGCCGTCGGGTTCAGCGGGTTAATTATAATTTTTTAATGTTTTGCAATATTTAATGCATGTTGTTTGAAAAAATCTGGCAAGTTTTTATGCAGCCACCATTTAAATGTTTATATTTCATATAACTTTATTATTATAAAAATAAATAAAAGTGTAATTTAAGTGTTTGTGTACAAATCAGGTAATTTTTACCTTCAATATTATAGTAGGCTAATGAAGCAGTGGGCTACAACTGACTCCCAGTTTACAGCATTAGTTAAAGGAGAACTCCGGCGCAAAATGAACCTTTGGTCTAATTACACATTGTTACCTAGTCAACCGTTATCTGAGATTTGTTTTCATGATTATCGAATGTAAATAGTTTTATCTCTAAAAACAGTTTAGCCTATAAAGCTAGTATAACGCTAGTATATTGGGCATAGTGTAATGACAAATAAAAATCGCTTGTTAATACCACTAACAAGGCTGAAAATAGACCCACACTAACACGGTAGCATAATGAGGGTCCCCGCGAAGTTGACTGTATGTTTAAAATATCTTCTTATTAAACTGTCTGTACACTTACAAAGTTCTCAATGCTTCGGTTTGAAGGTAGGGACCCTCATTATGCTACCGTGCTAGTGTGGGGCTATTTTGAGCCTTGTTAGTGGTATTAACAAGCGATTTTTATTTGTCATTACACTATGCCCAATATACTAGCGTTATACTAGCTTTATAGGCTAAACTGTTTGTAGAGATAAAACTATTTACATTCGATAATCATGAAAACAAATCTCAGATAACGGTTGACTAGGTAACAATGTGTAATTAGACCAAAGGTTCATTTTGCGCCGGAGTTCTCCTTTAAGAGATTTGTTTTCCTTGAGAAAATTTGCCATGTATTGTACCTGATATCCAAAATAATCAATATTGAATCGAATTGTGAAATTTGTGTCAATACCCTGCCCTAACTTGAACAATGTAAAAACAGCACTTTAAATGTTTTATTTTTTTTAAAGATTAACATTTTTATATACAGTATAATTGTGCTTCAAAAAAAATGTATTATTATTATTCTTGTTTAAAAGCATTTACATAATATATATGAATGTATATGGAGCGTGATAAAAAGGTGACCTTGAAATTGTGGCGTTAAAGGCAACGCGAGACGAGGAAAAATTTTAGTGCACCTAAATTTTGTGCTGGTGCACCTAAATAAAAAAGTTAGGCGCACCAGTGCAACCAAGGCAAAAAGTTAGTCTGGAGCCCTGTATATGAATATTTATATCTGCAATTAACTTCAGCAGCTGATTTTGCTACACTAACACAATACAACAAGACAGAGTCAGCTAACATCACATTAAAAAGTTACCATTGTAAAAGTAAAACATTAAAAAAGTACCATGGTAAAAATCTGCAATACTGAGTTAAAAACAAACCAACACATTTTCACCTGTGAAAGGTTATCCCATTGCTTCAGGAATTTAAATCTCAGCGGTTTGACAAAGCAATGTGGTGGCATCATTGATTCTTACTGTGAGTGACGACACGCTGACTGTTCCAAGATGGCGGGAGCGCCGACGTGTCTGGAGCGGTCGAATCTATGAAGATAATCATGCAACTAATTATTAAGTAATCTTTTTTTTCTGTAAAAGTTGAAAATCTGGTGAGTCTAAAATAAATACAGTGAAATTAATAGTGGTATATTTTGGGTGCTGCAACAATACAACTACTTTAAGTGTTGGGTATTAAGTTTTGGGATTGAAAATAGTGATTTCACATGAGGCAAAGTAACCACAAAATAGTTTAGTGAAATTAAAAACAATGTCACTAGAGAGTCCATCTATAAGACATCAAATAGAGATTCAAAAAGACAAACCATCTAAAGTATTAAAATACATAATATGAAAGAAACACACTTTCACTTAATAATCTATGCTAGTAGGCCTATAATGGGGCAGAAAATATTGATTAATAACCTGTTCAAATGTAAGAGAGAAATTATTGCTGGGAACTACAAATTTACAAAGTTAAAGGGATAGTTCACCCAAAAATGAAAATTCTGTCACTGTCAGTAATTAGACACCCAAATGTTGTTCCAAATCCCGTAAGACTTTCGTTCTTGTTCGGGAACACACATTGAGATATTTTTAAATAAATCTGAGAGCTGGATCACTCCTCCATTGAAACTTGCCGGCCCAGAAAAGTTATAAAAGACATTGTTAAAATAGTCCAAGTGACTACAGTGGCTCAATCTTAAGTTTAAGTGAGTTCACGTAGTTTAACAGCGCAGCGCTTCCATGTTTGAACGTCACACGCATCACACACATGACCAGCGTTGGCCAATAGTGAGCCTACGTGTGACATACAACACAGAAGCGCTGCGCAGTTACAATACGTGAACTAACTCGAGGCCCACAGAGAAGGAAATGAATAGTTGAATAAAGTCGTTATTTTTGTTTGTTTTTTGCACACAAAAAGTATTCTCATCGCTCGATAAACTTGAGCCACTGTAGTCACTTGGACTATTTTAACGATGTCTTAACTTTTCTGGGCCGGCAAGTTTCAATCCCATAGAAGCCTATGGAGGAGTGATCCAGCTCTCAGATTTAATCAAAAATATCTATATTTGTGTTCTGAAGATGAACAAAAGTCTTACGGGGTTAGAACAACATGAGGGTGAGTAATTACTGACAAAATGTTATATTTGGGTGAACTGTCCCTATAACTTTGTAAATGTGTAGTTCCCAGCAATAATTTCTCTCATTTCAACGTCGCTTGAAACTTAAAAGGCTGATTCGCGCTTCACGGCAGTGACGAGCACATGACGTCCAGTCCAGTGATTGTCCAGACACTTGGCTCAACCTTAAGCAATGGCCCTGAACGGTGGTTCAATGTCAATGTTAATGCCTTAACAACCTTCACCCTTTTGGCCATGTTGTTAAAACGTTGTTAGAAGGTTGGGTACATCCTGCCAACGTTCTGTGTTTGCTGGGTATTGTATACCCTCACTTTTTTGCTTCTATTTTAGAACACTTAATGATTATCTAATCAAAATAACAAATATGTTACAGTGACGAGATAAAAAAAAGAACTGGAATAGCTGCATGAACATATCAATTTGCTTTCTCAAGTCAATAGCTTTATATGCAACTTTGCTTGCAAACGAATGCATAAAAATGACCATCTGGATATAAACGAATGCAAACAGATGGTAAAAATCGTGACATTAAACATTTGGGTAAGACTTGCCTGTATTTTTCACAGTTTTAACCGTTTGAGGTAATGTTAGCATCCTCTCTGCCTCAATGGCAAACATAACGTTACTGCAGTTCTCCAATAATGCAGCATCTAGTCAACAAATTATTTACTTTATAATGACATGAAAAAAATACTGTAGATTACTTTATAGATACCATATCATCGTCTGTTTTAAAACTGCATCTGTCCCGCTCCGTGCGCGCGCAGCCTTCACGTGTCGAACTCCACGAGGAGAATCAGTGATATTTTTTATTTCGCCTCTAGAGGCCGCTCTCGTAATCGATTGATTGAATGATTCAATGTCTCGCTCATAAAGACAGTAACTTGTCGCCACCTACAGTTAAAGAAAGGGTCTGCACCACTGAAGCAAAGACTTAGACCCTTTCTTATACTGTCTATGACTTAGACTGACCCAAAATGTCAATAAATAACCAACTGCAGAACCACATGTCCTCACTGCAGTCTGCACCGTAATGAAGGTACTGGATTAAATCCAATAGTGGACACATGACTTTTCCCCCAAAACCAGATAACGGTTAGGGTGTAGCCAGGTTTAGGGGTTAGAATTGAATAATGCTGCAGGGAAGAGTTTTTGCACTGGACTGTTTTGGGTGAAAAAAATCCAGACGAGCAAGTGGTACAAGTGAGACAAGTGAGGTGATACAAACAGATACAAAACAAATCTAACTCGCTAATTAGCTCAGTAACAATAATACCAAGACAATTGTGTTTTTAACAATGTAAATGAATACAATTTCTTAAGGTCTCATATTTTATAAAGGCCACAGTGAGCACTAATTAAAGTCTAGAGCAACCTAATGTTTAAAGACCTGATAAGCCAGGAAAAATTGTTAGTGAGATAACAACCCTGCATTAACAACACTGTGCTATGCCCTTCAATAAGACACTCAACCTCAAGCTGCTCCAGGGGAATCGTCCCTGCAATTAGTGTACTCTAAAAGATGAAATACGACTGCTAAATCTCGCTTAACAGGGCCGGTTATGTCCTGTTGCGTTTAAACTAAGCAGTAATGTGTGTAATCCTATTAATTATTGGTGCTTTCTAAGGCTAATATTGTTATTTCGCATACTTAACTCCTCTTACCTTCTTTGATGTGTGCATTTTGGCCTCTAATTATCAACAAACATGATCAATATCAATCTATAAATGCCTTATGTCGTCTGATTGACAATTTATACTTTTTTAGTAAATAAAATAACCTTATTGTATAATTCTAAAAACATCTACATTCAGGTTGTTAAACGCCTTTTTACTGTGAAATCTGGAATGCTTTTTTATAAAGTAAATGTAAGAATAACTTTTACTGTGTATTGTAAGTGTTAAATAGGATACAATAGGCTTTTGAGGAGCATTTATTTGTACGTCTCAATCTTCACTGGATTGCATTGTATGTTTTGAATGAAAACTACAGAGCTTAAATCATAAAAGTAAGCATTTAAATATCATCTTGCTAAGACAGAGTAAAAAATATGATATGTATTTTATGCAATAAGCCTGCTATACTGTTATGAAGATATCATTGATTTACATTACAATCTATCACATTTCATCATATTTTTTGGCTCTATAAATAACTTCACCAAATTGCATATTTTTGCTCAGTTTGAACCTCTGAATAAAACTGGTGTTTTTTCATCCTCGAGTATGAGCTCTATATTATGTTGTTCTATTTAAAGCATAAAAGCTTGATTTTTCAAATATGATACAAACTGTTCCAATAAACTATTATTTCATATATCAGGTTTTACAGGGTTAAGATGAAAAACAAACCCCTAATCGTAAATATTACGCCTTTGGCACTTAAATAGTCATGCACTGGTTGTGCTATTGACATACCACAATTCATGGGAAGATTTTTAAACAAAGAAATTATTAACCTTTTTATTTATTATATTTAAAATGTTAAATATTTTATTTCAGATATGCTTTTTTTCTGAATCAGGCAAGTAAACAACCACCTAACAATATATCTAGCAATCCAAAATATCTAGCAATGCACTATTAACCACCTTAGCAAGCACTTAGTGTTACTAAGTGCTTGCTAAGGTGGTTAATAGTGCATTGCTAGATATTTTGGCAACCAACAACAACACACTAAGGTTATCCCAAAGTTACCGTAGTCAGCCGGATCCGGTCCATATCCATATCCAGACCAGTTGATAGACATGCACCTAGAGATGACCACAACAGATCCTAAATGATATCGATCCTCAATCTGACTTGTGACGTGTGTTCGTCTGGCCTGAGGAGAACTGGCCCCCTGAAGGTTTTTTTTTTTTATAGTCACCTTTGGCTTGCTTATAGTTGCAGGGGACACTCAATATTCAGCAATATTATTGATTTGACTGCACTGACACTATCGGATGAGCACTGAACTGAGCTGGACAATGACATCACTGTTTCTGCAGAGCTGCTTTATAGCTGAATTGAACTAAAAACTTTACAGTTATTAAACTGAACTGAATCAACTGCAGCTGAACAATGGCACTATTATCTTTTTAGAGCTGCTTTACTGCAGAATTGAATTCTTTTGATTCAATTATTTAATTTCATTATTTCATTCATTATTGACTTTCATTTAGCATTATTTTGATATTTATTACTGTAAAGCCGCTTTGAAACAATCTGTTTTGTATGAAGCTGTATATAAATAGCAATGGTTACTGAATTTTCATTGGCTTAGTCCTTGTGAGGATCAAACCAGGAACCTTTTTACTTGTTCATGAAGTATTAAACACCACACCATAATATAGCAACAAAGCTATCATTGACAATAACAATACATTATAAATTCCACAAAAGTACTGTATTTTTGGTTCCTCCACCAGCAGCCAGGTGCACACATGCATCACCCTAGTGCTGATAAAGCTTCATTTTTTCATTTCAAAATGCTTGTACATCTATCTTTTGTTGCTTTAATGCTCATTTTCTCGCCACTTCTACTTCCCCCTTGGTCTCCAAACAAATCAGTCACAATGACAGCACTGCAAACAAAAGTGAGCTGATGCAATAGAAAGACCCTGCTCCAGATTGAATGCGTCTGCTGCTTAAGTGTCTGTAATTATACTGCCACACAGATCTAAAACCGACATCAAAATAAGACATTATTATAAATAGTATCCTCTAACTACAGAAGATAAGGTCGGATGGTATCATTTTTTTATTTGCTTCTATCATGGCGGCAAAAGAAAGTGGTTCTGGTTGATGTTCACATTATAGTGCAGGTCGTGGAAGCAGACTGTCAGCGTCCTCTGCTGGTTGATGGAGGCTCATGAAATAAGATGAAGGTGAAATGAACTAGCTGAAGGGTTCACTAAGGAAGGGTGTCTACGCTATTAGCATTCCAGTCAACAACTTCAGGGATTGAGCAATGGCAATTATACTAGAAATAGAAGAGGGAAAGTTACAAGGATTAATCATAGGACACGGGATGGCAGAAGCATTTACTTCTTGGCTTGTGAGAGATTAATCAGACAGCAGAAAACCCAGAGTATTAACCAGGACAGTATTTGTGGCAGAAAAAGCCTTCAGCATCAATTTGCCAAGAGTTCTGGAATTGCAAAATGGAAAAGTTAGTCATTTAAATTTCTAGATTTGAAAGTATTTTATAGTATATTTTTGTAACTCATTTTGGAATGAAATATTTCAGAAATTTTCAAATGAGGCTTAAGTTCTTACTCAGTGGAAGCACTGATCCTTTCCTCCAGCCCATCGACCATTTTTACATATTTGTCGAAGACAATTTGTGTGACACTATTAAAGACTCTTTATAACCGTGAAGAAAACAGAAAAAGTGTTATTTAGTTAATTAACAGCATAATTGTAAATTTTCAGACATTTTATATGTAGCCGACATGTGACATTTCTTACTTTTGTGCTTCATCAAGCTTCTGTTGAGTTAATTCTTCACTGTCAGTTAGTTCTTTAATGAAAATGCTCTTCACTTCATCCCATTGCCTATTTAAAAAATAATAATTCATAACTTGCTGCACGTGTTGTTTGGAAATGTCAGGATTTTCTTTCAGATTGTTTGAGCACAAAAATATTTCTGTTACGCTTTACCTTGCTGATTGCTCAAGTCCATAATTATAATTATTTCTGTTGATCTCGATGAGAACTCTGTCCCAGATGTCAAAGCACGTTGCTTTCATTTTGCTGTTGTGAACAAAAAGAAAGAAAATGGTTGGGATCAGTTTTCATTAGAAAAAAATGTAGTTGCAAAGTTACTTATAGTTAGTAGAATAGTTAGTTAACCCTTAAACGCATACCTTGAATGCCTTTAGTGATCCGGGACTACCCTCTCTTTTTCATTCATTTTTTAAAGTTGAACCTTTTTAGTATTCCTCAACCAATTCATAATAAACAATATAACAAATTATAAAATTATAAAAGAATGCCTGTTTTCTCATACATTTTTTGTACAAATTGTATAGGGTCACTTACGACCCGAGGTGTGTAACAGTGTAAGTATATTTATTCTGCAGAACAATAATTTAATCTTTGATGACTGAATAAGTGCAATTCACCTTTATTCCACAAGCTGGCAATGTCTGATACACAATGATAAACTGACGTTTCACTTATAGTTACTGCAGGCAAAAAAACAAAAGAATAGGAAGTATCATCAGCTAAACTTAAAATTGCTCAGCGATTTAATGCAGAGCAAGTACTGAACGCAATCAAATATTAGTGTCACTGTCACCTGACGGTGGATCTGGTGAAGCGATCAAAATATTGATTTTGAAGATGTTGAAAATGCTAGTTTTGAGAACATGTTTGAGATTGTGAATATGAGCCAGACGCTGAATGTACTGGGAAATGAGCTCTGACGAAGACAGTGATGAGAAAACATCTGTTCAAACTGAACCCTTCCAAGCTTCAAAAGGTAACAAAATATGCTTTATTTTTTTCCTCTATAATTGTTACTGTAATATCAGGAGAGTTTATATTATCACGACAGGTAGAGATCCATCAGTGTTAGATATAGATCCGGATCTCTAAAGACCCAAATATGTAATAATGTTTGTGAAACATTCATGCATTTAAGGGTTCATAGAATGTCTAAAGTGGACCATCAAAATGTGTTCATCATAAATTGTTTTGGCATCTCAGAGAAACCATCTATACAGTTAATCATATACTACAAATATCAGGACTTTACGTATCTTACCGTAAATGTCGCATTGGGTCCTCACTTTCCACATCTGATGTCACTTGGTTTTTCTTGTTTATGGAGATATGCAAAATGTCATTACTAATAATATTCCATAATTCATTAAGCATACCCCTGGAACACGACAGAAGGGGAAATTATTGCATTTATGAGCAAATGATAATGATGAATCATTAGATGAACCGAGACAGCAACAAAGTGTGTCGGCCCAGATCCGCCCGTGTGGAATCCATGTGTACCAGATGTGGGCCAACAATATGTTGCCATCTGGGTATATTCATAAGTTTCGTTTATCTGTACATTATTGTATTTGTACAGGTGCAATTGCTCAAATGTGTTTTGTATTTGGGCCTCTATGATAGAAATTCATAGTCCCCAGATTGAACAGTTCAAACAAGTACGTTCTTACTTCAAATTGTACAAGATGTCCTCGCCTACTAATTCAGTGAGTGTGTCATCAGTGCCTATAAAAAAATCATTGACTTCAGACAATCCAAGGCCACTTTCAGACAATCTTTCATAAATCGGAAGAGGATATACTGTCGCCATCTTCATAATGGCCCTGTGTAATAAAAGAACAGACTGAATGGGCATACATTTATGCATATATATATTCAAAGGATGTTCAAACAGACTAATAAACGAATGCAACACATTCATAACCACACAATAAGGGTAACAGCATTATGAATGATTCATGGATTTTTGTGATTCATGCCGTCTGTAGTCCCAGTTAGTTATTATAAGTCATTAATTCAGTCATTTATTATGTACAGTGTGCATTGAATGAAACGTACTGTCATACTCACCAATTGGATTGATTGAATCTGTCATCTCCAAAAATCCCATTACCAAATCGATCATATTCAAGGGCAGCATTGTCAAAAAGATCACCAAAACGCTCATCTGCCCAGCTGGATAAAGAGGAGGAGTTAGGCATAGGTATTACAAGACAGAAGTCACAAAAACAGTTCTTATTTCAACTGTGATGCTATTTACACAGAGAGAAAAGCTCATAACCCAAAGTCTCAAATCTTGAGACCTTTCACGTGTTTTTTCCTTAGCAGGCAGCAAACAGCTGTAAAATGGTATTACAACTGAATTGAAATGACAAAAACGATACATGTGATATTTTCTTACGTCCAAGCTTGAAGTCCTGTCTCTGGTTTAGTAATCATGTGATATTTTTCAGTGTCTTTCAAAATGTTTAACTCCTTCCATTTCCTGCAACACAAACGACTCAAAACTCAGTTTATTATACAATTTATCATTCCACATTTTGCTTTATTTAAGACTACCACCCGGATCAAATATACTAATATGATGATAGTCTTACCGTACAGCAGCTAAATACTTGTTATGGAATGGCTGGCTCTCAGTGTATTCCAAAAGTTTATCCCAGTAAAATGCAAGAACTCCAGAGGCAGTTCTATGAAACACAGTCCGTAAATTACAGAATAATTATTATTAAAAAACGTATAGCTGCCTTAACAGCTCAACATTTTCAACGATTAATATGAGAACATGAGAGATGTAAATAAATGATTTTCTATCTAAATAAAACACACACACACACACACACAAGGATGTTGGGTTTCCATGTTTTATGTGGACTCCAGAGAGTTGTCATAACATAATGAGTTTCATACTGTACAAACTGTACATTTATCCTCTAACCCTAGCACTGAACACATCCCTCACAGAAACCGTAAAAAAAACACAAAAAAAACATAATTCTTTATGATTTATAAGCTATGGAAGCTTGTTTCCGCCACTGAATAAAAATAAATAAATAAATAATTGCGACTTTTTATCTCACAATTGCTAGATATGAAGTTAGAAATGTGAGAAATAAAGTCGCAATTGCGAGATATAAAGTCGCAATTCTGAGAAATAAAGTCGCAATTGCGAGATATAAAGTCGCAAAATAAAGTCGCAATTGCGAGAAAAAAAGACAGAATTGCAACTTTTTATCTCACAATTCTGACTTTTTTTCTCACAATTGCGAGTTTACATCTCGCAATTCTAACTTCATAACACACAATTGCGAGTTTATATCTTGAAATTCTGACATCTTTTCTCAGAATTGTGAGATATAAACTCGCAATTGCGAGTTATCAGGCCAATTCTAAGGGGGGAAAAAGACTAACTTTTTCCCCTAAGAATAGTTTATATCTCACAATTCTGACTTTACAACACGCAATTTCGACTTTATATCACACAATTCTGACTTTATAACACGCAATTGCGACTTTATATCAATCAATTCTGACTTTATATCTCGCAATTCTGACTTTATAACACGCAATTGCGACTTTATATCAATCAATTCTGACTTTATATCTCGCAATTCTGACTTTATAACCTGGAATTGCGACTTTATATCAATCAATTCTGACGTTATATCTCGCAATTCTGACTTTATAACACGCAATTGCGATTTTGTATCACGCAATTCTGACTTTATAACACGCAATTGCAACTTTAAATCAATCAATTCTGACTTTATATCTCGCAATTCTGACTTTATAATCTGCAATTGCGACTTTATATCACGCAATTCTGACTTTATAACACACAATTGCGACTTTATATCAATCAATTCTGACATTATATCTCGCAATTCTGACTTTATAACATGCAATTGCGATTTTATATCACGCAATTCTGACTTTATATCTCGCAATTCTGAGAAATAAAGTCAGAATTGCGAGATGTAAACTCGCAATTGTGAGATAAAAAGTCTGAATTGTGAGATAAAGTCGCAATTACCTTTTTTATTTTTCATTCTGTGGCGGAAACAAGCTTCCATAATAAGCTGATTCCTCATGGGGACCAAAATATTTCTCTACAAGGGTTTTCTGATATCACAATCCTTGTTGGGAAATTGTATATACCAGGACCTCTCTCTCACACACACACACACACACACAGTCTTGCTGTATGTTCTTACCTCAATGTTATCAGAAACTCATCCTTCTCTGTCTGCCTCTCTAAGGTGAAAATTTCCATGGCCTTCTCTTTGACCAGATGTATGGCCATTTGTGCTCTAAAAAGTATTACTGAGAATTAAATGATGACCTACAAAAATCTATATTTGTCATCTGAGTGCATTTGCATGTGTTACTCTACAGGAAAAAGGACCTGCATGAAAGAAACAACTTAAATGCCAGAAGTATCACTGATTTTGTATGCTTTGACCCAGCAATGCAAGACAAAATAGGTCTTACTCATCAAAAAGTTGATTGATGTCTATCTTCCCAACTTCCAAAGCAACTTTTAGGATTTCAACCACACGTGGCTGTGCCATCCTGTTAAAACAAAGAAAACAATATCCTGTCAACATGAAAAATAACCTGTTGGTAACGCTTTACAATAAGGTCTGATTAGTTAATGTTGGTTAACAATGAGCAATACGTTTGTTACAGTATTTATTAATCTGTCAACATCAGTTAAAAACACAATTGTTCATTGTTAGTACGTGTCCATTAAATATTAACAGATACAACTTTTGAAATTAATAATGTATTAGTAAAAAATAAAAGTTCAGGTGAAGACATTTCAATATAGAATGTTTTTTAAATTTTAGACAAACATCTTACACAACACAAATATAATTTATAATTACATCTCACTTTAATTTAGCATATTTTTAAGATATTTATGTCATATACACTGTATATTCTTGTATTGTTTTACATTGGGAAAGAAACTGTAAAAGAGCTTGAGGTCATACTTCTTGGACAGAAGGTGACCGAGGAACCCCACGGGATCGCTGTAGATCGGCGGAGCTCCTGGAAGGTAGCGTGACTCCACATATCTGCATTAAACAAAACTGATGAGCTACGGTTGCGTTATCAATGATTGAAAATAAATCTTGAGAAGGTTGATCTGCATGTTAGAGGTGGTGGATTTGAACTGTTCAATGGATGCATTTTTATACTAGCTATTTCAAATCAAATATTTTCAATCATCTTGCAAGCAAAAAAAAAAAAAACATGCTTACTTCCAGAGGTCCACCACCTTCTCGTTTTTGATGATCCCTTTAAACATGCCAAATTCTCTGTAGAAGAACAGAGTCATCAGTCTTTTGTGACATGAGACCAGTCAAATACTCAATATTTTTCAATAAATTAATCAGCTGAATGGCCTTCATACCTAGGAATCTCATCAGGTAATGCTCTCCACAGGCGAAACATACCGTCTCCATAAAGATCACCCAGTCGTCGAAAAATGCTGTTAAACACACAAACAAATAAACTGATGTTTGAAATAGTTCAGAAGAGTTCCTTAAATATATCATGTTCAGCCTTAGCAGTATTTCAATGTTCAAGATCGCTGTATAATTATAAAGTGCAGAGGTTTTTGTATCAAGTGGATAAAGTTCTACTTACTGCAGCGCCACAATGAAATCATCATTTCCTTTAACTCTTTTCTGAGCACTGATCCTCTCGATCAGCTCCTTCACAGAAATCCACAAGTCTTGCATATCAGTGCTGTACAACACAGGAAACAAGGGTCGTGTTAGGAGGGACTGAATTATACTCCAGGCTCAGAGAAAAGTCTGTAAGAACATGGTCCAATTATAAAGTGTTAATGTGAAGACATATTCTGTACTAAATTTTTCACAAGCGGTTTTCTCGTCTTTTAAATCACGTTTAAATCACAACATTGTGTTGTTTTAGTGTTGAAGAAAACATCCATAAACTATTTTTTTATTCATAGAGTGCATATTAACGGTCATCCCATTGTTTTATTTATATTTATATTTAAATTTTTAATATTTTATTAATTTTTAGTAATTTTAAGATTTGCTTTTGTCATTTTATTCTTTTATTAAAAAAATGTAGGCATCATTTTTTTTTATCTCTTTTGAGTTTTGATCTATTTATAGTTAATTATTTTAGTGCAGCGATGCAAATAAAGTGCAAATATGTGCAATTATCAATAGATGATAATTACACTAAGTATAGCAACAAAAAGTATTTTCTTTACAATTAGTACAAATAGCAATAAATGTAAAAAGTTTTAGTTTTTTGTTTATCATTTAAATATTGCTATTTAGCTTAATTTTTTATTCATTTTAGTTTTTATTTATTTCTAGTTAATAATTTTAGTGCTTTAACTTTTCAAACATTTACAACATTTCAAAATTTTCTCATATTTATATATTATTTTATTCCAGCTTTATTTCAAATAACAGAAATGTTTTAATAGTTTTATTTTAAGTTAACAACAATAATAACCCTGCATCATAAATTTCTGGTTTTTACCCTGTTTTGTTGATCCCATTTCTTTCCACAACCACCACTCCTGCCGCCTTTAAATTCTCCAAGTATTTCAAAAACCCTTCAGCTCCCATTGTGAAGAGTTTGTCTGCCATTTCATAGTCTTCATCTGTTAGGCTCACACTCTCCACACCTGTATAAGAAATCAAATCAGAATCAACTCAATTATAATAAGCAATAGTAACATTCAATGACTGAATATGACCGCAGCATATGTTTAAAAAAAAGGCATTGAGAGATTGAGATTATCACTCTTTTAAGAGAGCTGCTGTGTCTAATAAGAGATCAAATACCACCGGATTACAACGAATTTAAAAATATAAGAAAAGAAACATTAGCTTACCTTTAGAGAGAAGAACAGTTAAGATTAAGATGACCAGTGACTTATTCATATTGCTGTTTCTTTCCCAGAACAAAAAAAAACGAAGAAAACGTTCACAACATGTCCAATGTGGACTGTCCGTTAACGTCAAGAGTCAAAACCTAGACTGAACTTTATCTCCATTAATATGAACTTTCATCTGTGCAAACACCAACTTCATTGCAATCGGTTCAATGTAAACTCTTCTTAAGGTCACAGTATGTTTAAATGCCTCTTTTCATTTGAAAGTTTAACATCAGGTTTGGGTCAGATTGATATTTTGGTAACTTTATTTCGATACTCCACTTTAGACACTCAAATTATAAGTAACTTTGTAACTACATGTAGACTGTCTGACTGTCTCTACATATCTGCAAAACCCCAACAGACATTCTACTGATATGTAACTTTGCAAGTACGTCAACTTATTTTACCAACCCGAACAGTTTACTACTCTAATGTGAGAAAGTTGACATGCAGTTGAAAAGTTACTAGTTATAGAATTGAAATAAAGTGTAACAATATAGTAAATAGTAAACTATATGAATATTTGACAGTAAATATGGTACAATGTCAGATTGCAAGGGCTTATGCATTTTTTTTTAACGCAAAAAATGCAATCTGTCAATATTAAATTGAATTTAGGTCATGAGTTCAATGCACTTTGTTTCTGATCAATATTTCTTCAGTCAACATCAGTTTTTAGGGTCAGTAAAAGTCAGCCAATCAGGATGCTCCTTCTCTTTTCCACTAGTGTTAATATTGTTTATTTTTACATACTGATGTAAGACTGGAGAAACTGAGAACTGGAAGAGAGGGCTACTCTCTAAGAAAACAAAGGAAATAAACATTTGAATTCTCCTGCTATATTACCATACCTATTATTTCGAGACACGATCCCACTTGAGTTGATCACCTCCCAATTTACACATCATTCCCTTCACCCATCCCTACCTGAATTCACCCGAAAATCGACATGGTTTAATATGAACAATAATCATACAGTATTATACATGTTTGGTATCATTTGAAATGTCTCAGTGCGATTGGTACAAAGGTCTCATTCCCACAGAAGTAAACCAAAAAGGTAATAAGGTGTGGAGAGTTTACATTTATCTTGTTAACTGCTGTGGGTGTGTCCCCATGTAAATCAACTTCTGTCCCCAGTAAGTCTGGGACGGTGATTAATGCAAATTCCCACTGTGAACTCATGTTTATATTTGAAAAGAGGTTCCTGCCTTGGCCTGAGTATTTAGGGAGATGCTGAAGAAGGCTTGTGGTGATTTGTAACTCAAACTAGCCCGTGATGCGGAGTGTATGCTGACACTTCGCATCACGTATTTTATAATGTCGGATAACCAATTGGAAATCTAACCTAAATTCGAGGCCGTGATAAAATGGAGTCAGATATAAATTGGAATTTAAAAATATAAGAAAAGAAACATTAGCTTACCTTTAGAGAGAAGAACAGTTAAGATTAAGATGACCAGTGACTTATTCATATTACTGTTTCTTTCCCAGAACAAAAAAAAACGAAGAAAACGTTCACAACATGTCCACTGTGGACTGTCCGTTAACGTCAAGAGTCAAAACCTAGACTGAACTTTATCTCCATTAATATGAACTTTCATCTGTGCAAACACCAACTTCATTGCAATCGGTTCAATGTAAACTCTTCTTAAGGTCACAGTATGTTTAAATGCCTCTTTTCATTTGAAAGTTTAACATCAGGTTTGGGTCAGGTTGATATTTTGGTAACTTTATTTCGATACTCCACTTTAGACACTCTAATTATAAGTAACTTTGCAACTACATGTAGACTGTCTGTCTGCTTAATATCTGCAAAACCCCAACAGACATTCTACTGATATGTAACTTTGCAAGTACGTCAACTTATTCTACCAACCCGAACAGTTTACTAATACTCTAATGTGAGAAAGTTGACATGCAGTTGAAAAGTTACTAGTTATAGAATGTATAAAGTGAAGAATTGAAATAAAGTGTAACAATATAGTAAATAGTAAACTATATGAATATTTGACAGTAAATATGGTACAATGTCAGATTGCAAGGGCTTATGCATTTTTTTTTTACGCAAAAAATGCAATCTGTCAATATTAAATTGAATTTAGGTCATGAGTTCAATGCACTTTGTTTCTGATCAATATTTCTTCAGTCAACATCAGTTTTTAGGGTCAGTAAAAGTCAGCCAATCAGGATGCTCCTTCTCTTTTCCACTAGTGTTAATATTGTTTATTTTTACATACTGATGTAAGACTGGAGAAACTGAGAACTGGAAGAGAGGGCTACTCTCTAAGAAAACAAAGGAAATAAACATTTGAATTCTCCTGCTATATTACCATACCTATTATTTCGAGACACGATCCCACTTGAGTTGATCACCTCCCAATTTACACATCATTCCCTTCACCCATCCCTACCTGAATTCACCCGAAAATCGATATGGTTTAATATGAACAATAATCACACAGTATTATACATGTTTGGTATCATTTGAAATGTCTCAGTGCGATTGGTACAAAGGTCTCATTCCCACAGAAGTAAACCAAAAAGGTAATAAGGTGTGGAGAGTTTACATTTATATCTTGTTAACTGCTGTGGGTGTGTCCCCATGTAAATCAACTTCTGTCCCCAGTAAGTCTGGGACGGTGATTAATACAAATTCCCACTGTGAACTCATGTTTATATTTGAAAAGAGGTTCCTGCCTTGGCCTGAGTATTTAGGGAGATGCTGAAGAAGGCTTGTGGCGATTTGTAACTCAAACTAGCCCGTGATGCGGAGTGTATGCTGACACTTCACATCATGTATTTTATAATGTCGGATAACCAATTGGAAATCTAACCTAAATTCGAGGCCGTGATAAAATGGAGTCAGATATAAAATGGAGTCAGATAACAGCTTAAACGGAATTAAATTACTTTGCCACGCTGAAAGGCATTAACGTGCAGAGACCTTCACCCGTTCTATCGGATGCCTTGGGCCGATCCAGACGGGCTTACACTCGTAAAATAGACCTGCTTATCCTGCATAATTTGTCTTAAATTTACATAAATTGATGTCACATAAAAGTCATTTTGATATGGTCAGTGTAACAAAAAAAGTATTGCCAGTATCAAATCAATTTTAGTTTTGTTATCGTTGCCATTTAATACTGCAGGGACACATTTTTGATGAGTATTTTTGAGTAATTTGCACTGTATCAAATTATTTATTTAAATGTTAGTACATAGTACATAGACACTTAATATTAAGTGGGAAAATTACACTGTCAAGTGCAAATTAACACATGAAAATAGATCCAAATGTTGTTGATTAATGTGTTTAGATGCTGGAAGATGTATAACAAATCTAAACAAACAGTTTTTATCATGTAAAAACAAAGTTTACAGTAGAACAAAACTTTTTTTACTCAGTATTTACTTACGTAATTATCATGGTATTTTTTTTTTTATTTTTTTTTCAATAACAACATGTTATGTACTGTTAATAATACATTGCTGGTATAATCCTACTTATTGACAGCAGCTGCAATCATATGAAAGAATCAAACATTAAAAAGGGTAATTGTGACTTTTCATCTCACAATTCGAAATTTTCTTTTTTCAATTGCAGGATATAAATTCAGAATTGCGGGACGTATACTTGCAATTGCGAGAAAATGTCAGAATAGTGAGCTGACTTTTATTCTTGGGACTTTATTTATTCTGACTTTATTTATTCAAAATATTAGTTAATATCTTGCAAATTCTGATTTTATAACTCAAAATTGTGAGTTTAGGATATATATCACAATTCGGACTTGCAATTCTGGAAGAAAAAAAAAGTCAGAATTGTGAGATTAAAAGTCACTATTACATTTTTTCATTTCATTTTTCAAGCCTCTACAATCCTGACATTTCATTCATAGAGAGAGTTTACTCCACTAGCATATCCCAGACTTTATGAATCCCTATGTTTGTGCGATGCATTGACGTCTCGAAGGCTCTGTGGGAAAAATTAAAATTGCGAAGATGGAATAAGAATGTATATTTATCTATATAGCTTCTGTTCAAATGCAAATATGGTATGGAAATTATAAATCTTACGTAGCAGTTCGATCAATCATTTCATCAAAGCCATCAACCAGATCAGTATACTGCTTCAGTTTCTTTAGGATTCGATGAATGGCTTGAACAAAGTTCCTTCATGATTCAAACAACAACAAAAATAACTTGTCAAATATAAACTTATTTCAAAAAGATCAAACAAAGCTGAAATCATTCAATCAAAAAGGGGAGTGAAGAGAATACATGTCTCAACATGTCTTTATAAATAAATCCTAGTTCCTAAAATAACACTTGATCGTTCTTGTTCCTCTTACTTTGGTGCTTCTTCAAGCTGCTTTCGGGTAAATGCTTCACTTGTCAACAGCTCATTAATGACGACGCTCTTCACTTGATTCCATTCACTGTAAAATATAAGTTATACCATTTCTGATTGATTATTTGATTGCAAAAATCATACACAAGAACATGCTAAATTTCAGCCAACATAGTGTCTCAGATTTAGGCAGTGTTTTAACCAGATTTCCAACCTCCCCATATGAAGAATAAAGAGGATAAAATTAACATTTCTTACTTCACTGATTGCTGGAGTTCAGTAGCGGTATTTTCAAAACGTTTTTCAAAGAAGAGAAAAAAATCCCAAAATACGAGGAACAGTCTCCTAATTACGCTATAGCAAACAAAAGAAGATTATGAAGAGGAATATATTATATATGCATACAGAGCACAAACCATTAGTCTTCTAGATGAATATATCAAGAACATACAACTTGTCTTTACTGAAAGGTGATCATATAACAAGATCATGTATTCACTGTTTGATTGTTGTTGTTGTTTTACTTTCTCTTACCGCAAAGGCAGTACTAGTTGATTATCTTCGCTCCGGGTTATCTCCCGTTCAATAATTCGACTAAACGGATACAAAATTAACCTAATGATTTCCTCCAAAAACGTCTGTCTGCAAGACAGAGAAAAGCAAACCAAAACAATGTCTTACTATTTTAAGATTTACATATTAATTCAATATGATATAATTAAACATGAGCCATGCTTAATGTTCCTTACCTGTTTGATCTATCATTCCGTTCAAGAATAAGGGTTATGTGATTTACTCTATGCAGAAACCTGTTGATCTCAGTAATCCCAAAGCCGACTTCAGAAAGTTTTTCATAAACAGGAAGAGAGTAAACAACAGCGCTTTTGCCAATAGCCCTGAACAAAATGGAGGGATCATCTTTGTTTTACCTTTGATTAGTCATTATTATCGCCTAAAATTCTCACAGATGTTTATGAAGTATATCTACATGTTTCGTGTCATTAATATCGGAAACAACAGATGAACAACTTTTGAATCACAAACTGTTATTTCCTTAAGCTACTCACAAATCAAATCAAAAGTATCAGATGCACGGTTACATATTCATTAATCACAAATTATGTTTAATTTCATCCAGTATAGATGTCCACTTGCCAGTTAGACTGATTGAATCTGTCCAAACCAAGAGCTTCATTTCCACGACTGTAATATTCCAGTTCCAAGGCGTCAAAGAATTTATCAAAATGAAGTTTAGTCCAACTATAGAAAAGAAAATCGGAATTACTATCATTATGCAGTTACAGTAAAAATAAATATTCCAGCCCTGGATTCTGATTGTTGGAGCCGCGTTCGACATTACTCTACTAACGTTACGAGGATACGCGTGACCTTATTACTTAATATTTAAATAAAATATTTTTTATGGACTAACCGTTTTATAAAATCAATAAGCCCTGAGAAGCTGTAGTTTACAATGAATTTAGAACTGTAAACCACAGTATGATTTTGATTTTTAATGGGAATAAAAGCAGGGCTGTGAGGGATAGACATACATATCTTCAGTGGGTTGTAGGCTATTGTTATTTAATGTGTTTTTGGATCGTTCTGCTGATGAAACACTGCAAAAATATCTTTCCAAGAAATTTCAGTAGATGAAAAAAACTCTAGACAACATGAGCTCTGGAAAATTATAAGTGATCTGGGAGCTTTATACAGTGGATGCCATTGATAACACGGTAAGCCAATCCCCTCACAGGGGTAAATGGACATGGTAATGGTTTGAAAAATATATATATTTAAATCCTTTTGTGTTCGCTTGCAAAACTTTTGCTTCTCTCTCAACAGTATTGCATGCCATTCCTCCAAAGAAAACTTGACTTTCACTCGCAAAACTTTAGCATCCCCCAGAGAAACTTTGGGTTCACTTGCAAAACTTTTGTGATGGAAAAGACATGAGGTGGGAGGAAAAACTATATTTCTCGGGGGAACACAATAGAAGGATCATAATCGTTCAAGTGATAATTATGAAATAGTTTTAGTTGCCTGAAAGGATAAGAAATACCAAGGTATAACTATTAATTATGTAGTGGTTTAAATGACATTTGTAATATTCAACATTTTGAGCATGTCTTCCTTACTTCAAAAGACCATGCCTTGTATCCGGGTCTAAAAGCACATGATACTTTTCACTTGCGTTTCTCAACTCAATCAGCTCTGCCCATTGCCTGTAACACACAAAATTCAGGCATTTTTTTTAATGCTCATTTTACTTTATATTTATCAACCTGTCAATCAGTAGCATAGTCTTACTTCCTAGAATCCAAGTATTTCGCATGGAACGACGGACTTTCAGTGTGTTTCAAAACTTCATCCCAGTAAAAAACAATCAGTCCAGATGCGGTTCTAGGAAACACAGAAGAGAATTTTTTTTTTATTGAGAGATGTCATTAGGTAAAATATTGAAGTTTGGAATTAATATTAACAAAGGTTCTTACCTTAATGATATAAGGAAATCATTCTTCTCTTTTTGCCTTTCCATAACTGACATTTCAAAAGCTTTGTTTCTAATCTGATCCAAAACAATCTGCACTCTTCGGAGGAGATAACAAGTGGTTAAAATTACACTTTATGAAATGGAATAATTTTTTGTCATGGGCTTATGTGTGCATTTTAGCTTAACTTAACACTGTTTGGAGGACAATAATATAAAATGCATCCATTTTATTGCATCATTAATCCATAGTTGCTATTTGCTTTAACAGCATTGCTTTAAAACAGCTCTTACTCCTCATGAAGTTGGTTAAAATCTATTTTTCCGATGTCCAAAACAGTATCCACCCCTGCTTCAAGCATGTTCACCAGCCGGGATCTCACCACCCTTTTAAATGTCAAAATACAGAATGTCACCTTTTAATATGCTATACTTAAAAACTACAAGTAAAATTACTTTGTAGTACAATGCATGTTTTACTAACACCGTGTCTACACTGGATGTGAACGGCGCAATGCGAAGCGCCAAAAGACAATAGAAACCATTCAAATCAGTGATGTTGTCTACACTGGATGTGGCGCAGCGCAGCACAGCGCGACACATTCCCAACAGTAAACTGATGCCTCGTTCAATTTATGACATACTCCATGCACCCACGATATTTCTAATAGGAATGACAAATGGATTTGTAACGGTAACTTTTTCGAGATGCGACACGTCAACGGTTGCGTCCGGCGTTGACACGGTGTAATCATCACAGAATCTCATGGAGCCCCTAAAGAGACATGGTGATGGGAAAAAAATTTGAGATGGGAGGAAAAAAATATATGTCAATGCTTTAGCGTTCACTGGCAAAAGTTTTGCGTTCCCCTGAGAAATTTAGTGTTCGCTCACAAAACCTTAGTGTTCCCTCGCAAAAGTTTTGCGTTCCCCGAGAAACTTTGCGTTCACTCGCAAAACCTTTGCGTTCCCTCGAGAAACTTTTGCGTTCTCCCATAAGAAATGTTGCTAGCTTACAGTCGCAAAAATGTTGCGTTCCCCAGAGAAACTCAGTATTCGCTCGCAACACTTTTGAGTTTCCCAAAGAAACTTTGCTTTCGCTGGCAAAACCGCCGAATTCCCTCGCAAAACCTTTGCGTTCCCTTCGAGAAACTTTTCCGTTCTCCCATAAGAAACTTTGCGTTCCCTCACAAAGGTTTTGCGTTCCCCCAAAAAACTTTGCTTTTGCTCGCAAAACCTTTGCGTTCCCTCTCAAAAGTTTTGCGTTCCCCCGAGAAACTCAGTATTCGCTCGCCTAACCTTTGTATTCCCTCGCAAAACTTTTGCGTTCCCCCAAGAAACTTTGCTTTCGCTCGCAAAACCTTTGCGTTCCCTTCGAGAAACTTTTCCGTTCTCCCATAAGAAACTTTGCGTTCCCCCAAAAAACTTTGCTTTTGCTCGCAAAACCTTTGCGTTTCCTCGAGAAACTTTTGCGTTCTCCCATAAGAAATGTTGCTAGCTTACACTCGCAAAAATGTTGCGTTCCCCCGAGAAACTCAGTATTCGCTCGCAACACTTTTGAGTTTCCTAAAGAAACTTTGCTTTCGCTGGCAAAACCGCCGAATTCCCTCGCAAAACCTTTGCGTTCCCTTCGAGAAACTTTGCTTTCGCTCGCAAAACCTTTGCGTTCCCTCACAAAAGTTTTGCGTTCCCCCAAGAAACTTTGCTTTCGCTCGCAAAACCTTTGCGTTCCCTCACAAAAGTTTTGCGTTCCCCCAAGAAACTTTGCTTTCGCTCGCAAAACCTTTGCGTTCCCTCACAAAAGTTTTGCGTTCCCCCAAGAAACTTTGCTTTCGCTCGCAAAACCTTTGCGTTCCCTCACAAAAGTTTTGCGTTCCCCCAAGAAACTTTGCCTTCGCTCGCAAAAGCTTTGCATTTCCCCGAGAAACGGTGTGTTCCTTCAAGACACGTTGCTTTCATTCGCAAAACCTCTGGAAGAGAACGCAAAAGCATTGACATTATTTTTCCTCCCATCTCATAGGTTTTCCTTCACCATGTCCCTTTAGGGGCTCCGTAGAATCTGCGCATAGCTCATTGCTGATAATATTTTAAATACAACATTAAACGAGTTTAAATTAAATTATAGAGAGGTCCTACGCCTTGGCCAGAAGGTAACTGGAGAACTCCATGGGTTTACTGTAGATTGGAGGGGCTCCTGGAAAATAGTATGACTCCACTTCTCTGTAATAACAAGTCAGATGAATAAATCAAGTTATGAGCAAAACAAAAGGTACATGGTTTGGAGGGTGGATTTGTAAGGCCAGTGCACAATCACATCTTGGATAAGCACTTTGACAAAGGAACACTGGATCTGGTGTTCTCCACTCTCAATGAACTGATGCTTACTTCCAGATCTCCACCATCGTCTCGTTTTTGAAGCTCTGACGGTAGATGTTTAAATACCTGTAGAGCACATTCATAGGTATTATATTGGGATTCAGAGAACTTGTCAGAAGTAAACAAGATCCTTTAGTGTTTTAAGAATGTGTAAATATGATAAAGCTCTTACGGAAAGAACATTTTGTCAAAAATCTCCTTGATCGATGCCGCAAATGTACCAGCAGCCATGAACGGAAAAAGTCTCCTGTAAAATAAAGAACAGGCAATATAAATATATTTTTTTAAATCACCAAAAATCCTACATAAATAAAATAAGACAAATTTGTTCTTTATCTAATAATTGTGACCAGTTCTAACTATAACCATGAGATCCTAAAAATCATTCTAACTAATTGTTCTAAGTAAATAGCAGAGTGAGTCCACACCACAACTATAACAATAGCGGAAGCAGAGGAAAGATGTTGGTCTAAATTATTCTTATTTTGTCTTCTGGAATCAGGGTTTAAACAACAATTAATATTCAGGGACATTATCGATTTAACTGCACTGACACTATCGGTGGAGGACAAAATTTGAACTGAATTGAGCCGGATAATGACACTAATTGAGCTAAATAATGAAACCATTGTCTTCCATAGAGATGATTTATAGCCAAATTTAAATGGTTTCATATCTGATGAACTTTGCAACATTGACACTGTTATTGAATTGACTTGGGGAGGACAATAACACTAATTTCTGAAGATCTGCTTCACAGCTGAAATTTAATTGGTTTCATAATTGATTCACTTTACGTTAACGCTCTTATTTTCCTGTTTATTAAAAGTAAAGTTGCTTTGAGATGATCTTTAAAGTTCTGTATATAAATAAATGTGACTTAAATAAATGTTCTGAAGCTTCTTAAGGGCAGTACTAAACAAAACAAAAAAAAGATCTTTAAACAAAACACAAACAATTCACACCAATCATTCTGTTCAAAAGTTTACACCCCCCGTTTTGCCTTTTTGAACATCAATGAACGCTTGCACCTTTTGTAATAGTTAAGTATGAGTCCTCAGTGTGAAAAGATGGATCCAAAAATCATACAGTTACTGTTGGAAGGGGTTCAAGAAGGTGCAGGACCTTTTCTATAGAACAGTTTCACTGCTCAGGACAAAGAACTCATTAACATCTATCATAAAACATCCAGGTAATGACACAGTATTAAGAATCATGCTAACTTTTCAACTGGTTCATTTGAGATTTATATTCATGACTTGTGCTTAGAATAAACATAACATTACTATCATTACACAGTATTTGAGACCGTTGGACAGACTTACTGTGTTAACACATCTGACTTATCCTGGCTCCCGCTAGCACTCTCTGTATTTTTCATTGGTTTTGCAAACTCTCTTAATGATTTCATCAATCTTTGGACAGTGATCCTGTAAAAATGTAAAAAGGTTATGATAAGGAAGCTGTTAAATATCAGTAGCAGACACTTTAAGGTACATTATCCACTGCTCGTCTTACCTAGATTTCCTGAACTGATCATCTCTCACTATTTTCTCTGTAACGTTTCTGACTTTGTCCAGGAAGTCTAAAAAGACTACAGTCCCAGAGTTGAGGATTTGTTCTCTTAAGTCACGATATGATAGTTCAGCACTCTGCACACCTTCTAAACAAAGACAGAATCATTCAACTTGAATCATTCATTGAAATTGTTCAACAACAATAAGAGGGAAAACAACATACCGTAGCAGCAGAGAAATGCAGTTAAACTTACAACAGCCAAAACCTTAATCATGTTTCCGTCTTATGCTGAAAGAGAGAAAAAAAGATCCAAGTAGGCTACTAAACATGCCAGAAAGGAACGAAAACCAATGGATGTGTACTTTGTACTGAATATTATTGACGACATAAGAGACAAACACTTACGTTTTGATCTGAGTCTGTGCACACTAAATATCCTTTACTGTCTGAATCTTGGCTTATATGGGTCATTACACGGTCAACCATCCACAGCAGAGCAAATGTGTGTACTTGTCAGCACCGAGCAGGGTAAAAGGGTAGATGGGTAGCAAGATGGGTCTAAACAAACATTTATCTGTTAATATTTGAGTGTTTTGTCCCTCTTACTGTTAGTGTCATTTCAGGTTACATTTCCAAATTGAAAAAATAAATAAATGTATCAGGGATTAGTTTAGCAGGGACAAAATGATGTTTTATGCAGACCTTTTTTGCATTTTTGGATTGATACATAGGTCTCAGCACCTAATTATCTGGAAGAGCGCCGTGAGCGTGTTGATTGGATTATTAGTTAAAAAAAAAACAATGTCTGTAGTTTTATATTTAAAAATTTTAGTTTATTTGTTCATTGTTTTATTTATTGTAGTACTTCAACTAAACAAAAATAAGAATTGTCTTGGCAAACAGCTGATTTTTTTTTTTAAAGAGTTTATTTTAGTTTTTTTATGGTTTTAGTTATAGTTAATAATGAATCCGGCTGTGCCATCTGTTTTATTATTAAGAGAAATAAACTGAACCATTGGAAAATGTTATAAAAAATGGAAATATAAAATCAGATTGAATGATTCTGGTCAATTATCATACAGGTTTATGCTGAATGATAAATAATAAAAAATAGTTGAGATGTAAATGCAATTAAATGAAATTACTATTATCTATATAAATTAAATAACTATTAAATTATTATGAATTCTAATAAATATTTCAACTTTATAATAAATGTAATACTTTTGACTCTCCCCCTCCAAATTTAAAATGACCTTGCCCACAAATCCACCATTACTAAAAAATAAATCTTATAAATGTTCTGATGAAAGCCAAAATAAATAGTTAATAAATCCAAATTAATTTGATTTTTAATGGGTCAAATCAAGTTAAAGTTCATTAACGGCAGAACGGAAGCCATTTTTTATTTAGTATAACATGCTGTAATACAGTAATCAGGATCAATTTTGTTTTCATGCCAATTTAAAATATTTAGAACAAAAAAAAAATTCAAGAATGTACTTTGTTCAAATATCTTTGTATCTTTATTACGTACAGAACATCATAAATAAAAAAAAAAGTGCGTAGAAAAATTTAACAGATTTAGAAATTCTTGTATACAACTATACACAAAGTTTCACTTTGAGTTGGATCACGTTCAGTGATGGAATCAAGTCTCAGTCTTCATTTTTAATAAGCACACTTCAATTCTGTACAAAAGCACGAGGGAAGAGGGATCTGGAAATTCTCGGGAAAAACAAACAAATGAAACAAACAACCCCTACAGTCACGTTGCATAAAATCAAAGCTATTTCGGGATTATCCCAGCATAATTTTTTACTATTGTTTGCACTGTAACTTCACTAGCCGTCACTGGTTTACTGAGCTACTGAGGTAGTCAAACAAAATGGAAATGAGAGTCGGCCTAAACGTGCTGCATGAGGAAAGGAACAAACACATGGCTATTAGAAGCAAGTCGGCTGTTTCAAGCTAAACCCGCCATTCATGAGTACGGGTTTGTATATTTCTGTTAATACTTGTGCATGTTTTGATCAGGATGGGAGTTTTTTTTTGGAACATTTAACACTGCACAAGTAATCCTAATATGGAGAATATTACAATAGACCCCTCCAAAGACTGACCTTAAGATATAAAAGCACATAAAAACAGTGGGTTCTTAAAATCAATTTGTCAAAAATTGGGCTTTGGGTGAAGTCTTATGAAGAAAGGTAATCTGTACATGACCCAGAATGCTGCAAAACTGTCTGTACATGCATTCAGAGCAAAGGTACTCTATCTTAAATTAATGTGGCAGTCAAGGGAATTTGTGAAAGGGAAAAAGCATGTACTAAGTGATGCATTCATTTGCACCCATGTAAAAAAAACACTGAAATATACAAATGTAAATGTTCTAGAAACATACAGGCTCCTGTTTACAAACTATGTTGTGTGGCAGGATTGTTCATAGTTCACCAAAATGTACATCTGTTCAGGAAAATATGTACAGTGCCAACATTTCTGGGGGGGGGGGGGGGGGGGGGGGGCGGGGGGAAGAGCAAAGATTATTAAGGTGCTATTGAGGATGACCCATCATAGGAACTCCTCTGATTCAGTAGCAAAAATAATCACACCCATTGAAACTTCAGGGTATCTTCCACTATGAAAACCTCTGTACATTAGTTCTGACAGCTAAAGGATTCTTCCAGAAAAGATCTACTGTATAACCAGTGGCAAGATTTGAAAGGCATGCTGGGGAAAAGTAGCATAAGGACAGGTGAAGTAGTTAAGTAAAGGGTATTCGTTTGAGGTCACAAATTTTAATTGTTAAATCAAAGCAATCATCTGCCTAATGCAGTCCAGGACTTTCCAGGTTGTCGAATGTTGGGGTAGGAAATATAGCTCATACGAGGTAACCAATCAAGACGTGAGTGGTGGTCTAAAAACGCTACACACCTGGCCGATCCATATCAATATGGTGTATCCTTCAGCTCCATACCCTCAAGCACCCGTAATGAGTGTCTTCCTTCAAAAATAGCCACCCATACCAAAATATCCCCTCACAAACCTCCTATTTCCACCCATGTGCCAGAGTAAACCACGGTGACTTTAGTTCAGGAAGCGTCGGCAGCGCCGGGCCCCGCAATTACAGTGCAATTTGTTGTTTGCATCTTCAATGGGGAACTTGTAGTCGTAGGTGAGCTCCTCTCCGCGGTAAATCTTCCGCAGGGCGAAAATAACGATGTGCTTCTGGCTCTCCACGTTGATGACTCTCGAGTAACAGTTGGGGTCGCAGGAGTGATTGATGAACCGTGCCGCGTTTCCATGCATGGTGGCATCCACCACATCGAAGTCGTCAATGCGAAACATGTAGCAGCCGATGCCCTTTGAGGAGACAGATGGAGGAAATAGACAGTAGAGGGTTAGGAAATAAACAATTATATGAGATAAGCCTGGTGAAAACCGCAAAAGGATAAATTGCTATTTTTAAAATCACATTTACCTTGCCGTCATAGTATTTCTCCCTTTTGTCTGTGAGAACTGAGCGGATGACATTTCCAGCGTACTCGATCACCATCTCCCCAGCCTCAATGTTCCTCTTGCAGAAAAGACCACGACCATGTATAGCAGATCTATCATGGAGACGAGGAAAACGTGGTTACTTTTCATCTAGTGTTAATTACGTGAACAAAATCTATGAAGGAAAATGTTCGCCGACGTCCTTTTTTCCATGACTAAAATGACACCAACGCCATTAAACAATAACTGTAAATATATCAACATGCAATATCGTTGATGAAAAGAGACGACACTAAAATGTAGAGGAAAAACAAATCTCTTTTTGTTTTGTTGAAAGAAATGGACAAAATATTAGACTCTTTTTAAACAAGACTCTTCGAGCTTGCGGTTGCCAGATGTCAAGATTTTAAAGCCCCCAATTAGAGCCTTTCTCTTAAAAGGTTACATTTTCTACCTGGTGTTTTACTTAATCTTCTCAATCTGGCAACCGAGCGCACGGTAGACTTTCTACACTGAGAATAAAGTGCGATCTTCATTGAGATGTTGTGCTTAAATTAAATGAAAAAACGAATTTCTCAAATGACGACAATCATTGTGATTATAATTTTGAGCAAAATAACCAGGATTAACTAGCCTGACTTCGTCATACTCATATTCTTGTCAGAATGTGAGTCTGATACTGCTCCATAGGGCTTTGATTATGAGGCGTGTCTTAACCGAACCAGGGAAAAAAAACCTCTGCACTCAATTGGATAGACCTACAACCAATCAGAGCAACGCAGTATTTTTTTTTTTTTTTTTTATGAGCTACACAAATTGTCAACAGAACTCAACTAACACACGCACACTGAAAGTAGTAAAATAATGAGTGTTGCTTCTTTTACTTGGTCCTCCATGAGTGCGACCAAAGGAGAAACCACAACGACCACAGGGTTTTCATTGCATCCCATCTTCTTAGCGACCATCGGAGCCAAACTTTTGCCGAATCCCGTAGGAAGGACGGCAAACACATCTTTACGATCGACAAATGCCTTGATTGCAGTTCTCTGTTCGTCTTTTAAAATGAATGCGCTGTCGATTTCGTTTACAACAGACCCAATAGCGGAATCTATACATCTCAATTCTCCAGCTGCAGTCATCTTTGAGGGAAACCAGTTCAACCCAAGCGCTCTTTGATAACGTGATGATTACGTAACTGCAGATCATCTGTCCATCATCGTATAAAGCCCGCCCTGGCAATTTGATTGGCCCGACTAATTCTGAACCGATCATAATTACTCCTCAATGGATCGAGTCCAGACCGAACTTCCCGACCAAAAAATGTTGTGGGCGGGGTTCGGGCTGGCATCCAGGCTGAGGATTAACAATTTAATGACGAAATTGTGAGTTTTCATTGACTAAAACTAGACTAAGACATTTAGTCGACTTGACAAAACAAACTTGAGAAAACAGAAACAGGACAAGGTTGACTTAATATGATAAAAACTAAAAAGTACATTTGACACAGGACTAAGACTAAGACTAAATAAAAAACAGCTGAAAAAAATGAACAATATTTTTATCTTTAGAGATCAAATCTCTTTTATTGGCATATGATTGGTTATTAGAAATTTTACACAGCTAGTTTTCGTGCTGTATCACTGTGGATGGAATTACCTGTAAACTCCCACAGCTTCTTTGGAGGTTCTTTCCAAGTGTCTGAACCTCATAGCCACTGGCAACTCCGTACTTGTGGCTCTTCTAAAGGGAAGTTGAAATGCAAGAATGAATATATATACTCTTGAGATTTATACATGCATACACACACACTGCCCTTCAAAAGTTTGGGTCAGTACGATTTTTGTTAATGTCTCTGAAAGAAGTCTCTTATGAAGTAAAGAGATTTATGTTACAAAAGATTTTTATTTCAAATAAATTCTATTCTTTTGAACTTTTAATTAAGAAAGAATCCTGAAAAAAACAATTATACTAATTGAGCTGCAAATCAGCATATTAGAATGATTTCTGAAGGATAAAGTGACACTGAAGACTGGAAAAATTATGTAAAACAGTTATTTTAAATTGTAATAATATTTCAGAATATCATCGTTTTTAATAAGCAAATAAATGGAGCCTTGGTGAGCAAGAGACCTCTTTCAAAAAAACATCTTAAAGCGGAAGTGTATTATGTTGCTATAGTGTCTAACCTGCTGGATTTGAGCATAACATCATCCTCTTCATCATCACATGGCCTAGACTCGGGAAGCTGCCGATGTTGCGACGCCAGGAAATTAAACATATCAAAGGTAGATTTTCTGGAGAGTGAAAAAAAAAAGGTAATTTTTGATTTCCAAACTTGAAAATGAACAAATGAAGTAACTCAGTCAATATGTGACAAAGGCTACGTGAGTTCAGATAGTCTTTACTGATACTTACCGCTCATAGACCTCTGCGCGGGCACAGCCACTGGGGTTGATTGGGAGCACCTCTTCTGGTACTTCATGCTGGTGGAAACGGAAACGGTGTTTCTGGCAGAGGGAAGCACCCTGCAACTGCTCCAGCAGGAAGAGCACAGCATCATGGAGGACACCCAGCACCCTGGCACCGCTGATCCTGCTGATGGGCAATTGCTCCAGCCGACAGCCTATCCGTGCCTCCTGGACACCATCCATTACTGCCTTCCACGCCACTGAAGAAACACAGTGGAGGAAACGTATTATAATGTGCCCAAGTATTAAAGGAAGAAAACCAATTGCTTTTTTCATAGTACCAGTACAAGATTTCTCGAAACTGACCATCCATACTGTCGGCTTCTATGCTAAAACCATCCTCACTGGTAATTTGGAATCGCAGGTGGGGCTGATACAGACTGGCACATTTATCCTGCTTGCCAGGTGATGGGGAGTCCTCATCTGAACTCCAACCTGAAACAATTAGTCATGCAGTGAACTTTTCATCGAACTATTCATCGAATTAGTGTGAGCAACTACAACAAATGTGTCTAACGTCAAAGCCATATTTCATATTAACCTGCATACGGGGCCCAGTCAGAGGAATCACTATGTTTTGTGCTCATACATTGAGATTTCCCACCGTCTCGTGTGTTATTTTCCTGCGCCGCAGTGGGCTCTAAATTATTTGGAGTAATTCTAAAAAGAAGAAAAAGAAAATATTGTGATTTTCTGGGGTAAAACATGACTAAATGTGATTTTAAATTCTCATTACTGACCTCTCTAGTTCAGCAACCTTGGATTCATCAATCTTCTGCTGGTCAAGAGGTTCAGGTTCGTCAAAGTCGAGCACATCCTTTACACTAGGGGCCTTTATTCGAACCCGATTTGATCTAAAAATGTGAAAAATAACGATTATTATTACATGATGAAAATAAAAATAAATTAACAAGAACATCCAGTTGAGATGTTCAACATGACATTTTTATCTATTAAGATTTGGTTTATGATCAGGTCCACCATTCATAGATGTTATTCAGTGTAAAGCATGTATATGCAGAAAAACAGAAAATCTAACTTTTTCACAGCATTTAATATAACCTTTTATGGCACAAAATGATAGTGTTACATCTGATGGACTGTTTACATGCTAAAAAACAGGAAATTCCCCTCCCAGATGCTAGGTCTCTAAAATAATCTAAACCTAGACCAACGATTAGATCATCCTGACCGATTTGACAAAATATTCGTCCCTACCTGCTGTGGTCATCCTGGGAACAAGGATCAATTTGATCCAAGAAGTCTGTCCTGCATCTTTTCACACCAATTCGATCAGTTAATGAAGACACTCTCTTGATCTTGACTGGAGGTCTGGAGTGGGACAAGATGTTGGGTTGAGTTCGAAGACGACACACAGTAGATGATTCCTTCGATTCAGGAGAGAGCCGTTTATCAAGGTGGAGCGGAGAAGGTTTTGTGCTGATGGGATTTGCCATTTCGCGGTGACTTGCCATTGCTTTGTCGATTATGGCCTGGGCCACCATTTCCTTCCGCCCACCTTCAGAAATCAAGTCAGCTCTTTCTATCGGCGGACTAATACCGTGCAATTGGCTTCCAGGATTACTCTGAGGAATCCTCCTGATAAGCACCTGGGTTGACGGTGCTGCTCCATTGCTGCTGCTGTAAGAGATGATACGCGTTGGTGTGGTTTTGCCGAGACTAGTCTGAAGCTGCGGCACTGGTATCACCGTAACCTTAGGCACGGGTCGCTGGAGAACGTTACTACTGTGGATTATCTTCGCAATCTGGCTGATTTGGGTATACGAGGGGGAATTAGCACTAGGTACTTGGTAGGTATTAGTCAGTGGGTTTTTCACTAGAATCTGTCCAGCACGGTTGACCAGAAGAACCTGAGGTGTAGAGGGTGTACCGGGCAAACACTGGAGCAGAGACTGTCCTGTCACTTGTTTTGGGGTGGTAATGCGTATGGCGATCGCACGACCCTTTGTGGCTTCCTTCGCCAGAGCTCCGAAACCATTTATTACAGCCGGGGCAGGAGCAAGCAGAGTTCCTTGCTGTGCAATGGAAAAGGTGGGAGAAGATGAAACAACACTGACGGGCATGGAGAGTGGCAGAGAGGTGGCAGTAGGTATGGCCATCTGGAGAGTTTTGGGTTGGGATCCAGGTTGTATAGTCACATAACGTCTTTTTGTGTGCATAGCTGGTGCAACAACATGAATTGTTCTAGTACCCCTCATTGGCATGGCTGCTGCCAGATTCTCAACAGGCAACAAACCTTTCATTAAAACAGATTCATCCTTGTTTATTGGTGAGGAATCACTTGTCGCCTCAGGACCAGCAGCATTTTCTGTCAAGTCCAAAACTCTGCCGTCAACAGCGGATATAAAATTCCCACTGGCGTCGTCCAAGAACACCTCTTGCGAGCTCTCTGTTGATTCATTCTCCATCAAGACTACTTCTTGGCTCGTCACAAGATCACCGCCTTTGTAAATGATGGGGGTTGTTGCTTTCAATCCTTCTGTGAAGGATCCTTCCTGTTGGTTGGATATGTCAGCGCTAAGGTCAACAAGCAACTTTCCGCTCTCTTGTAAAGTACTTATTTCCTGTTCTTCACAAACCTGTTCCATGTTTAGTGTCTCTGACTGAGCATTCTGATCAATAGAATCTGCTGTTTGTGGATTTGCAATCGATGTTTGTGTGCAAACTAGCTGCTCGTCGCCAAGCGTTCTGCCCTTGTTTGGACTAGTGAGTTTTAATGGCTCAGTATCCTGACTACAAAAACTACTCCCTATTTCCTGAGTATCATCATCTGTGTTGGCTTCACCTGTATCGCTCTCTGAGTCATTGTCAGCTCCATCCAGCTGCGAGATGGACCCTGAGTTAGAAAGGACAGCAAGACCTGCCTGTGTAGAGTCTTTGGCAGGCTCACGGACCACAACTGTGCGAGAGAAATTCAGATAATGGTCAGCAACATCATTATCTGTTTCCATCTGCATCTCTGAAGTCACAGGAGATGACAGATCATTCCTGCCAGTGATGTATTTGCAGGCTCCTTCTTCCACATCTGCCTCACTACCTTGAGGGTCACAATCCAGAGCCACATTTTCATTGAGCAAAGCCTCATCAAATTCAAGCTTTGCGTTCAATACAGAGGCCAAAGCCACATCTGTGTCTGGATCAAAGTGCACAGAAAGCAGTTCTTGATCCGACTTGTCAGATGTGGTGGGAATTCTGTGGCTTGGCGCACCTGCAGCCTCCTCTGGCTCTGACAAGGCAAAGAACTCCTGATCCACCTCGTCAGTTTTATGTGTTGTAGTTGTGAAAGGCTGTTGAAGTCGTGAGGAGTGGCGGACAGATGAAGGTGCGGTCGAAGAGGGACTTCGGAGAGCTGCTTGTGGCGGAGAGGGTCCTGAGGTGATGCTAGATGGAGATAATGAAGAAGGCCTCCCTCTTCGTCGAGGTGAAGTGGTGCTCATGAGGTTCTCGGTTGCACCAAGTGGTGAGACAGGGGGGCTAAATGAAAGTGACCTAGGGTGAATCAAGCTCCCTGATCGCAGAGCTATCGGGCCCGAAAGTACCACAGGGGGAGGAGAGGCGTTTCGGCTACGTGTGGAAAGTCTCCTTGTTGCACGCCGTGTCTCATCAAGGTCACTGATGGTCAAAATGTGATGGGATGTGGAAACAGCATTTCCTGAGATGTAAATAAAACAACAAAAGATAGAGAAAATCAAATCGCTGCTCATTAGTAGATTAAATCTATATTTATACAGAGTGAAGATGCAGTGTTGTTTTACATTTGATTACTTTCTGTTGATAAACACTTTGTTCCGTTTTTTTTTCTCTCTATTTATTTCACAGGAATGCTTTATTTGTTAAGCTCTAAGGTTAAACACCTCTAAGAGAGGGAATGGAATATGTTGCTTGCCAATAAATCACTGTCAGTTCATACTTTCTCATCTCTTAATTAATACTTATTTATACTCATTCGATTCACATGGATTTGTGATGGGTATGGAATGACATGAGGGTGAGTTAATGACAGATTTTTCATTTTTTTTCATCAGATTGAAATTTTATGTAATTTGATTTATTTGTTTAATAAATGAACAGAGAACTTGAAAATGATGGAAGAATCTTACCTGGGGAAGGTAATGGTCTGGACATTCCTCCTGCTGGTCTCCTATTGTGTGGATACCCAGGAGTCTTACCTGCGACCCCTGAGTCCTGTTTAGACTTGGAGGGAGTATTGGTAGGAAGCTCAGGTGAAAAAGACTCGCTGTCTGTGTCATCCTCATCTACGAGACAGAAATATGATTTTGAAAAATTAACACAAAGTACAAAGATTTTACACCATGCTGGCCAAAAACTGTACAGGCTCCAAAAGGCTTTAAATGCTTCAATGTTAAAAAAACAAAAAACAATATGCATGTAGATAGATATCCTTAAACACACACCATTGTGAACTTTTGGGCTGTGTACAATTGTGTGATTTTCTCCCTGGTCCACCAAGAAACAAGGAGTTTTGCACCGTGTTGAAGGTCGCACCTCTGTCACTTTACAAGTGTACCGACATCGCCTGCGAGGGTCAACAGTGCTCCAATACCATCTAGAACATCTGAGACCAGATCAAACTATGAGTACAGATTACTATGGAAAAAGATCATCAAGCTGGAACAACTATTGCTTCTTAAAATAAACATTCATAGAGGGTGAATGTGCAATCTGAAGCTGATCCTAGTTTACTGTTAACAATCAAAGTTCTGCTAAACCCTTTAATGTTTTTTTTAAATAATTTTTGAACAATAATTGTACTACAAAAGGAATTATGTGACTAATGCTTTGATAACTGATCATCACCAGTATCAAATGAAAAAACAATATCAAATGAAAGCTGAGTGATTTTAAACTTTGTTACTTACTGGTAACCAACTGGATACAATTTTCCAGAATTTGCAGACAGCTCCGTCAGAACACCAAGTTTTTGAATGTGTAGAGACCCTGCATGGGTACATCATGAAAAATGTTGAATTCTCTCTTATTTTTAAACACCAAAAAAAAAAAGGGACCCGCTTACTCACCAATCATCACATTTACAGACTCTGGCTCCAAGCCTGTTAGAAACTTCCTACGCAGACTGATTCCATCAAAATCAACGTAGACCCTTCTGAGAACTTCAAACCCATTGCCTTGTTCAATCTACAAAAAGAAAAGCTTGTTTACATTCTTCTCACTTCAATTATACAGTAGCTGTAAAACATTAACAGTTTTGCTAAACATACAAACCTTGTTGTCTATGAGATCACGGTGTTTGTAACAGTAGACTTTCTTATCACACTGGAAGACACAGTTGCTGGCACGAGCACACATGAAGTGGTAGTTACTCTGACACGAGGTGAGACAACAACCCACAGTCGCCCCTGTTTGGCCACAACTTTCACAGCGCTGGGAAAAAAAGGTACATTTAATAATATTTCTACATTTTATTCTACATATACACTATCCTTTATCAGTTGATACTTACCATGAAGCGGCCCCTGGCGACGGCACTGTGAACATGCAGTAAAGCTCCTTTGACGTCCTGCACTTCCGCCGACCACATGCAGCAGTTCACATGAGCCCATTCATTCTGTCCAATATTCAGCAGCCTACCAGCATCCTACACATACAATACAACTCAACTGAGTCCAACAGAATACTCATATCCCAGAACACAGAACTGCTCAAGGTTTCACCTACATTCGGTTTGGCATCTCCATGTTGCTGACAGAGGGAGCACTGTCTTTCATCCATGAAAGACTGAGAGTTCACATTCTGCAGATCTGTGGTTCATGAACAAAAATTAACAAAACAAGATAGAAACAAGATGAAAGCATGAGCCATAAATATAAAAACACAATGTGCTTACCTTGAGATTTTGAGTGAGAGTTTTCTGGGTTCTGCTCTTTGAGCCATTGTGCATAACTGTGTTCATTGCTGGGGGGAATTACAGCTTCAGGAAGCATACCACTATGAAACAAAAGGGGCAAAATGAACCTTCACTTAAAAACATCACAAATAGAAAAACCTGAAAACATGCAGCAGAGTGGTTCTCCACCAGGGGGCCTCAACACATTTCCAAGGGGGACTCAAGAAGACTTAAAATTAGAGGTGGGCATAGATTAATTTTTTTAACCTGTTAAGCTTCAAGCCCATTTTTGAAAAATCCCCAGATATGGCATTCCCAAACTGAAACAGATACAGTTCATGAACCCTTTGTACTAAAAGCACAAGTAAGATCTCATTTGAAAGCTGACACCTGGAAGTTTATTGTAAATGTAGAATTAATTATTGTCATAATGAAAAAAAATAGTTATAAATAGCTTCAAAGTTTTGTAAAGTTATTATACATTTATTTTTATGAAACATCTTCATGAAAATAAAATTGAAGTTGGCATTGTAGCAATCTAGAAATGCACTGCAGCTAAAGCCACATGTCTAACCATGTTATATTTAAAATCTGAAGATGATAAGTCTAAAACTCTGTATTTAGTTCAATGTTTTTCAAGATCATGTCATATGACTTTATTTTGATTAGACTGGTGTTTATTGTCATCTTATAAGCATCTATTCAGTCTATTGCCTCTATTGTTTTGTGACATATTCACACCTCTCCAGCCTGTTTATTGCTCTAAATATGCTTTTCTTTTGTCTGCATTATAATCACTAACGACTAGCAATTCACACTGTTTCAATCCCTCATTTATTTTATAAAAGTTCTCACTTCACAGTGAAACTGTATCAAATGCCCTTTTTGAAAAACGAAACATTTCAGTAAGCATTCTTATTTAGAAAAAAAAATCATAAAAATTACATCGAAGTTAGGTAGCAGGTGCTCAGTACTAGCTAGCATGTTAGCTTAGCACACCATCAATACACGACAATTTATGAGAATAAAACTATGTTTGTGCTCCAACTTACTTTATAGCGCAAGTCGAGTGTTTTAAATAACTTTCTGTAATCTGATTTGGCTTCAGATAAAAAAATCAGATAGAAAATATATTACTTTATTGTATTCTGCACAATTTGAAAGTCTATCTCGATTAGCAACATTATACATATAATCTATTATTATGAAAATACCTGACATGACTCGAAGAACACAGGTAAATCAAATATCATTGCAATCATGTTTATTGTCTTCAAAACATCTTTATCTGCACTTTACAGCGATCTCGGATAGCTTTGTTTATGTGTCAGGACTTCCTGAATGTCACATGATTATGGCTCTTCTTCATGTGATCCATATATGGACTTTACTGTGCAAACAGCGCCCCAGACTGTTAGTATGAATGGATAACACAACTGTACATCAGAGTATACAGCGCTCAAAATGATTACATCGACGCATTTGGGTATAAATTCAATAAATATTATTCCTGTCTATAGAAGTCTGATGTAAACCTATGAGAATCTATCAATATTTCTCCAAATCTGTACATGTTTGAGCTAAAAGCCCTGAGGGACATTGTTTTGTGAATCGCTGTCATGACGATCGCACGGGAGTTTTTTTCTGAATGAGAGCAGCTGACGCTCATAATTCATATTAAAGGTAACGACTCATTTTTTTATTTCATAACTCCTGACACAAATTAAGACATAACTGTCACTATAAGTTTCACAGAATACAATAGTGGTCAAATACTGAAACTTGAGTCTTATATCGTTTTAATGATGTATAGTTTGTCAAGTTAATCACATTAAATATGATAGTAACTTTGAACTATTTAAAAAAAAAACGCTTCAGAGCGCCCACGCACTGGTGACGGTTAACAGGTTAATCTAGATTAATCTAGATTAAAATGGCTCATTTGAATTCTCCCGAAGGCATTCAGAATATGTGTGCTACCAAATAATGACTAAAAGTAAGTCTTTGAGAATAGTTCGCCTCGCGTAGGGATGTGCATTTCTGCCAAAAATGCCATTCGACAATCGAGGAGCAAAAGTCGAATATCTAAAAAATAAAAAATAAAATAAATAAAAAACCGCAATGACAGAAAGGGAGGCCAATTTCATCTTTAGCGATTTGTCATCAAACAAACTGTTTATTAATTGAACAAGTAACATGTTTTCGTCCTTTTTTTTTAACATAGTAGGCTAATTGGAAGAAGAAAAAAAACAATACGCACGACAGTCCGTTTTTCCATCGCCAATGCTCGTTAGATCAAAAAATAATGTCATCATATGTCATAACGATTTTATGTGAACCTGCCTCGTTACTGCAATAGCCTCATTTTTAAACAAATTAGTTTCAATCAATGTAAACTATTCATGTGATTATGCCACTGCGCAATACACGCGCAAAACACACACATATACCGCGGGGATGGCGGGTGTTCATTTCATAAACTGTGGACAATGGAGCTTATTTAACCTGTTAACCAGTGCGCCGACGCTCTGAAGCGTTTTTTTTGTAGCCTATAAATAAATGTATGACCAAAAACCGGATAATGTCATACTTTTTATTAGTGCTATCGTGGCGTAATAATCTGTTTGGTTGTAAAATGTATTACCTGAATGAAATGAAATCGAATGTATCGTCCTGTGGAATCATTCATTCACAGACAGCATACGAAGATGTTCAACTAATAAAGATCTTTATCGCTGGCAAAAATATGATGCATTTGCAGATTTGCTTTCACTAGACTAGACTGTAGATCGGCCACTTCATCCAACGCTCTTGATGCTCTTAAATCTTCCTGTTTCGACTCCGAGTGTGAATTGAAAGCGCTTCAGACGATTCAGTGCGCGAGGAACTGAACAGATCAACTGATTCGCGAACCGATTTAGACAGATCATCTGACAACTTGTTTGATGAAGTCTTTGAACAGAATCGACTCAAAAGAGTGATTCATTTGTAAATGAGCATCGCTCATGCCCATACAAAGGCCCATAACGAGACGAACGTCGCCCAACGTAACAAAGTTAAAGTACACCTTGTGTCCCTGACAGGAAAATACCCTGCTGCGCGATCTGTGACAGTAGGCGCGGCGTCATACTACACATTAGAATTGCGCGAAAATATAACGATATTCGAAAAAGCTATTTATGATCCCAACCCAACTTTGATTAACGGCGATATTTTTTTTATCGCCCGATAAGAGTCTCACGTTAACGCAGCACGTTAACGCTGATAACAGCCCAGAACTACTTAAAATAAGACAAAACAAGCATGAAAATGAGCTCAAACATCTAAAAAAACTTATTTTCTTATTATTTGGTTATATTTATAACGAATATACATAATTTTTTGGGTAAAAATTGTGAATGGAGGTGTGGGGGGGTTGTTTTAAGTCAAAAAGGTCGAAATCCACTGATTCCCAATTTAATTTGCTCAGTTTTATACTGACTTTAAGGAATATGAATTATTAATATAATTGCTGTAGCAAAAATACAAGCTTAATATTTCGGTTTGTAAACCCAACAGAACAACTGTCTTATAAACTAAGACTGTGGTAAACACATTTTTGTTGGTTACAATCTGAATGATGACTCAAAGTTATCTTCGATGGTAATAGACAGTCTACAAAGCAACAAGTTGTTTAACCCGGAATACTTTATTGCTTTAAAAATAAAGAAAAATTAGGTTCATACCGTGGAAATTCTTGCATATGAGAGTTCCATGTTTTGGGGTCCTGACTGTTGAACCAGCTAAATACTTGTTCTACTAGCTGCAAAGACAGAACAAAGACAAAATATGCACCAAAATGAACTACAGTCTGCAAATATCACTCATAAAATATCACTCATAAAATATGCATTGCTTCAAAATGTCCAATGTCCAATAACACCAGCAACTATTGTATTGTAGACCTACAGAAAGAAAGAAAAAACATTACCTTTATGTAATACAACTTGGCTTGGCTTGTAGGCCTTTTCTCCACTGGAGGATATTCTTCTTTTCTCAGCCTTTCCACCAACACCATCACCACATCCTCATGAAATGCTTTCTGAAAGGACAGAGTAAACAGCTAGTTACCGTTTTATACCTATTTAACTGATACCAAATCTCTAAACTGTGATTTTCAACTTAAATATTTTGGTAGACTGACTAATTCAATGGTTCTTCTGCAAATACATAGGAAAGATTTAGACTGAATGTAAATTATACATAGTATTGGATTATTAAGGATATAGAAAGTTAGTTTTCACACAATTCTTCTTGAAAAACCTATTTATATTGTCAACTTGTTTCACGTGTATAAAAGATCTCACCAGTGAAGTGTACAGGTCATTCTCCAGCTTCTTCTCTATAGGATGTAAACAACAGCCTGACTGTTTCTTTACAACCTCAAAATCTGGACAGGCCTCACACTGTTCAGATACACACAAAACACATTTGATTCACCTAGACACTACAGGAGGGTGAACAGATAATCATTTAAACTTAATCTTAAAGGGGACATATTCTCAGTACACAGACTGCTGAAAACCTCACCTGCGCACATACGAGGAGGTGACACATGTTCGGAGAGCTCCTCAATCCATCCATGATCTTCTCTAGACCGTTCCTCAAAACGACCTGCACGACGTCCTGCCAGCCGCTGCGGAATCTCTTACTGCAGGGAGCACAGGAAAACACCAGGCTCTTCCCCCGCAGACGACAAAGGATCTCATACAGATCATCTGAAGATGAAAAAGACAGGAAGGAAATACAGGACAGAGTACGGTGTGTGGGATCAGCAAGACATTGAAAACGGATCTTACCTGTGAGCCCCTCACATTTGGGATGGACCCAGTGTGCACATCGGGCACACTGCATCATGCTGCTGTCAAACTCATGTTCCTCAAAGCACTTCAGACACACAGTGCAGAAGTTCCCTGAGAAAACACACTCAACAAATTACAACAATGCAAAATTCTTAGACATAAATCACACAAAACCATGAGTTATACAAACTTTACATTTTAATATAAACAATTTGCAATAATAACATTAATGTTATTATTATTAAATTAACTGAATTCATATAATTAAATGAAAATAACCAATACAATCACATTATTTAATTACTATAATTAAAATGTTCAATTAAAGGTGCAGAAACTTGAATAGAGTTTGCTGAAAGGATGACTTGGCCAAAAAAAAATACAGGGACAGAGGGATTAGATCAAACATTCATTCCTATATAGTCTGAATTTTCAGACTGAACTAGAATCTGACAAGACGTTTGCATCGTCAAACCTTTGCTATGGAGTTTGCTACAGTCAGGGCAGAGGTCCAGCTCACTGTTCCAGGACAAGTCCGAGGACTTCCCAGGAGTCACTCCGCAGCTCTTACACCTGATACACAGCATACAAATCTGCAAAGAAACAAAGCAAACTTTATTGATGGACTTATCACTGTATGAATAATTAAAACGCAATGTCTGACAAACTAGGCGAAAATTAGAATGATGATTTTAGGACATTACCCTATGGCAGGGATATAACTCACCCAAGAGGTGTTCATTTTTACAGATTTGGGATATGTGGGTCCTAAACAGGATGGATGGTAGCAGTACATGCATCTCTTGCACTGCAAAACTGGCTAAATGAGGAAGAACAGAATTTGATTTGTTGATTTCTTGTCAAATATATGTACTTGCATGGCTCCTTCAATGTACGTTAACAATATTTTTCTCTTCTGCAATGTGAAAACTGTAGGTCTGATTAATTAGAACAGTAATAAGAACACACCTCCATGACTAATCTTTATTAGTACTAAATTAAAAGCGTAATGCACCTTTGCTTGCTTGCTCTTGCGGCCACACACATGGCAGAACTTGCAGCGTCTGCAGCACCAGTTCTCCTTGTTCTCCTCCTTTGGGCAGTCGTCCGGTGACAGGCAGAAACGGTGAAAAGGCTCACAGCACATCTGACAGTAGATCATCTGGTAAAAAAGATCAATCAAACTCAAAATTAGATTCTTTTATTCTTCTGCAAATAATGAAATTTTGCTGTAGTACTGAGTTATGATAGAAGGAATATGGATGTTGATTCTTTGGTATTTAGTGATGTATTGAGAGCTGGATCTTACATCATGTTGGCCTTTGCTGGCACAGAGCAGACACACAGACTGGGGCATGATGGGAACTGAAGTGAGAATACTCAGTCCCCCCATCAACCACACATTCTGGATGTTACAGTCTTCCTGCATAAATTAACATTAAAATGTTGTTAACAAACAACCTGGGGAAGAGGCAGCAAAATAAAAACGTTTGAGATCCACTTTTGGGAATTAAAAACTTAACAGCTTTTTTTTATAATTTTTTTATAAATGAAGTGAGAAAAAGGGGTTATTGCCACAAAAACCATCAAGAACATTTCTGGCTTTAAGTCCACGTGAGCCAGAAGTTGCAACCGACTTTACTTCAGTGTTGACGCATTTCCAAGTTAAACGGAATATTGAACTGAGGGCGGGGTTTTACTTTAGCGCACCTCCTCTCCATTCGTCGCTCAAAGCAGACTGACAGTTGGAGAGGAGTGGTTAAGGATATTCAACCCAAGCCGTCAAACTGACGTCATCAGAGAAGGAACGCCATTCCAGAGCAGAAGCAAATTTTCAGATTTTGATTAAAGATTACCACGACAAACACATTTTTTTTGTGTGTATTATCTTGCACGAATGAATTGTCCACCACACGATTAGTAAATGTGAGCTAATAAAAGCAAATCGGGTCAATTTTGATTTCATGATGACTTTAAATATCACCCCAAAACTACAAATTTAACAATTTAAATTTGACATAATTTACAAATATTTTAAATAACTTATTTACCATTAGGATTTTTTGTTGTTGTTGGCATAATAAAAAAAAAATTAAAAGGTACATACAACAAAAACAGATTTAACACACATATATATATATGTGTGTGTGTGTGTGTGTGTGTGTGTGTGCGTGCGTGTGTCTTTTTCTATCCCGGTGGGGACTTCAACCTGAATGCACACAGACTCATGGGGACCTCAATTTAGGTCCCCATGAGGAAACAAGCTTATAAATCATACAGAACGAGGTTTTTTTTTTTTTTAATTGTAAAAATGCAGAAAGTTTTCTGTGATGGTAGGTTTAGGGGAAGGGTTAGTGTAAGGGAATAGAATATACAGTTTGTACAGTATAAAAACCATTACATCTATGGAGAGTCCCCACAAAGTTAGCAAACCAGACAGTGTGTGTGGGTGTGTTTATAAAAGTTTGTTTAAAACTTTAATTTTTAATTTTTGTTAAAAATTATTTTTTGTTTTATTTTTGGTGTTTTGAATGAACAATCAATTTTTATAATCAATATTCATTTAAAACACCCCCAAAAAACAGAGCTTTTGGTTTCATAGAAAACTCATAGAAATCTCAGCTCTGACCTTGAAGTCCACGCGAATCTTGTTCATCGTCCGCTGTGACAACTTGCCTCTCTGGGTGCAGCCATTGGCCAGCGGAGTCAGGACACTAGAAGGCGTTTGCTCCGCCGAACTCTGAGAATGAGTAAGAGAGGAGCAATGAAAAAAAGCTTGCTCCTCTTCCACCACCTCGCACATCACTTTCTGTGACTTTGTGGTGTCCGGGATTGCTACGCCCAACAAGGCCGCTTGCACAACACTGGCCGGTAGCCTTTCCAGCCGCAACAGCAGCTTGCGCTCAGGCTTGAGGGAGGGACTTTCTGTGGGGGTGAAGGGATGGTGGGGTGGTGCTGGAGGGTCTGATGATGATGATGATGATGAAGATGGTTCAAGTGGCTCCTGTGTAAATGTCAAAAACACCAAGAGAATTGGGGGAATACGAGGGGACCAGCGTTATAGTGGATAAAAGCAGGAAAATGAATCGATAAAAACTGGGCGGGAGGAGGACTGTCACCAAACAGAGCATGAGAGGAAATGAGGAGCATGAGAGAAAAGAGGAAAACACCCATTTCCATCACCATCAGATGTAGATGTTTAGAACAAAGGCAAGAGTACTACTAGTCCAACAGTGTCCTAACCAGGCAGAACATTATAAATGGTTATTATTCTTATGTTGAGTTGAGGCAACCACAAAAAGCAATATGCAACATTGCATATTTGTCACAAGTTTGGGTCTTAATTTATCTCGCTGAGAAGGCAAGGACAGAAAAATGAGTTGATGGCAGAATCTTGTCATGTAACACCTGGTTAGGACACGTTGTTATGCTGTAGTTGTGGAGAAACGGGAAGAACTGCATCCAAGAAAAGGGGAAGAGCAGTTTTATTTTAAAGAGAGAAAGATAATTCCCAAATGCATTCAATTAGACAGTTAAAGAGGATAACATTTTATTTCAGAGGTGATTCAGGAATTGGATTGAGCTATAACTGATAGACCATAATAAGGCTACACAATTAATCTAAACAAAACCAAAATCGCAATATGGCTAAGTGTGATTATGAAAATGGCAAAGGATGTGATTTAATTAAATATATGCGTGGTTCAGTAAATTTTGCTCCACACAAACACATCTCCGCATCTGAGTTTGGGTCACTTATAACGTGCATTTGGGAATGCAATGTGCCAACCAATAAAATAACTTCTAGATGCACCAAAATGTTTTTTAAAGCTAGATAATTTAACATTTGAAAAATGAAGAAATTAAGTTAAAATTACTCAATTTGTTTTATTTTACAATGAAATATAACAATAGTAGTTAATATTTTCATTTAGTAGAAGAAATAATAATATTAGCTATTTTGGTTTTGTATTATTATTATTTTATAATTATATTGACATAAAAAAATCAAATTTTTGGCCAACTTGTGCAGCCCTGCAAACAGCCACAGCAAGCTTGGAGCTTGTTCACAATAAAAAAAATTTAAAAAAAATAATTCCCATAAAATTGTGTACCCCTAGACCAAAATATATCTTCCAGGGCTACGTTTCTCAAAAGCATTGTGAGTTACGTTTATTGTAGAGACCATTGGTGGCAGTGGTTTTACGATCTACTTAGGCTTACAATGCTTTTGGGAAACTAAGCCCAGGTCAATTAATCGTCAGATTATCCATTTTGGGATCATCAAAATGACAATGAGTTACTGTACCTTATCAATTCTGCGTTGGGCCCAAAATGCTCTGTAAAGCCCTTGCCTTTTCTGCTTTGTTGCTTCTTCTGGAGCAGTTACAGAGGTAGCCATGTCTGGAAAGAAGTTCAAAGTATTGGTTAAGTCTCAGAGACACTGGTTTCACAGAATTTTATTTGGGGGGGGGTCCCATCTTAAAATGAGGGGGCCGCAATATATATAGGCTTGGGATGTTCATTTTGGGCGGTTTCCCCTGAGTTATTAGAATTAAATTAGAATGGATAAGTGTCTGAGAGCCATTAAAAATACCAACATTTGTTGTTCAGTTTTACATGTGCAAATAGCGGCATAAAAAACAGATCATTAAGATTCATACATCGTCACATCACGCACATGCAGCACTTCTGTGAAAGGAGAAAAACAGAATATATATATACACGTATATAAAAAGGAATATAAACAAAATATATTTCATTTAAATACAGATTAACAAAACGAAAGAAAAGACTGCAACAAGGAGTAGCCTATATGCTGAGTTTTGTATTCATTTTTGTGACGTGCACAAAGGAAACCGAGACAGCAGACAGCGCATCCTGTTTTTCTTTACTTTACAAAAGCACAATGTTTTGTTTTTATTGTGAGTATAGTTTCGAATGATGTCTTACTCTTATCTGTATGATAAGGATGCAGTATTTTAAGGTGTTTTCGTTGTTATAAATGAGACAAAATCATTTGGCATTGTGTCGATTTGTGTCGTAGAAGTCTCACTACTACAGTCCAGTGATGAAATATGCATATCCTGGAAACCTCAGGTGCCGCTTCACTCACTGTCTTGTGGAAAGGTGAAGTAGGTTCAGATACAGATTAGTCTTCGACCGATATATCGCCGACGCATTTTTAAATTATTGGTATCGGCTGATGAGTTTTTCTGATTGGCTGATTTGTTAGAAGCGGGACTTTTATTTTGACGGGCAGCAATGAGAACATTCTCCGTCTTCATTAGTTTATGGTCTCTGTTTAACAGTCATATCTAATACGTTATTAGATAGAACTGTTATGGTAAATGGTACGCGAAAAAGTATAGCGTTTGCATTTATATTATTAGTAACATAAATGCAAACACTATAATACTTTTTCATTTCCCGTCAAGATTAAGTAAATACAGATTTATATCATTAAAACTCTTTGAATATCTAATAAACATTTAATTTCACAAACCTTGCAGATTTAATGGACTCCAGCTGTGAGATCTTCTGAAGTGTGCATTTGTAGCCTGCATGATCACGTGTTACTCTGTGCATGACGGTCTGTCCGTGTGAAAATTGTTCCAGCTGTTCAGCTTTACTGGATACGTGATCAACAAACTTTAAATCCTTGATTTTAAACAATGTGTTATGCAGTACAACCGATATGCTGTAACCAATTTCACTGTGTGCTGTATGAAAAATTAGTATTACCTTGTCTTTAAAAAAAAAAAAAAAAGATTACCACTGTGCACAAACTTACCAGATTACTGAGTGCCCTGTTACAGTGTTTACTTCCTTTTTATTCATATGTTTATATATTTTTAAACAATAACTTTATTTCTGAAAAATAATGTAATAGGATTGGAGAATCAAGACGTTTCCATCTAAAGTATAAGCACGTTTATTTTAAAGATTTATTTTTTAAATGTATTTTATTATTTATCATTTCTAATTAATTAAATATGAATTAAAATAAATATAAATTATTTATTTTACATATCGGCCACCCTGCTCTCTGAGATATCGGCATCGACCATAAAAAAACCCCAATATCGGTCGACAACTATAATGTAGCAACTTTTTCTCCTTCTCGCTCATCTTTCCGTGATTTCTTGAAAAAGCGCTATTGACCTTTGTGCATCCGCCATTGTCATCGCATGCTAATAATTAGGGATGCACGATGATATCGGGACAACATCGGTATCGGCCGATAAAAGCTTAAAATGACCATCATCGGCATCGGCCGATATGAATATTTCTGCCGATGAGTCTTGCCGATAGGGTGGCGTGTTTCCTATGCGCACGTGACGACCGTGAACGAAGCATGAGCGCCAGCAACTTAAACTTCCAACTAGGGGTGTGCCGTGCGTCTCACGGTTTTTGATCGTGGACGATTAAAATGTCTCCACTATCTGCTTTTGAAGAAAAATCATAGTATGGTGCATTCTATCAGTTCAATTCTGGCGCCTTCATCTCAACATACTGTACAACGCGACGTACATTCACATCACATCACATGTAAACGCAGAGGTAGAGTTACACTCACGGGACACTGCAATTCACAAAAGTTCATTGTTTGCATGTGCGTCAAAGTCTTGCTAGGTAAACATGTCATTCACGTGCTGATGCGCTGTTCTAACATCCGCTTTTCTGAGCGCGTACACCCGACGCTCACAGGAACTAAAAGCCTGTCACAGCGCCTGCATACTGGATTAATCTTTCGAGTCTTATTGCGCTGATACTGTCAAATACACACAAGGTTTACATAAACAAAGTTGGTTATGTCTAAAGTGAAAGCAAACAGAGAAAATCTGCTTGTCAAATGCGTGTATATTGGACGCGTCGCGTTACTCGCGTGCAGTTCTTAAAGAGACAGTAATAATATTCTGCCGCTTGTCTTTAAAGAGATACTGCACCCAGAAATAAAAATTCTGTCTATCTAATGTTGTTTCAAACCTGGATTCATTTCTTTCTTGTGCTTAAATATACTATGGAAGTCACTGGAGTACAGCAACTGTTTGGTCAGCCACATTCTTCCAAATAACTTTTATAATTTCAACAGAAGAAAGAAACTTGAGAGAGTAAATGATGACAATTTAAATTTTTGGGAGAACTATCCCGTTAATGTTAATAAAACAACAAAACACAGAGGAAATCACTCACTGCTCTTGACTGAGAATATTAATAGAAGCTTTAATAAGCTTTTTTTGCACTTAAAAAAAAAGACAAATATATCGGTATCGGCATCGGGCAAAATTAGTTTGAAAATATCGCCATATCGAATATCGGCCAAAATCCTATATCGTGCATCCCTACTAATAAACTTTCACGAGCAAAGAAAATGAAAGCGTAAGCCTCGCACAACATGTTAATCAAACCAATACGTTTGAAAACAGCCGTTGCATTTTATCGCACAGCATTGGTCAATCTATTAATAAGAGGGACAAATCAACAATTCCTTATTTTTTTTATTTTAAGCAATCAGGAATCTAGTGAATCTAGTAGAATCAGGCCCCCTCATGGCTACGCTACTGCTCTTAAGACAAACAAAGAGCTGTTCCTGTGTATATTGGCGTAAGGGTTGACATGAAACTCATACCACTGGATTGAGTCTTTTGGGTGCCGCTGGCCTTTGTCTTCTCTGAGCTGACACTCTGTGTCTCTGTGTCAGAGTCGTCGTACCCCAGCATTTTTCTGTAGGACCGTGGAGTGACCTGTCGTCTGGGCTGCCTCCTGGTGGGGCTGAACTGGGCTTGTCCTCCTCCATCATCTCCCCCTTCCTCCTCGTTTTCTTCTTCGCTGCTGTTCATGCCAGAGGCCGCTGATGGCCGCCGCCGCCGCCGCCGCTTCATCTGGACTGCGCCAAAGAGAGGTGGTCAATTAAAATGATCAATTCTGTACGAATAACCAACAGGCCAGGGCTGAGTTTCCCAAAAAGTCCAAGTAGATAGTAGAACCATTGCCACCAATAGTCTCTACGATGAACCCAGCTCACAATGCGTTTGGGAAACACAGCCCAGAGCTTTAATGCCAACTTTGTCTGCTAAAATTGAAGGGTACCGGTATTTTTAACTGTAATTTTTGAAACATTTTATTCCTTTTTTTATTATATTTGCATTGGCAAGTGGCAATTGACTGTAAATACCAGGTCACTAAAAAGGGGTCAATTTTAAAGAGGCAAGTAGAGTACCTTTGTTAAATCGTCTCGTTTTGTTCTGCTCAATCAGCGAACACTTCTTTAAGCTGTTGAAAAATTACAAAAACAAGTCCACAAATAGGATCACAAAAGACGAAATGTATGATATGACTTCTTTAAACCCCGGGAAAGGTTTGCTGCCATGTAATACCTTGTAGTTAACACTATTTGGACACTTACACACAGCTCTGCCGTTTCTTGTTGGGTCCTCCAAATTTGGGCTTGTCCAGACAGAACACGCACCTCCCGCAGTCCTCCAGCCGATTGCATCCCTTGCAGCGCAAGCAGCGCTTTAGCCGATAGCCAAAAGCAGTGCTTTCATACTTGCGTCTAAATGTTGGCTTTGGTTCAACAGATTCTTCACTCTCTGGTTCTGAGTGAGATGCAACATCTTGAAGAGCCAGAAGGGGCCGGTGGAAGAGGGAGACAGAGGCAAAAGAAAGCATCTAACATAAGAATAAGGGCATTTCGGGAATGTCAAGGTTTGGTTTGCTAAGAAATGAAGGTAACACCACCTAGATATAATGGTGAACTGCTGCCACAAGTAGGCATTACAATTATTTCAGACATTGGAATGATGGAGCACTTTAAATTGCAAACATATATTAGCATTCAAATACGAGCATTTTAAACAAATAAAGAAATACCATAATGCAAATTTTTATGTTTCTATTTTTATGGGGTTTTTTTTTTTTTGTGCAGTAGTGCATTATGTGAGTTTTTCAAATGACCTCAGGCCATCTCATGTGGTGTTTTGAATACAATCCACGACTCAGTTTGCATATGTTGTGCATTATGAATGCAACAGACTCTAGGATCATTTTATTTTCACATTCACGTAATTACAAAACTTCTAGCCATTACATGTTCCCATATCCAGAAAGGATGAGAATATTCAGCTAAACAGAGCTAAAAAGAGTTTAATGCAAAATTACACTATTATTACACGTAATTATACTAAATTAAATTAATAAAAATAATAATAAACATTCTAATATCCTGGTGGGCTGGGTTTCAAAAATAATAGTGTAAATGTAAAGTAGTCCAAATAGAGAGATACTTTTAGAAAATGTACATTAAATCTAAAATAAATATTTTTATATTTTAGAATATTTATTATAGAATACCTATATTTACATTTCATTATTATATTAATCATTTTTAAAATCATTCGACATTATATACAACTTGTTTACAAAGCCTTAAAGGAAATCATACATTTTATGCATTTAAGCCCACAAATTATGAGCTGAACTTGTATTACAGTTACACTGCAACTAACATGACATAATACACAATTTACAGGCCAAAAGAGCCCATTTATCTCCATATTAGCAAATGTCACTTATAACGGATGTGGACAGAATGAGCAAAGGAGAGGTGTGTACCCTCTTCGGCAGGTGAAGCAGTGATCCCCTCTCTCTCATGCAGAGGAAGGGCGCTGAGCCTGGGAATGTCATCGGGAACCATGGCACGTGGCTGTCCCAGTGCAACCGCTGCTGCTCGACACACATGCTTTATCCGTGGACCACCGATCACTTGCTCCTACAGAGTTCAAAAAGCACAGCGTTAAACTCACAATCCGATGAAAAATCTGCAAAGCAATATTTTTCAGTGAAACATACTTGTGGAGCCCCCTCTGGGTTAGCTGGGACTACTCTCTTGCCCCTCTTTCTTCCTCTCTGCATGCCTGTGGCTGATCCATCTCTTACTCTCACAGAGCCAGACAGAAGCTGCAGAGCATAAACATCACTGTTTGTATAATTACACAGATTTAAAAGATATTACAGACTTATATATTGTTTTATCAAAATATCATTTGCCACTCAAAAACATTGTTCACACTAAGGTCTCCAAAGATGACAAAAAATATTAATACTCTACCGTTCCAAAAAAAAAGAAGTTTTTTTTATGTTTGTTTTGAAGAAAAAGGCTGGATGGAAATGACAATATGCGTATAAATTCTAAAAACGTATGTGCTCAATCGAGGCGGACAATTTTATCCAATAAAAAGACAAGCGCATAAAATTTAGATAGCGTCACATGATCCTTCAGAAATCATTCTAATATACTGATTTGGTGCTCATTTCTTATCATTATCAATGTTGAAAACTATTGTGCTGCTTAATATTTGTGTGTGTGTGGGGGGGGGGGGTCAGGATTATTTGATAAATAGAACATTAATAGATTAATAGCAACATTAATAGAAATAGAAATCTCTTGTAACATTATAAATGTCTTTACTGTCACTTTTCATCAATTGAATGTGTCTACTGAAAAAAACTATACATTTCTTTAGAAAAAAAAAAGAAGAAAATTTCCCAAACTTTTGACCGATTGTGTATACAGTGAACCTCCAAATGATTCTTCGTAAATGAACACATTGCGTTTACCCAGCTTATGAATAGTCAGAACTTGTCAGATTCAGTGCCTTATAAAAATGCAAAACAGCACTGTTTGCCGTCATAAAATTGTTAAACATTCTGACCTGAGCTGATTTGAGCTGTTTCTGCTGGTCGATTTTAATCAGTTGGACTCTGGCTCTCTTCAGCAGGTGGAACATCCTCTTATTGGCACCCGAAAGACTCATTCTGTGGGTGTTACCACCTTGCTCCAACATCATCTGGGTATTTTGTGCACTCGTTTGAGAGATTCCCTCAAGGTTAGAATTCTCTACTGAAGGAATAAAGGAATTTGCCTCAAGGTTAATGGGAAAAGGTGGAAAAAAACAATCATTTTCATCTTTTGTTATGCATTTTATGTACACTCATTTTATTAGCATTGCAAAGTGGGTGTCATCTTTAATATTTTATATTAATTATGGTATTACTTGTTTTCAAGTCAATTATTTGGTGCTAACTATAATGTAGTTTTTATAAGCACCTTGGTATACAAATAAGGTTTATTATTCTTATTATGTGTGGCATAATACAGCAAAAACCCTACCGTTCTCCTTAGCAGGTACTTCTGCCAAAGGTGTCTGATCCGAATGTTCCCCAACACGTATAGCTACTTTTGGCACCACCCCTGGAGAATACATGTCCTGCAATTTGAGATCAGACTTCCTTTCCTGCATATCATGTGTTCCTCCCTCAGCACCTTCCTCTGCTAGCCTGGAGCTCGAACTGGCAATCCGCTGCATCCTTCGTTTTGCCAGACATGCTGTAAGCTTCTTCAACTTCCAGTATATCTTATACTGGTCCGTGGATTGGCCGGGTCTCCCACCCCTCCCACGAGGACCAGCAGAAGGCCTTGAGGAACTCAAAACAGGCTTGACTCCTTGAGATTGCCCCTTTTCTGAAACACTTTTTTCATCATTGTTTGGGATCAGCGGTTCTTGTGCGGTCTTCAGCCTGCTTCTGGAATTGACGGTTTGGAGATCTATATTCGGTTTGCCGAGATCCATTGGGAGTTCAGAAAGAGCTGGTTTCTTTGGGGAACCTCGTTCTGGGAGAGCAGACATGCGCTCATCATCCATGAACCTCTTTGGGATCTTGATGACGCGGGAAGAACGAGCGCTAACAATTGGTCTGGCGGAGTGTTTAGGTTGTTCAGCTTGGACTCCGGATTTGGACTTCTCCATCTCTCCCAGTGGCTGTTCCTGTCCCTCCACCCGTTGCAGCACATGTGTAGAGCCTGTGTCTGCGCAAACAAGTCGCTGTCTCTTTCTAGGCATGCTAGAGGTCTGCCCTCGACTGTCAGGTACTTTGCGGGGCACTTCCTTTTGCAGTAAAGTTCGACGGCCAAATATATTCTTTCGTCGCCTTACAAAAGGCTTCTTTTTGGAAGAACTTAATGAACTGTCACTTAAAGATGCTCCAGCACCTCCGCCAAGGGATTCAAGAGGCTCATCATCTGCTTTTGTCATTCTGCCCCTTCTCTGTTTGCCCATTGGTTTTGAGGATACAGCACCAGCCTGTTCACTACCGGCAATTTTTTTTGTCCTGTTCTTGTGGGTCTTAGCATATTCTGCTGAAGCTCTTTGCCCTTTGGTGTCTTTTACTCTGGAGGCTCGCTCTTTTCCTTTAACCAGTGTTAAAGTCCACACTAATTTGTCCTGCCTTCTCCTGCTTTGTGCTGCACTGGAACCACGTCTTTGTGACCTTCCAGTGATCTCCTCCTCTTCACACGCCCCATCCACCCCATTTTCAGTCTGCAAGGAGGCCAATGGTCCCTCTCTCTGGTTTCTGAGTACCCTGCCATTTCTCTTACTTGAGCTGCCCTGTTTCAGATGTCCATCTTTATCCACAGATGGCCTTTTTGCTTGTATCGTTTCTTTTTTGGTCATCTTTTTGGCTGCCATTTTAATAACCAATTTGGGCCTCGCAGATTTTTGGTCAGTTCTGGATAACCTTCTGCCTTTCAAGTTAGGTTTGTCCAATAATGATGATTTTATATCTAATGCAAGAAAAAAATTAAACATTTTATCATTCATAAAAATAAAAACCTAGAAATACAGGCACAATTTCAATATTAACATTTTACACACTTTGAATAAAACGTATTTTATTGAATATGTATTTATTATTTCATTATATTTGAGACAAACAAACTAAAATAAAATGCTAGAAAAAAATATTTAATGTATGAAAAGATTAATTTAAATTCAAGATATACTTAAAATGAGCATAGCTAATCCAAATGTAAAAATATGTAGAAATGAATGCACATTTAAATATAAATAAAATACATTGTAATCTGGACTACAACATGCCCTAGATATTGATTAAAAAATGTGCTGATTCTTTATTATTGACAGGTAACACTTTACAATAAGGTTATATTAGTTAATTCATTGGTTAACATAAAATAACAATAAAAAAAATCTTCTAAAGCATTTATTAAACCTGTTATAGTATAATAAAGCTTTTTTTTTACTCATTTCAATATCGTGATAATACCGTATACCATGATAAAAGCTTCAGCAATCATCGTAACATGAAAATTTGATATGATCACACAGGAAGTTATGCCCCCTACACGCTTAAATAATACATCCTCTAAACATTCACATCCTATTCTCTTAAAGAGACACCATGTTAAATACCAATATTTACAACTATCAACACCATGTTAAATACATAGCTTAGAAGAATTACATAGGAAACAAAAAAATAACAAACACACTTTTCTTTAGTAGATCAATTTTGGTCTGAATGACAATGTTTAATATAAAATCTAGCACGTGTAAAAGCGAAGCCCAAACTAATGTTAGAATTAACATCATCAAATTGCTTAGACATAAAAAAACAGCTGAAACACTCACTGGATGAACCTTGTCCTGACCGCAAGGACGACTGACCGTCCACTTTAAAGCCTGTGAAGTCTCCTTCCTGAGAAAGAAAGATGGATAAAACATCACCACAAAACTACATGTAGTTTTATATTTTTAATCATTTAGCATCAAATTCATTTAAAATATTATCAGTAGGGATAGACGATTTAGCACTACAGAATCCCTGATGGATTGATAACAGTGTTATACATAACAAATATTCAACAAACAACTATTTCCGTGAAAACTAAGGCCAGGCTTTAAACACAAAACTCATTTTTTCAATGCGTAACATGGGATACCTGCTCAATCACTCTAATATAGTGAGCAGTGAGAAACGCTGACACAGAAGAGAACAGTCCTCATCACAAAACTGAATTAGGTTACAGGTTAGGTTAATAAAAGTGACAGAGTCTGAAAGCTGAGACTTTGTTTCATATCAAAACTAACAAAGCACAACGCTTCTTGCGATTTATTGGATGAGAGGCACGCTACAAAGTTTTATTTCTTCATCAACTGAATACAGCGAATCGACATCGGTTCTTCAAAATGAGAATCGATTAAAATGGGAAAATGTATATTTTTCCATTTTAAAAAAAAATTATATTTTACCTCGATGCGTAAAAAAAAATGGATCGCGAAATAAAGATAGATGGCACTGCTGCATGATTTGCATAGTATATAAATAATTTAGTGTATTATATCTGTGTGTGTATGTATATGGGGCAAACATACAGTCTATGGTGGCAGGCTGGCAGGACCATCTGCTGATCAAGCAGGGTAAAACTAAATGAAAAAAAAATGTATATCCGGGGAACGGTGCGGTACGTCATCACGTCAAGACAGCGCATGTTGCAACAACCATAGACATATAATGTCTATGGCAACAACAACACTGCAGTCTACAGCGAGCTAACAAATATTAGCATTAGCATCAACTGCCTTGCCCCCAAACAGCCGACCATGGAGTCAAATGTATATATATACCGGTGTGCTACATCAGTGCCCAGTGAGCGTGTCTTTTCCACAGCAGGAGACATTGTGTCTGCTCAAAGATCACTGATTACACCAGAACATGTTGATATGTTAGTTTTTTGGAAGAAGAACCAGTCCTGAGATAACTTAACCTAGGATTAGAGCAGCACTAAGGGAGTGTTCTTGTTTGTGTTTGGCCAGTTAGGCCTTGTGTTTCCCTGTGTGCAGCTGAAACAAAAATAAATAAGTTGTTGTAATACAGTAATATTTTTTCCTTTTTTTTCCTTTTTTGATATCGTATCGTATCGTGACCCTGGCATATCGAGGTGCATCGTATCGTGAGTTTAAGTGTATCGTCCCATCCCTAACATTTATTCACAAGATGTCATTGTCAATAAGCTATTTTTCAAAGAAAAATAGATTTTGCCAAGTGCAACTAACAGAGCATCAACTTCACATAAGTGGTAACAAGTTCATTCATTACATCAGCAAACTTAGCAAACTTAGAAGGATATTTCCATAAAACTTATATGCATTACACAAAATAGAATCTTTAAATCGTCAATCTAACCTAATTATACATTTGGAATAGATCAGGGGAATATGTCTACAGACAGAAACATCAATGCATGCAAGCCTGACTTGACATAAACCATTTAATGATACTTATACTCATGAGTCATAAGGATTCAGACTGAAGAAATCAAGTTCAGTACTGCAACTGTCCTCTCATGTAAGGAAGGATGATGCTGCATAACCGACTGATTGCAGATACCTCAGAATTTCAAAGCACAGAATCGGATTGCATCAGTCTACAATGTGTGATATAAAAGCTCAAGATGAGTTCTATACTGGCTCAGCTTTGAGTCAGACTGCATTATGGGAATTTCTGAAAAAGTCCCCATAATTAAGGAAAACCTAGTAAGGCTGGTGCTCATTGACTATGTTTACATGTGCACCATAACGTGATTGTGATTATTTAATCAGAGTAAGGTCTTGATGTTTACATGAGACGAGCAGAGCTCTTCACTCCAGTTTACATGCAATTTTCAATATTCAGATTATTTGCTAATAAGAATGGTTACACCACACTCAGATAGGCATACAGTATGCATGTTACCGGACATTGTTTTAATCTACTCACATTAAGTTCAAAATACGTACAGGATATTACGCCTGTGTCATCTCCTCTCGGCGTCTGAGGTACAGAAACCCGGTATTAAATTATGTTCTGTTTTAGTCAAGCTCTTTAATAAGCCGAAGTATCCTAAAATGGATAGTTTTTTTGCCCAAGCTCTGTTTTTCAAGACCTATTAAAATGTTCATTGTAAAATTCATATTTGTTGTGCTTTTTTTTTGGATTCTCAATTAAAACAACAATTACAACATTACTATAAATAATATAACCAAGGCAACATCTGTGGTATTACTTTATTTGAAAGAAAAAAAGTTATCAGTGATCTTACATATCAAGCTTGAATGATCAGGATCGGTATTGGCCGATCATGATAAGAAATCAGTAGTATCCCTAAAAGAAATACATCGACTATAATAAACATAATGTAAGAACAACTAAAGTCAAATTAGAGATCTCTCAATGATCATGGTACATTGTAATGAAAACTGCAGAGCTTTGATCATAAAACTTATTCACCTTACTAATATATATTATTATTAAGGGAAACAGAATGACAACTAACATTTAAGCATTTTTGTAGTAGTCTGCTATACCGTCATAAACAAATCTCATTGATTTACATTACAACAAGCTATCAGAATATTATCTTTTTGGTATATTAATTACAAAATCTGCACCAATTAAACTATTTTCTTCAGTTTGGGCCTCTGAAAAAAAGTGTTGTTTTTTTCTCCTTGAGTGAACGATCCATATTCTATTCTATCTAGATCATACTACAAGAGCCATAAATTTTTTTTATAAAGTTTTAAATATTTTGTCTAAAGTTTCAACAAACGGTTTAATTAATAAAAATCTTTTTTCTGACTATTGTTTTATATGCCTGGCTTTGCAGGATTAATCACCAACTTGGCAAAATAAAAATTGGATATAGAAAACTCAAATAAAGCTTCACTAATTTTACTGAGGAAATTTTACAGAATGAAAATGAACTTGTTTTCTAACAGGTAGTGTCTGATTAACAAGATTACTATGATATGAAGCAATGGTAACACTTTACAATAAGGTCCATTTAGTTAACATTAGTTCATGTATTAACTAACATGAACTAACAATGAGCAATACATTTGTTGCAGTATTTATTAATCTTTGTCAATGTTTAGGTCATAAAATACTGCTGTTCATTGTTAGTTCACAGTGCATTAACTATTGTTAACAAATACAACCTTTGATTTTAATAGTGTATTAGTAAATGTTATAATATTAACTAAGATTAATAAATGCTGAAGATAAAAAGTATTGTTAATTCATAGTTCATGTTAACTAATTAACCTTATTGTAAAGAGTTACCGAAGCAATTAACTTGTTAGTAAACAATGCTACCTTACGTTCTTGTACAAATGGATCTGGGATATATATTTTTTTACAAACATGCAATACTATATTTACTCATCCAATGGCGATTCCTGACAGAATACATAATTAGTTACTGTACCTTATTTCTGATGCACACCACGCCTACTTAAACATAAATAACCAATATTAACTATTAAGACGAACAGGCCAGTCAGCAACACTGACATTAAGTTTTAAAGCTGATAACTGTACACAAACTCCCTCATAACTAATTAACACCACACCTTCACTGTCCCACACACAATCCCCGTAGCCACGGCAACACCGTCAGCCACAGTTAAACACCCGCGATGTGAACGCCACAGCCCGGCAAAAGCCCACCATATGACGGGCGTCCCTTTAAATACTTTTCATCTCTGTAATCTGTAAAGCCCACGACCGTGCAACTGTAATCAGGTGGATGCATCTCTGCAGGAACTGACATCAGCCACTCAGCGACATGCTGATGATGCACTTGCTGTGAATTATTAGCACGGTATTACTAGGCGAATCGCTCACCTCATCGCTCCCGCTCGTGCAGAATCCCGCCTCGCGCTGGAGCCTGTGTTTCTCCGCCAGCCCGAGCAAACACGACAGTGACGGATCCTCTCTCAGCGTAGCTCCAACGTCGACGGGCCTCGGCCCTTTTCTGTCTTCATCCCTCACCCGACCGATATGAGAGCGTTTCTCTGTCCTCAACAGGCTCCGAGACGTCCATGGTCGACCTGGGAAACGGCAGCGAACGGTGGCGGAGGTGTTTATGGTTGCTACTACAGCCGAGGCTGGTAATCCGCCTCCTGCTGCCGCCATTATTACATACCACAACAACAACTACGGCGCTTGAGCTCTCGAGAGGAACAAGATGGAAAGGCGCGAGATAGCAGAGGAAACGAACGGCATTGTGGGAGATGAAGTTTTTCTCTTTTTTGGCCGTTTGGCATTGAATATAATTAAACATCATTCTGTAAACACTTTATAAATAATATATATTCAATAGTTTAATCATGTAAAGCAGTTTATTGAACCTTCAGACAAAATATTAGAAAAGTCTATGCCTAAATAAAAATGTGCATGTGTGTTTTATGTTTAATATCATATTTGATACATTAGACTTTCATAGCACATACAGTAGGCTATTGTATAGTAGTGAGAATATGGAGCTCACACTCAAGGAGGGAAGAAACACCTGAATTTTATTCAGAGGCCTAAACTGAGCAAATGCAATATGTAATTTGGTGCAGTTCCTGTTATTTATATGGTCAAAAATGTTGATACCTTGTGATGTAAATCAATGAGATCTTTATAACAGTAGGCCTAGCAAGACTACTTACAAAAAAAAAATGCATATCAGTCTTCGTCCTGTATGTCCAATAACATATCTTGCTAAGATGATATGGCATATAAATGCTTATGGTTTATAGGATCAAAGCTATAAGTTTTAATTGTGGGGGGCAAAACATAATAATACTTATGATAGCCTAATTATTATTATTATAAAAATAGTAAACAAAATAATGCAATGCAATTCAATGATTGAATTGAGAGATGCACAAATAATCATTCTTCAAAGGTCTGTTTTAGACCTTTGGTACATTTAACCAGATTTGTCTGATGTATGGCTATGGACAATCAAGCAAATCAAGTTGCTTCTCTGCAGTAAATGTTTATCTTGAAATATTACTAACAATATAAAAGTAATTCTTACGTTTAAAAATCAATAAAGATTTCACAGCAGAAAGACACGTGTACCACAACATGAAGTTTTTTTAATGCCTTTTACTAGGAGAACAGAAGGCATGTAGTAGATTGTGTGCAACAGGTTTTGCAGCAAAGTTGATCATTTAGAGGCCTTAGAAATTAAAGTATCAAATATGATACAGTATAGGCTTTATAGAGTTAACGGTTTTGTAGTTTGTTTAGTTGTTCTTTGACTACTTGCGTGATGTTGTAATTGAATTATAATCTCTGAAGTTATTTAGTTTTCTCTTTTTTCGGAACCACATTATTATTTGTGAATGTGAATAATTTAAAGCCTAAGGAAATGTTTTGTCATTTGCACTAGCAGAACTTTTTTTGGGTTAGGGATAAGTAAAATATTAACCATATTTAATGAAAATACACACAAATAGAGCTCTACACCAAATAAAAAAATTAAGACAACTCTCCCCCTCGCCTGCTCCCGTTAGGGGTCGCCACAGCGTAAACATTGTAGACATCCGCAGTTATCTCCAAAGCACCTCATTGCAGTACACGAGATCCAGGGGGCGGAGTTGGATCCAGATCTAAGGGGTGGAGATAGGTAGGATTAGGGGTGGGGTTAGGGATCAGGGGGTGGAGATGGGTAGGATTAGGGGTGGGGATCCAACTCCTCCCCCTGGATTTCGTGTTCTGCAGTGTTATCTGGCAACTTCTAAGGATCTTCTTACCAATTACTATTTCGACAAAAGCACATTTTTTCCTCAAATAAATACATACATAAATAAAAGGCATCAATCACTAATTCAAATCGTGAACTAGCTATATTTATATTTTCCCAGAAGCCTTTGCAAAGTGTGTCGTCACAGACTAGTGAGCCTACCTACCACAGTAAGTAGCGCGTCCGCCTCATAATATGAAGGTTGTGAGTTCGATCCTCCCACGGGGCAAAACGTTTTAATTTCTGCAAGTGATTTAGATGGTGAGGCTGATATATGACTCGTGGATAAATCTGATTCTGTGAGAGGTTTGATTTGAAGAAAATATTATGTAAATAAGTAAAAACAAATATAGGTATACAAATAGACAATATTCTATCTTTATCTACAACAGGATATATAATATTTAATTTATGTTGCATAATCATTTTTTAAGCACAGCATAAGATAGTGTTTTTTTAGACTAAACTTTGTTAATGTTTGTTTTTTTATGGCTTATTAATAGAAGGGTTTATAATGAGGTGCCAATTGCAATAAATGATAAACGTTAAGCATAAATAAAAAAATAAAAGATTCCCTATAAAACAATTATGAAGAAATTCATGCTTCATTGTTCATGTAAAAGTGTTGAGTAATGTTTACAAACCAGTTCAGGTCCATTGTCATGCAATGAATGATTTTATTGCAGCACAGTAATTATATTTAGGTTATAACTTGAAGCATCAAAATCACAAACGTAGTTAAAATGAAATGAAATTGAAATGAAAGGAGCAATGTAGCTGGATGTGCATTGGTGATCCCACCCTTCAGAACTTCTTCCTCCCTGAACTGCGCTTTAACAGTTTAGCCTTCCACTCAGCAAAAGGTTTTATGTCTGTCTCCTGACAATACCAGTTACCATAATACCACCGATGAAATGACGTTATCCTCTCTTTATTGCACTTTCTGCACTGGACATATCGTCGTACAAACTTCCTGGTATAACTGCCGTCTTTTTCCTTGACCAGCTTTCTCTTCCAGTTGTATTGTGTGGTGAAAGGAACAGGAACCAATTGGCAACTCGCTGGTGCATCAATCTTTTGTGTGGAAGGTGTTAAAACCACCATCATTTGTTTTGACAGAGAAGGACCAGAAAGCAGGAGGGGCAAAGTCAAGGATGAACCTGACTGGGTTTCAGCCGGAGCAGGTTGTACTGGTGAGGCTTTTTCTTGAGTTGTGTTGTTGGTTTCCATCACAGTGTCTGGAGGCAAGTTTGAAAAGAGGGGCTTGTCATCACAATAAATCTCCATACTATTCTCTTCTTTTACGGAAACAACCTTCTCTGGAGCCGTCATTTCATTCGCCAGTGAGGATGTGTTGGGTGTAAAGAGATCCTCCACCTGAAACTGGGAGCCTCTGCTTATCCTGGAAAAGATTAATGATGCACATTAATATTTTGAAAGTGTATACTTGACATACAACCAAAACATTGTGGAAAACTTTAGTATATTATGCACACATTGATAGAGAATCTTCTAACAGAGATGGGGCGGACTGCTGTGTGATCGTCCAATCCCAGACGTCCTCTTCTTTGGAATAGCTCTCACTTTTGGCCACTTGGACGTCAGTGATTTCCATCTGTCTAATGATAAATTTGCTGTCCTGGAATGCATGGCCATTCTGCCGACACAGGTACTCCAACCCAATCAGTTCACCTAAAACAGAAGGAAGTTGAAAATAAATGCATTGGCCAGCAAGAAACATATACAATCACGTTTTAAGCATATGTTTTATTAATTGTGTGGAATTAATATTTAACTAACCAGTGTATTTACTTGTACTAGTAGTAGACAGAAACTTCTTTTGAAACACCTCCTCTTCAAGCTGGTTGACAGCATGCTGAAGAAAAGATGAGGTTGCCTTCAGGCTCTCAGAGGTAACAGCAGTAGCTCCATTCCACCTTGCCAATGCATCCAACAAGTAGATTTGGAAAAATGTAGAAGAAGTTGGCACCCCTGAAATAAAATGCATACAGGTTAGTCTCTTAAATTTCATTTCATTTTGTACAGCATAAACTATGTTTGCACATTTTTTATATTGTGTATGCACTTTATTTACTGTGTAAATAGTGTACATTGTTCATTGTGTAATGGAACGTAAAAATAAGTTTGCTGACATAGCATTGCAGTCGCAATGAGTTGCCCAGTAATTTGTGTAACGACTGAGACAAATCAGACACAAGTATTTGTTATAGTTAACAAATAATATTTTAAACTCACTCTGGGATCTGTGGGCCCATCCCCCCAAAAGGGCAAGAAGGTCTCAGTTACCATGACCACGATCAGATAAGTTGGTTTTATTGCTGTTAAAAATGTGGTCACATGTTCAAGATGGAGACGATGGGGAAGACAGAAACAGCCTTTAATACAGACTTTGCTGCATTAATTATAGACAAACTGATCTATAAATGAACATGAAGAACATTTTGCGAATGATTTACTGTCTATTGTAATATATTTTAATACTATTATTTTGTTGATGCTGTGTATTTTACAATAGAATCAATGGTCACCTATAGGCTATACTATGTTTGGTCTCTATAAATTGGTACTTTGCAGATCGAAATGATTGTGTACATGATATATCGATAGCTGTGCAACATATTAGTATTACAAGAATCTTTCTTAGCTTCTTCATCAGAAACAAATCCAGCTGCACATGCAAATGAGCATGCTTAAAACAAAGATTCATAAATCAACCACAAAGGAATTTTCCCGCTTGGAAACCGCTTGGAGGTGGGACCTTTCTCAGGCTTTATTAGAGACCAATTCACAGTGACTTCCTCTCTTGCTTCTGGCCTTCACTGCTGTTTCTTCGGGTTGTGGGGACCCGCAGGGTGTGACCACAGCCTGCTATGCTTTCACTCTCCCAACAGAGTCAGACTGTATTTTCTTCAATCCAACTCAGAGGAAAACTGCAACTTTCTGTCACGATATGTGGATATGAACCCAAACGCAGACAGTAATAAATAAAACACAGATTTATTAAACGGACAGAAAACAAAGACCCACGAGGGGGCAAACGAACGTTGACAAGACTAGACTAATAAACTTGACAATAACATGAGACTAGAACTAACAGGCAGGATACAAACTCTGATCACGGGAATACACAGCTCACAGAACAGGATGACAAGATACAAAACGAACAAACCCAAGGACCTTTGTAACAAACCCATGGACCTTAAATAAGGGACATCATCACCAGGGCACAGGTGACACCGATGAACAATCAAGACTAACGAGGAGAACAAGGGGGCGTGGTAAACAACAAAAGACAACGCAAACACATAGCCCAAAACACAGGCCATGTGTTTGCACACACAACATGAGAACAAATCCTGACACTTTACCATTACTGAATGGGCAACCATCAACTCTTCCGACTTCCTCACTCCTTGGTTGCCTTCGTGGCCTCTCCGGCCCAGGGCCGGCAGGTCACAATCTGCATGTGCCCAGCCATGTGCTCATGGAGAGCGAAAACCTTCAACCGTCGAACTAACCTTGCAAGTTCATCATATCTTCTTCATCCAACGGAGAAGAAAACGATTGCAACTTCAACATTTGACACTCACGGAACCAGTAACAACTTTAATTTTCAACAACTTCAAGAATTGTGTCGACTGCACAGACCATGCAAGTATCAATTTAATGAGGTGCTCTGCGTAAGCTGATGGTTCTTTCCATAGTTAGATGGATCTTTTCCATAGTTCCATTTCCTGCTTCAGCTTCCATTCTGTCACTCGCCCTTTTACCCGTGTATGTATGTATGTGTTTAGATTAGTAATGTTTGTGATTTAGGTAATAAAACTTGTGCACAATACGTATTTGCTTCTGATTCACTGCTTTCAACAAAGTTTACTTTACGATGTCGATTTAGATTGTGACTACAGGCTCTTAGTACTGTACAGTAAGAAAGATATTTCCCTTCCCCGGAAATGAATATTTCTTAGAATTAATAAGCAATTAACGAGTGTTCACGGGACGAACAGGTGGGTTGATTGTAATATTAATTTTACTACATTAAGTTAATTATATGAACTGATCTAAATATTCATAATCACTTATTGATTATTAACTTATTGATAGTTAATTTGTTACATTTGCATTTAAGAAAAATTAATGTCTAAATAAAATGTCATCTATGAATGAAAACAAAAACACTGATGAGATTTTAAAACAGAATTTAAGTGCCAAAATCTATTTTTATTTATTTATTTGGTTGTTTTATGTCAGAATCTAGGGCGATTGTCATGGCAAGAATGGGTTAAATTAGTTAAAAACTAATCCACGAAGAAAAAGACAGAAAGTAGAAAAAGGATAAAGAAATTTGATAAATAATTTTCATACAGAAAAAAAAAGCAAAAAAAAAAAAAACTAATCCTATTGACAGTTTAATAAACATAATTTGTGTTCTAAATAATACCACCGTCTGATGATATTGAAAGCAGTATTAGAATCCAAAACTTTGAAAGTGAAAACTTTTTTCAAGAATAAAGTAACATTGTAAGAGAATACAATCATAAAGCTTTATGAGTAAAGTTGTGAAATTACTAGAATACATAAAATAATTAGGACATTAAAGGCATGATATTGTGTGAAAAAAGTAGAAATATTTTGAGCTACAAAACAGCTACCATTCAAGGGGTTGAAGATCAACCAAAACTTTTGCTGGATCAGCTTGTTACAATAATGTGTTGCATTTTCAAATCAATCTGCTGGATTAAACCACATGTTTTACTCTGACAGTACTGTTTTTACCTGGAATGAGCTGGTTCAGATGCTGGTGGAACGATTCAACAGAGGTGGAACCTCTGACACATTTGTAGGTTGGCAGAATGTGGCCTCCCACCACCATTGTCCCAGTCTGCTCGTAGAGTTGTACACCAATAGGATCCACTATGCACGGCACATGTTTCTTCTGCAAATCCCATGTCTCAGCCATTCTACAGGAACTAAAGAGCGGCACTCCCGATGAATCCCATCCCGACTCGCCATCATAGAGCTGAATGAGCGTTGTGATGCGTTCTTCGATGTCCCTTGCATCGCGTGTGGTTCGCCTACAGTGGAGGGCAAGCTTGCTTCTGCTGAGGTGATGCATTAGTTCATCATCAGAAGGCTGCAGGATATCGAACTTGAGCACGGTACGTTTCGCCTCCGTCAGCTGCTTCAGGTCCTCCTCATCCCATTCGAAAATACAATGGCTTAGGCGGTCCATGAAAGTCGCGTATATCTGATGCGATTCTGACGTGCAGCCTGCAGCAATCCGCCCCATGAATTCCGAGATATCCAACCTGACCTCCATGTCCTTCCACTCTTTGAACGTTGTCCTAAGAAAGTTGGACTCGCAGCAGTCTCTGTTGATGTACAGAATCTCAGGAGGAGCCACAGCAGCTTCCTTGTACCTATGTATGACACCTGAGATCATTGCTTCAAGACCAGAGCCTTTGCTTTCTGTAAGCACCGACATAATAACCTGCCCTTGTTCGTTGGCGACACTGGTCGCCCAAGTTCCTGAGAAGTTCCTGAGAAACTTCTTTGTGGAACCCATCTTTAGCACACGGCCAAACTGTGAGGTTATGCTCGTCTTTATCTCATTCATTCGGTGAAGTACATCCAGAGCAAACACTTGCCTCAACCAACAGTGTTTAGGAAGAGGAAACATGGCAGGTGGACTTTGAAACATCACAGGATGGGCAAAGCCTTTGCAATCTGTCAGATACTGTACAGTCTTTTGCAGCCATACCTCAGTGTGATGTTCCTCAAGTTTCTTCTGGATATGGCTGATGCTGGTCCCCAGACATCTCTGACGGTTAAGGCGAACGACCATCATGTCACATGCCGCCTGTGATGCAAGAATGCAAGGGTACTGAACTCTATGTCCAATATCAAGTTGTGACACTACATCGTCACTCCAGCTAATCACTTTCCGATTGCATTTCCCACAAACCAGACACTCGGATGCCATGAAGTATGACCTTTCTATGTCGACTACCTGTCTGAGCTCCTGATGCAGACCTGCTGAGGTGAGCTCTTCCTTCACGCAGTCTGAATGTGGACAGGTAAGCTTGACGTTCCACAGCTTTCGTGGCATCCAGAGAAACAATACATGACCAAAGTAGTGTCCCATCTCTGGCTCCTCGGTTAAGGTAAGAGGCGGGAATGGCGGGTACCACCACAATCTATCTATCCTAGCATAGTCCATTTCAGGCTGCTTTTCTGGAGACCACCTAAACAGGGCCTTTGACACCCAGGTGTGATTGGCAGGGGGCAAAGTGCGAATCCAGCCCAGAGGAAGACAAATTCTTTTACCTGAAACAATAAATGAAATTAACTAAAGGCAAATTCAGTTGGAAGTGAGCATCCCAATGCCTTTCTCACTCCAAAGAGCAGAGCTCTTGAGGTGGGGCCTTTGGAGGGAGGAGGGCACATGTGTGTCATTATGAAACCTTTTGGAACCCACTTGGCAAAAGGAGAAATATTTAAAACGAAAGATTTTCGTTCATCTTCGGAACACAAATAAGGATTTTTTTTAATGAAATCTGAGAACTTTCTGTCCCTTCATAGACTCAAAAAGTTCATAAAGACATCTTAAAACTAATCCATATGAATCGAGCAACTGGATCTCTTTATCTGATGAACAGTTTAATTTAGGCTTTTATTTACATATAAACATTGATCAGATCGAGTCTCTTCAGAAAATTTGGACTAAACCGCCGATTCATATGGGTTAGTTCTCTTTATGAACTTTTTGAAGCGTCAAAGTGGTAGTTGCATAGCTGTCAATGGAGGGACAGACTGCTCTCAGATTTCATCACAAAGATCTTCATTTGTGTCCGAAGATGAACGAAAGTCTTATGGGTTTGGAACGACATGAGGGTGAGTTATTAATGACAGAATTTTAATTTTGGGGTGAACTATCCCTTTAAGTCGAACTCTTCAGCCATATAGCTTTAAAATTAATTGTGGATTTGTGAATGAACTCATATTTCAGCTCACATGACCATTACAACTTAAAACAAATTCCTTGATGGACAATCATATGTAAAAAGGGTCCCTTCACTTTCGTTTGGAACGCTCCTACAAATGGTGTCCTCTTCCAGAAGGGACTTTCTAGGGTGAAAAAATGCTGTTTGGAATTTGCCCCATTTGTGAACAAATAGTTTAAATTACTCAAAAAGAACCTTAAGATACTTACTATATGCTTGTGACACCAGCAGCTCAGAAGTTTGTTCAGAGGTGCAAAATGGCCCTCCAGCCATGTCGTTCGCTTTCAAGATTGGCGAAGTGTTGCTGTGTCGCCTATCTGATCTGCTTGGCTTCATATCTTTGAAATAAAAAGACTGAACATTGAAATAAAAAGAAACCAGTGTCAGGAATATTTAATATGGGTGTTGATACTGTTAATTCACAGTTCCATTGTTGAGACGAATGATGAAGATTTAACATAAAAACCAACAGTCTTGCACTGGTAATAGCTCTTCATAGATCCTAATTTGTGGTAATAAATTGATTTTTAAGGGAGCACACTTTTTTTTTCTGACAGCTTAACATTAAAAGTACATTCTAAAAATTTAAACTAAATCACAAAACTTATATTGATATTTGTATAGCAATAAGCATATGGTAAACATATTAATGGAATTCTAAGTAAAAGGTTGACTCGCTAAATATCTCAAAATCAAAAGAAAGAAAGAAATAATATATTTTATATATATTTTCTGTTGTCAAGGTCAGTATGTCTTGGGAGAATCCAGCGAGTCAGATAAAATATTCTCAATTAAAAAATAATTTCCATCCATAGAGTAATCAATCATATTTGATTCTGAGGAAGACCAAGGTTGATGATGATCTTGAAGTGTGCAAATGTAAACTGAAAAATTGGACCTTATTTTTTTTAAGTATTTGTTCCATGATAAATGAAAATGCATAACAAGAAGAGTATATAAACTGTATGTGTATACCACTTTGTATGCTTTATTCTACCCATGTGGACCCACATAAAAAAATGGGGATCTGAAGCAGCACGGACAGAACAGAGCAAAGTTTGTGGGAAAAGATTAAATAATTTTTTTTTTTTTTTTTACAAGAGGTGGCTTTTAAGAGGTGTGTTTCTGTAATTAAAATAAACATAAAAAATATGTATGATAAAGTCAAGATAAACAACGATAAAGAGATTTAGGCGGAATAACATGATTCACTGTGCTGAAACATACAGTAAATATAATGTAGCTTTAATATGAAGGTTTATTTTACTTTATGCAAAATGTTTGTTTGTTTTTGCTTACGATTTTGGGGTGAAAAGACATTTTTGACAAGCTTTGCTAGAGTCACCAAAAAAAGTTCTGATAAATTCTACAGTTTCTATATCTTCAACACTGCACATATCTCTTTCAATATTACTAGCCTATATATGGCAAGCCGTTTTAACATTTAATCATTTTAACCTACTAGTCTCTATTTTCATGCTACTAGTGCTTATTTTTTAGATACTAGTATCTATTCCATTAAGTACTAGTACTTATTCATTAGCGACTAGTGCTTATTATTTAGGTACTAGTGCTTATTCAACAGATACTAGTGCTTATTCTTTAGGTACTAGTACTTATTCAATAGATACTAGTACTTATTCAATAGATACTAGTCCTTATTTATTAGATACTAGTACTTATTCATTAGATACTAGTCCTTATTTATTAGATACTAGTGCTTATCAATTAGCTACTAGTACTTATTCAATAGATACTAGTACTTATTCATTAGTTACTAGTACTTATTCATTAGATACTAGTACTTATTCATTAGATACTAGTACCTATTAAATAGATACTAGTACTTATTCATTAGATACTAGTACTTATTCATTAGATACTAGTACTTATTTCGATAGTCACTAGTAACTATTCTTTTGTTACTAGTAACAAAAAATATTTTTTGCCATTGACTTCTATGGGGATCTGTCATTTAGATATCAACTATTCAGTTCTGACTAGTATCTATTCCAATTGTGACTAGTACATATATATTAGATACTGGTAGTTATTCTTTAGGTACTAGTACTTATTTTTTAGATACTAGTACTTATTCATTAGCTACTAGTACTTATTCAATATATACTAGTACTTATTCATTAGATACTAGTACTTATTCATTAGATACTAGTACTTATTTCGATAGTCACTAGTATCTATTAATTAGATACTAGTACTTATCAATTAGCTACTAGTACTCATTCAATAGATACTTGTACTTATTCATTAGATACTAGTACTTATTCATTAGATACTAGTACCTATTAAATAGATACTAGTACTTATTAATTAGCTACTAGTACTTATTCAATAGATACTAGTTCCTATTAATTAGATACTAGTATTTATTCCAAATGTTACTAGTAACTATTCTTATCTTACTAGTCACAACTGTTTTTTTACTAGTCTTATGTTATGACTAGTCAGAACGGCCACTGTATAGTTCAATTAAAAATCTTACTAGTAAAATAAAAAATGTTACTAGTAACATTTGGAATAAATACTAGTATCTAATAAATAGATACTAGTATCTATTGAATAAGTACTAGTATCTATTGAATAAGTACTAGTATATATTGAATAAGTACTAGTAGCTAATGAATAAGTACTAGTATCTAAAAAATAAGTACTAGTACCTAAAGAATAACTACCAGTATCTAATATATATGTACTAGTCACAATTGGAATAGATACTAGTCAGAACTGAATAGTTGATATCTAAATGACAGATCCCCATAGAAGTCAATGGCAAAAAATAATTTTTGTTACTAGTAACAAAAGAATAGTTACTAGTGACTATCGAAATAAGTACTAGTATCTAATGAATAAGTACTAGTATCTAATGAATAAGTACTAGTATCTATTTAATAGGTACTAGTATCTAATGAATAAGTACTAGTATCTAATGAATAAGTACTAGTAACTAATGAATAAGTACTAGTATCTATTGAATAAGTACTAGTAGCTAATTGATAAGCACTAGTATCTAATAAATAAGGACTAGTATCTAATGAATAAGTACTAGTATCTAATAAATAAGGACTAGTATCTAATGAATAAGTACTAGTATCTATTGAATAAGTACTAGTACCTAAAGAATAAGCACTAGTATCTGTTGAATAAGCACTAGTACCTAAATAATAAGCACTAGTAGCTAATGAATAAGTACTAGTACTTAATGGAATAGATACTAGTATCTAAAAAATAAGCACTAGTAGCATGAAAATAGAGACTAGTAGGTTAAAATGATTAAATGTTAAAACGGCTTGCCATAGCCTATATGCAATTTACAAACAAACATCAAGAGTCATCATAACGTGCGGTTCGCTTCACTGCTTGGTGGATATCATTCATTGAAAAGGAAAAACGGTTGGGAATCGTATCATACTTCATTTATCCATAACTAAAAGCTGCATGATTGAACAACTGCGTTTAGAAACCCACTGAACTGAGGCTACTTCAACTACATGTCGACAAAAAAACAATCCCAGTAACTCAGTCAGTAGTAGTACTGAGAAACAGATTATCTTACCTTTGACAACGCGACAAAAAAGCACAAATGTAAAATCGAGGCTCAGGCTGTCCAAATTCCAAAAGCTGATATGAAGCGTTAGATCAACGTTAAATCAAGCGGGCTGGTTCGAGAACAAACGGCGGCGTTGATTGGCTGATTCTTGGTATAGTTTTAAAAGTCTTGATTGGTTCATAATTTCCATTTGTGGTATTTGACTACAAATAATGATTAAATTATTTTTATAGTAAATGTACATTTTTTCTGATTATGATCTGTATTGAGACTCGAAAATTGTCCATTAAATAAAGACATCTTTTTGGAGACTTTTTAAAAATTCTATTAATTTCAAGGATTTCAATGAAAACCCATGGCTCCTTGGCAATCTTAATAAAAAAAAATGTTTTTTAATTCTAATTAAAAACAATCTGTAGTCATTCTGAACTGGAAAATCATACTAAATGTATTGGTAAAAAAAAAGGTAGGAAACAATGTAGAGCAAGACTATATATAAAGAATGATTACATTATCATCACAATGGGATTAAACATAATGAGAAACTGATCTTTATGTTCCCTTTCCCCATTTATTTTTTCTGAAAACCAAGAAGCACTAAGACTCACTTTCATCCACCTAATTCAATCTCTATTCATGACAATCCAAAATACAAACCAAAAAACACTGTTTTAAGTTTTAGGCTCTTTACTTCCACAAATAAGTGTTTATACAGTGCAAGATTTTATTTTCTGTTTTCAAGAAAACAGCCTTAACATCATAATAGGATTTAACATAATTTCATAACCATTTACTCACTACATGTTATTGTACATGCGTGATGTTATCTGCTCAAACAGTTTCCACTCTATAATGTGTCATAAGTCATCCAAAATCACGAGTATGCTGTTGAGTCCATCACCATAATGGGATAGGCTCTTCTAAAACTATTTATAGATTTTCATTAAATCCCACTGATATATGTAATAGAAACAAAAGATGGATGCCAGCAGTTCACACATCAGTGAGCGAGAGAAAATGTAGGTTTTGCTTAAATAAGTGATAGGATGAATGAGAACGGACACAGATATGGAGCCTTCAAGCGCGCGCCTGCTGTTTCTGTTTGAAGTCTTCGATTCTGTTCTCCATTAAAGGGCGGAAGTGACGGATCAGTCCCTAAGAACAACAAAATATAAAGAAACAGATTAATCATGGAGATATGTTTTAAAATAATTTATCTATTTACATCAAATAAAAAAAAAAATTTTTTTTTTTTTTAATGCTCTGCCTTTACCTGGACTGGCCATGCGGCTCCATCTCCCAGGGCACAGATGGTGTGGCCCTCAATCTGCTTGCTGATCTCCCAGATCATGTCAATCTCTGCTGACTTTGCATCGCCTTTCACAAAGCGCCACATCATCTTATTCATCCAGTCCACTCCTGAGAGGCACAGAAAAGAAAGACTAGTAAATATTCACTGTAATAAAACATATTGTACAGGTAAAAAAAAAACTAAAAATGTGTATTCACATAAATGATCATACCCTCTCTGCAAGGAGTGCACTGCCCACAGCTTTCATGCTTGTAGAATTCAATCAAGCGGGCAATAGCTCGAATAACATCAGTCTGTGAAGGGGCAACACTTTTTTAATTATAAAAAGTAGAGATGCACCAATACTAAATTCCACCGCCAATATGGAAATGACATCAGCCAATGCTGATAGTTTGATGGTAATGTCTAGAGCTTTAGTGCTGTATGATTGACATTTTCTTACACTGCTGAATGCTTAAGCTACTGTATAGACAGTACAATGACAGATCATTCAAAAAATAAAGTATCTAGCCTATTGTGTTTCACTAATTTAGAAATAATCCCATCGTAAAAAATGCTAATAGGAATTTGCAGTGAAGAAAAGAGGAGAAAATGAAGTTTAGAAGTTGTCCGTGTCCACAGAAACAAAACCATGCATGTTATTTAACAAATGGACTCACTGATTTATCCATGACAATAAGTGCTGCTGTGCCGAGACCGGTCTGAGCCTGCACGAGGGCATCAAAATCCATGAGAACTGTGTCGCACACATTACGTGGGATTAGTGGCGTGGAAGAACCACCAGGAATAACGCACAGGAGATTATCCCAACCACCCCGGACGCCACCTGCAGGGATCGTATGAATTATGGATCAATAATCCTCAGGAGCGGACATGATTCGACAATGGACAAAAATGTCTATGTACAGATAGTATGCGGTGTACCTGCATGCCTTTCAATGAGCTCTTTCAGGGGAATGGACATCTCTTCTTCCACCGTGCAGGGGTTGTTGACATGGCCCGAAATGTTGAAGAGCTTCGTGCCAGAGTTTCTCTCCCGGCCGAAACTCAGAAACCACGTGCCGCCACGACGGCAGATGGTTGGTGCCACAGCTACTGTCTCGACGTTGGCAACGGTTGTTGGACAGCCAAACACGCCTGCAACAAGAACATGTTACATTTATAACTGGTCATACAGCATGACATTTCTCTCAGGGCATGTATATATATATATATATATATATATATATATATATATAAAAAATGTATAGCATTTTTCGACTTACCCACATCAGCAGGGAAAGGGGGTTTCAGACGAGGTTTTCCCTGTTTTCCCTCGATGGACTCAATCAGAGCCGTCTCCTCTCCGCAGATGTACGCTCCCGCACCGCGCATCACAAACACGTCAAAGTCAAAACCTGAGCCGCACGAGTTCCTGCCAATCAGCCCCGCTGCGTAAGCCTCATTAATGGCCACCTGAGTGAAACCACACATAAATACACAAGGTCAATACATCACTTCCTTCAACTACTGTGTAGTGCATTTTATCACATTTACAGAAATGAACCCCATTGCACGGGAGATTTGACTTACAATTCATTTGACAACGCTAAAAACAATAATAAGCAAAAAAAACATAGCACATAAAGATATTAAGTAATAATCTACATTTTTAAATACACCATTTTGTTTATCAACACTATTCTTAACTGAACTTAAAGTAGATTTAATATTATTATTAATGTTATATTTATAAACTAATGTATGAAATCAAAATATATAGTGTAATATTAATATACACTACCTTTCAAAGGTTTGGGGCGGGTAAGATATGTTTGATATTTTTTCCGATCTTTTACTTAATATTTAAAAGAAACCTCTTATGCTGCATTTATATGATTCTTATGCTTAGGCTGCATTTATATAATCAAAATAGAGTAAAAACAGAAATACTGTGAAATATTATTTTACAACTACTTTATTTTAAATTATTGTTTTAATAAATCAATTTTAAAAAGTCATTTATTCCTGTGATCAAAAGCTGAATTTTCAGCATTACTCCAGTCTTCAGTGTCACATGATCCTTCAGAAAATGCCGATTTGCTGCTCAAGAAATATTTCTTATAATAATTTTTTTTTTCTTTCATTTTTGATGAATAGAACGTAAACAGCATTTGTTTGAAATATAAATCTTTTGTAACATTATAAATGTCTTTACTGTCACTTTTGACCAGTTTAATACATCCTTGCTGAATAAAAGTGTTTCTTTAAATGTATCTCTTAAAAAAAATTATTGACCCCAAACTTTAGTAGTGTAGTGCAATATAAAATCATAATATTAGTATTTATTTATTAATTTCAGTTCTACATGTTGGATTTATTTCACCATTTTTATCAATAACATTTAACAAAACAATAACAAAGCGTGACTATGATGCCTTAAATTGCTGCCTGCTTAGGGAGCTCATTTTTTGGAACAGAGTTCTTTTCCCCCTTTGTCTCTTTAAAAAATTAGCGATATTACACAGACATATCCACGAGGATACACAGATATTTGTTTTTCACCTGGAGGTTGGACGACTCATTGTAGAACTCTCCCCGGATGTAGATGTATGCAGCACGTGCTCCCATGGCTCGGCCAGCGACCAGACAGCCCTCGATCAGCTTATGGGGATCATTACGCATGATCTCTCTGTCCTTGCAGGTACCGGGCTCTCCTTCATCAGCATTCACCACCAGATATTTAGGCCTGAGTGGAAAAAGAGAATGACCTGATTTGTTCCAAATAACAAAAGCTAGATGTGGATCCATCTGCAGCAACCCCTGACTCGATCTTAGTAGTTGAGATGTAAACCCACCTGCCATCACTGGGCTTGTTCATGAAGCTCCACTTCATCCCTGTTGGGAAGCCGGCACCCCCTCGGCCTCGCAGCCCTGAGACCTTAATCTCATTCAGGATCCAGTCCACTCCTTTATCCAGAATCTCCTTGGTCTTGTACCAGTCACCTCTCTGCAGGGCACCTTTCAGCCTGAGGAACGTGGGGAGCACATGCACTGACAATAATATAATAATAATAATACTTTATATATGCACTGTACTTTAAATGTATATACACACTGTGTATTATACACACAATACCAGTCAAAGGATTTTTAGAATGTTTTTTAAAATTAAATAAAAAATGTAAAAACAAAAGTCTCTAATGTTCACCAAGGCTGCTATTTTTTTATCAAAAATACAGTAAAAACTGTATTATTGTTACATTAATTTAATATATTTTTATATACATTCCTGTGATGGCAAAACTTTTTCTTTCTTTTTTTTATTGATAATAAAAAAGAACCCTTAGTAATAATTGAGCAACAATAATTGAGCACCACATCAGCATATCAGAATGATTTCTGAAGGGTCATGTGACTCTGAAGACTTGAATTTTCAGAGGAATCTTATTTTAAATTGTAATAACATTTCAAAATATTACTTATATTATTATTTTTTTTTAACAAATAAATGCATCATTGTTGAGCAGAAGAGACTTAACTAAGTAAAACTAGACTAAGTAAAAACTGTACAAGTCGTATAGTACTTAGTTTTCACATATATTGAGAGGATGTGGAATCCCTTTAAACTGTTTGTCTTGAATGTGTACTGTTTTTTTAAAGTTCTGAAATGATTGTTATAATTTGTTATATTGCAATAAAAACACGCGCTAAGGAATCATACTATTAAAAAAATGGTCCTCTTGATACTAACAGCTGTCACAGCAAAACTAAAATAATGGCTATAATGAATACTAAAAATGAGAAAGAAAAAAACATTATATATGTATATTATTATATATATTCATAATACAATTTAAAAAATGTTTTTACCTCCAGTCATGTCGTCCATACAGGTTAGTGAATATTCTGTCCTGGTCAGCTAGAGGTCCAAATTTGGTCTTCTTTGGTGTTTCCTGGGTGACACACACTGATTATAGCCCATTTGCATTGATCATCAGTTATACACACAGTAGATTTGCAGTATGAAGATAGTCACCTGTTGAGCTGTGCTGTTGTACCGCACCAGTGTCATGGAGTTTGGGGGAGGCGGAGAGGTAGTGGTGGTGGCGGCTACAGAAGTGCGAGATGCACCAGCAGCTGCAACCACGACCGGGGCACGCGAAGCCCCAGTGGTCAGCACCCGGCTAAGAACGGGACAGCCGAGACAGGACAACATCCTTTTCTGAAAGAGATAGATGAAAAAAACAATGAGAATGAGAGGTTCCCTCATAGCGTGGTGGAACACGGTTTAATAACAACTCTAGTTCTAACAACCTGTACTGCCAATGTTAACTAAAACTTATACTATTAAAAATGGTTTTCATAATTGAAATAAAGCTGATATAAAATAAAATATAAATATTAGATGAAAAACTTAAACTTATTAAAACGTACATGACGTGTATGATTTGAAGTACTAAAATTAACTAAAAATAAAGATAAAGAGAAATATATATATATATATATATATATATATATAAAAACTAATCACAATAACAAAAGCACATACCAAAATTAAAATAAAAACCGAAAATATAAAAATAAAAGCTAATTTTAAAATAAATAAATACTAAAAAGAGTATATAAATAAATATTATTGAAATAACACTGCAATCTGGAAATGTCCTAAAGGCACTGAAAATTTAATATCCTCATGAATCCCCCATTATTACATACATTATTCACATGATATATGTATAGTTATATTGTCAATAAAAGGATTTCCATTGTTATGCTTGCATAAGGTGTCAGTGTTGCATTACATGTTTACAAAAATGTTTGAATGCTTGACGACAACAAGCACTCAACATCCCAAAATAATAATAGCATATATAAAAGTAATTCACAACACAAACTTTAGATGTTCAACACTATAACATCATTCATATATGAACTAAAAATATCTCAAAAATGTCAGACAATTTAAGGAACAGTTCCTCAAGACAACTAGTTCAGCAGCGGCCACAAACACACATTCATGTAGATCAAAGACAACCTCCAAAATTATACATTATTGCATAAACACACAAGTCAAACTCATTTAGACATGGTACAGTAAGTTAACTTATTGGAAATATACTCGTCCCGCAATGACCTCCATATTTACGCTCATGACATTTGAGGGACTACGGCAGTGCACAACATTTACGTTCCGATTTATTTACGTTACAGAAAGTATATGGGTCGGGATTTATTAACATCAATTTTTAGGAAGAAAATGTCTAACTCTTGATCTGTAAACAGATGAACCAAGCGAAAGAGCCGAACCGCTGCTTACCTTCGTGATCTCCCTGGATCAGCGTTATGAAATTTAGACAGAGCGGAAGGAATACAGCGACCGAACCGGATGTACTAACGGCTTCGACCTGTTATGTGTGGAGGCGCTGTTAGGGCTGTTACATATGTTTACATATCTGGGTTACACAACACAATGTTTTAGAGTCATTGGTAAGATAAAGATAGATATCAGTATACCAAGTATCAAGGCAATTTAAACCAGGAATTTTTAGATAATCGTGAGAGAAAAATACGTCTAATCTAATTCCATCCTAATCTAATTCCAATCTAATTCCATTCCATGTGTGGAGGCGCTGTTACGTATGTTTACATATCTGGGTTACACATATGTTTTAGAGACATTGGTAAGATAAAGATAGATATCATTATACCAAGTATCAAGGTAATTTAAACCAGGAATTTTTAGATAAATCGTGAGAGAAAAATACGTCTAATCTAATTCCATTCTTATAAAATATTATGTTCTCATTTTGTTGCATACACTAAAAATGCTTGGTTCCACCTTTTGGGTCAATTTACTATCTTAAAATAGTTAATGAATTTAGGCCTCTTATGTAAAGATAAAAAAATGATTTTCTATTAGCTATTTAATTTAATTTACACTACCATTCAAAAGTTTGGGGTCGGTACGATTTTAAATACTTTTAAAAGAATTCTCTTCTGCTAACCATGGCTGCGCTTATTTGATTAAAAATACAACAAAAATCAGTTATATTCCAGTGTAAATCAGCTGTTTTCTGTGTGAATATATAGTAAAGTATAATTTATTCCTGTGATCAAAGCTGAATTTTCAGCATCACCAGTTTCAGTGTCTTCAGTGTCAAATGATCCTTCACAAATCAGTATAATATGAGGATTTGATGCTCAAGAAACATTTATTATTATTATCAATGTTGAAACAGTTGTTGGTCTGTCAGTTGTACAGTTTTTTTTTTTTTTTTTTTTAGGATTCTTTGATGAATAGGAAGTTCAAAAGACTTTTGTAACATTATCAATGTCTTTACTGTCACTTTCGATCAAATTAATTATTCCTTGATAAATAAAAGTATTGATTTCTTTCCTCCAAAAAATAAAAATAAAATTTTCACTGACCCCAAACTTTTGAACGGTAGTGTATATAAAAAAGGCAAGCAGTCTCCAGTATGACTGTGATGTGCAAATGAAAATCATAGGCATTCACATTACATTAGTCATTGCAATATGCACTCATCACTGGTTCAGTATGTCTGGTCCTATGAGCACAGATGAGGGAGTTTCTGCACGGCCCTTGTGTCTTTCTGGGGTACTGTGAAAGCAGGGGTGCTGTGTCTTTGCATGTCTCTCCACGTGGGCTCCCTCAGGACCAGATAAATCAACAGTCATTCACTGTAGTTCCCAGTGGGTCTGAGGATCCTTTCTGTGCAGCAAGCCTGTCATAGAGATATTTATATGATCTTGAATACTAGTGCTTATGTCACCAGTAGTAGCCTACTACTCATACTAAAAATGATAATATATCAATCCTAGTTTGTCATAATGTTTTGTTATCTGGATATTTCATCTCAAAATCGCAAGAAGTTCTAATGAGGCTGGCGATACTTTTTTTTTTTTTTACTTAGCTTACTAGAAGATGTATTATTTATTATGTATTTATATAATCACTTTTTTTTTATTTAATCACTTGTATTTGTGTTCAAATGTATTTAATTCAATATTTTTATTTCTTTAGTGCTCCCTTGTGGCCTTCTGAGGGTTCAGTTTGAAAAACCCATAGGTTATGTTACTTGTATGTTTAAATTGTTTTGTTATAAAACAAAACGTTTTAAATGTAATTTTAATAAAGGTAGCCTACTTGAGAATACATATGGGAAAACTGCTGATTAAATTAGGCTGTAACTTTACTGAGAAGCAGAAACAGGGACAGTGAGCTATTGATTACTTGTGTGTTGAGAAATAGATGCAACTGAAGTGAAGTGGTTTTAGTTAGAATAATGGTTTGTAAAGCCCTGCTTACACCTGGTATTAAGACGTGTTTTGGTCGAACGACACTAAACACAGGTGTAAATGGGGTCTAAAACGTTTTGAGCTTGTCCACTTTCGAGCACTTCCAGATGTAGTTAGTGTTTTGCTTTAGTAACCTAGTGTAAACACACGTGGTTGAATGTGTTCGAACCATATACAGTAAAAGAAAGGTACGAACAGCCACAAAAGACCGCCTATACTCTCCACCTCCACTGCCTCATCCTGGTAGATACCACAAATTTGTGCTGTACATGTTTGCCTACACAGACTACACACACAAATAAATAGGCCTACTGTATAAATGGATGACATCTTTGTTACAATAAAATATGACAGCTTTAAGACAACAACAAAGAAAAGTCGGAAACTCGGAATTGATGTTGGAAGGGGCGTGTCTATAGACAAGTGACATATAGTTCACATATAGTTCACCTAAAAATGCAAATGATGTCATCATTTACTCACCCTCAAGTTGTTCCAAACCTGTATGAATTTCTTTCTTCTGCTGAGGGAAGATATTTTTATATCTTATATCTTTTATTTTTATAAGATATATTTTGAAGAATGTTAGTAACTTGATGACTAGGAAAAATGTTCAAAATATCTTCTGTGTTCAGCAGAAAAAAGAAATTCATACAGGTTTGAAACAACTTGAGGGCGAGTAAATGATGACAGAATTTTCATTTTCAAGTGAACTTTAAAAGCAGCCTTTTAAACATTAAAAAAATATTACTGACTCCAAACTTTTGAACGATAGTGTATGAAAGTTTTTTCATGAAAAAAAAATCAGATAATAACAAAAAATAGATGACAAAATATCAAACCAAGTGTCATGTATTTTAAAGGTGATGATAGACATTTTGTTGCAGTGTAAACTTAAGGGAAACTGATGAAACTTGGTTTGACATTATATTATATGCAATGAAATACATTTTACAATTTAAAAATCAAAACAATTTTAACTGTGGCTTAATTGTCCAAATCACTTTAGTAGACCACCTTTGTTGTGTCATTTCACCCCCGAGTATAAAGTGCACAAACATGAAGTGTAGTTTTATTTAGTATGAAAGCAATTAAATGAGGGAAACTGTAATTCCTTTAAAGGGACATTGTGTAGGAATTACTCCCATCTAGCGGTGAAATTGTATTTTGCATTCAAACGAATTGTGCTCTCCAGCGCCTCGCTTTTTCAAATGTGTATTGCATCTACGGTAGCCGTTATGTACCAAAAAGCTATTGACAGGACGTCTTCTAATAGCACTTCGTCGAGTTTTCCTTTGGGTGAACAGGTTTGTTATTTCAAACAAACTGCAACTTTACAGTATGAATTACTGACTGTGAAAAACATGAACCATTGTAATTAGTATTTATGCTTATTTATTCGTTATATTTTCTTAAGTACGTGCATTGTTAGATTAGATATCATCATCATCATCATCATCATCAGATGATTCAACAGTAGAGGGAGAGGACAGAGAGGCAGTGGATCAGAAGAACGTTTCCACTGTCAGGCCAGAAGCTCCGCGGTGCTTCAATAAAACACGCCCGTGTTATCAGAAAACTAATCAGAAAGAAATGGAAACAGCATTGCAAAACAAATATGATAAAAGCGACCGTTTGCTGGCATTTTTGTTGTTTACTTGACTATTTAAAACCCAAGCATCGATGTTTTACCAGGTCTACAATAAAAGGCGATACATTGATCATGAATTAATGTATGTCAAAATTGCACATTAGTCACACAGAAATAAATTACCGTTAGGTTTCACAAAAGAAATAGGACACACTTACTTCAATCGCGTCTGTTTCTGTTTATTTGGTAGTAACAGGACATATATCACATTTAAAAAGAATGATAATTTCTACAAATATATGCCACCAATAATAGCTACGACCTGAGGAGCTTTAGCACTCTCTCGACTCCCAGTAGGCTAACGTTACAGATATTTTCAGTCAGAGAAACAGAGGAAGCTCCCGGGAAAAAAAATGTGCTTTATTTTATGATAGTCCGGTATAAAGAGACGAGACGTAGGCTATCTGACAGATAAAATAAAAACATTATTGTGATAACCTTTATGATTGGTCTGATTTCTTCAAACGTTCACTATGTTTTTTTTACTATGCGTATCTTCAAGCGTTTATTTTGTTTACTATGGTAACGTTAATGGTTAGCGTGCAATATAGTCTTTTACTCGCGTATAAATATTTCTACCTTATATGGTGATCAGAATCCACATCGGATCACAAACAAAAGGCATTCAAACGTGAGTTACATTATTTTAAAAGTAGCCTATTTACTGCTGACAGAATCACCCGGCGCTGTCGTCTAGTAGAGGTGGACGACGAGGAAGAGGAGGAGAGCGAGAGTCAATACCACGACGACAAAGATGCCCGCGGCAGCTACAAGAGACGATCTTGATAGAATTGAAAGTTTCCAAGGCAGAGAAGAGAAGCAATGCAGCCTTTTAAACTTGCCGGGGCAGTGACCAGCGCCTCTCAGCTCTGCTCCTCCGGTTCTGCTGCTTTCAGTTACATGACGCTGGCTCTGAACGAAAACGCGTTGTGGAAACGCGTTTGGTTGGTACTTTTTGACCCTCTCTGCTATTATAGTTTTTCAAGATGGCGGAACGACATGGAAGCCTCCGTGAACCTACCCGTCCCATGTACATAAAGATAATAAATTCTTAATTTACGAGGATAAGTCAGATAATTTGCAGAGGTATTTGTACACCATTGAGGACATATTTAAGAATAAAAATATTGATTTCAGATAATAAAATACCTAAAAACCTACACAGTGTCCCTTTAACATATTAAACCAGCCAGATGACATGACACATATATTCTACCAAACTGTATGCAGACTCATATAACAGTAGTTTACAGCTTATATTATGATGTCCTTTAAGGTGAATTTTAGTAAAAAAGTGCTGTAAACATCTTTTATAGTAACAATCTTCACTGCATCTCTCTATTAGTATATTGTTGCAATCAAAATAAATTCCCACAATTGTTCCCAGAAACAATCTCTATAGCGACATGGAAACATCAAATTAACTTTTATACTCAGAATCACAATTATTTTTCCATAATACTCATCATTCATCTCTATAATATCACACATTACGTGGGCAGGGGCGGATCTACAGGGGGGCAAGGGGGGGCAGGTGCCCCCCCACTCTAGAGCCGTGCCCCCCCAGCTGCCCCCCTAACTTTGATGATCCAAAAACTGTATTTGTAAAAAAAAACCTGCCACTATGTCCACAAGCTTCTCAAAACAGTGAACTAAACAATACATTTACCAAAAGTGAACAATTTAATTTTTAATTTTAAATATATTATTAGCCCCTCCCCCCTGCGTCCCTGATTCAAACGTGCAGAGCGGCGTTGGCGGCTCACACACACAGCGAGTCTGCTGCGGTGAGGTGGCCCTGCAACCCGACTGGAGAGAGTGAGCTTCCCCAGAGCCTCTGAAGGTGAAGTGAGTTTCCCCAGGTGTAGTTTAAACACACACGTTTAACTTAAAGTTACATTTGTAATGAATGTATTGTATACTAAAGACGATTCAGCATCAGCAAAATCAGCGGTCAATTCGCTCCCTCGTGATTTGTAAGAGCACTCTTCCCTTTGATTAGCCTAATTTTGATTTTAGTAAAGACAAGAACAGCTTAAGGCGAGACACAAAAACATCCGGGGTTTTTTCACTGGTTAATTTGAAGATTTTGGGCTATTTGTCTTCAATAACATGTCTTCTTTCAGACTTGTGGTGAAATTTTTTTTCCAAAAAAACACATTTAGGACTTTATTTTACTACACTTTGTCTATTTGCGTCAGTAGATTTCTCCTAAATTCAACAAAAGTTGTCGTTAAATCAACATGCTGCTCCACGATCGCTGCATGTCAATGTCATCACATACATCTCTGTTGGAAAGCTCTCTCTCCTGTACATTGTTGTCGTATCCAAATATGGTCATTTCCTTTTAATCAGCAACCAATCGTGAAAGTACAATGGGCATTTAACTCTAAAACCGAAATCTCATTGGCTGATGTCAATTTCTGACAACGTGATTCGTTCAGATGCATCATGTGACGTGCTCTGACATTTAGATATGCGTTTTTGACTGTTTTTCTGTTCAGTTGAAGGCCATAAATGCTGTGATTTAGGTGGTTTGTATTGTTGTTGCTAATGATTTGATAAGATATTGTGTCTGTAAATAGTTGTTTCCACTAAAAAAAGTATGATTTTTTACATTACAAATCTTTAAATGCTGTTTTCTCAAAATTAGTTTTTTGTCATTCTCCAGTACAAACATCTCAGCCTGTGTAGCACCTATGTACACCAAACTTTCCAGTTATACACTTAGCAGTATTCTGAAGATATTTTCAGAGGGATTTGTTAATAAATCATTCCTAAAAACCTTTGTAGTGTGTAAGGGCATGATTAAACAATAACGTTAATCATTTAATAATGATTAAAAGTGTTTTTGTGTTTGTTTTGTTAAAGCAATTCACATATAGGGATTCCCATGTACCGTCTACCCCTGCCACCCTGCCAAGACCTCTTGCCACCCCTTTGCCCCCCCATATAAAATTTTCTAGATCCGCCACTGTACGTGGGACAAAATATATATTTTTATTTACAACCACAGAGAATAGTAGAAATGTTACAAACAAAATTTGATTTAAAATGAATATTTTCTCCTGGGTAAATAGTTTCCTCAAAAGCACATCTCAAGGACTCAGCAAGCCAAACGGAAATGAGTTTAATCAGCGATTATGTGACTAATATTGTTTAATACTTTAATATGACGCTAAGAAGACAGTGGACAGGATGTCCCAGCTTATAGCAAAGTCTTTCAGTTGACATCTTTTGTTACAGTGCATGATTCTTAAGTGCTCAATGTTGATCCGGAAAGCAGATAGAATTCAGTTAAGTTTGAGTTATTATTGTATTGTTGAACATCTAATCGAAAAAATTATTTTCAACTTTTTTTGATTGGTTTAACTTGATACATGGGGTCACTGTGATTTTGCCAAGACAGACATGTTCCTGGATCAACATAATTTGTTGATCCTGGAACAACATTCCTGTCTGAAAATGTAATCCTAACCCTAAACGTTAACTCGTCCTATAACTTATCCCTAAAATCATAGAGAAATGATGTAGGCGAGTAACACTGATGTTAGAAGCACCTAACCCTGATAGTTGGAATGTTGATCCAGGAACATGTTGTACTTGGTGAAATCACGCTCACTGGAGGTTATGACTGAAACCAATGTCAAAGACAACAAGATTAATGAGTAAACTGAGTAAACATATGAAATACCGCCTTGGAGATGTTTTGCAAAATACAAAATTTACATGGAGCAATTCCCTGACTAAAGGCTGCTATTACTTGAAACTACACTCTCAGAAGAAAAGGTTCTCTATAGAACCTTACAGGGTTCTGTCGGGCACTTCATAAATAGAACCTTTTTGGGGTTCCCGTCATTTTATGGATTTTGTTTGAATTCATTCATTTTTACATACAATTTTTATTTTGATAAAATTTGATGAATTGTAAACATACTTTATTACAAGAAAATGTGAAATAACCCATTAAATATGAAAGCATTATGCAATAATTTAAGACATTTCTCCTTATATTGAACCTTTTTGGTATAAAGCGCTCTTTAAAATTGAGTCAGGATCCCTAGGGTTCTATATAAGGACCCTTTTTTTCTAAGAGTGTAAAAAATAAATAAACAGTTGTAATGTTAGATTATGTTTTATGCTATCCTCATTTCATTGTATTGTTAATTAAATTGAATTACAATATATTGTTGCATATTGATTTATCATCACATTGATCAAGGTTCCTGCTAAACTAATGGGTTCTGACTGAAAATGAATTACATAGATCCAGTATATCAATAGTCAGCTAAACATGATTAGAACTACAGGACTGATATTGATAATTTTTACATTGCATTGTCAAAGTAAGAATAGGAAATAACTATTTTAAGTAGATTAATCACACCATACTGCAACTGTACATTGTCATTAATGTCAATTATGTGGACACTGTAACACTTTCCTCCATGTTTTTTTCTACATTCATCCATCTTCAGTGAGTCTTCGGTCAGTCAGAATTCATCAAGAGAGAGTTCACGCAAAGAATCCGTCATTCCCCAACATTCTCCATGCTCTTTTGTGAATACACAATGCGGTTTCCCTCACGGTCCAGCCGGTCCACCGCCACGCTCTCAAACGCCCTCCTCATTAATGGGTTCTCCTCTAAAACCTCATTAAAGCTGTCCACACTGAGCGAGTAAAGTCTGCAGTATGTTTCGGCTCTGACGCTGGCTGTACGACGGCCACGGGTCAGTAGACATATCTCTAAAAAAGAAGAGGAACAGAACAAATTTAGATTTAGCTCAAATCTGATTTATATCAAAGCCTAATGCATATTGCGCTATTAACATACAGTATATATACACCATGGTCTGTCTGAATACTCGATTCTGATTGGCTGGAAGGTTTGCAATAAAACCAAACTCGGTTCCAAGTCAGTTGAATCACCGTTCTATTAATGCGCTGTTTTCATTGAAGCGCACACACGCATACGTCACTCACACACAGAAACATTCAGGAGCACAGAAACTTATCAACGCTGCCCGGCGACTTTTAGTAATAAAATAGCTTCGCTACTGAATCGCTACATTATATTTCTCAGCAAGGAGGGGGATACATCGCATTTTTTGTCGTAATTCAAGTCATAGCTTTGTTGTTAATAGACAAGAGAGGTGCTGAACAGACGCAGGTATGCAACTATCTCTCTCTCTCTCTCTCTCTCTCTCTCTCTCAATTATTAATTCATATGAATGCTATAATTCATTCATTCAAATACATGTAATCTTACGCACTACTTTATCTCTTTTGTCTGATTCAAAGCAGGCATAGTGCTAGATCTAATGAGCCTCAACCGACGGAAATAACCGTCAGTTTTACCCTCGGCTTCCAGTAAACATCAATAACAGCTTTAAGTTTTCAATGCTGGCAAATGACCATGATATAAGCGGGATAATCCACGGCTAACTGTGCATTAAACTATTTAAATGCACTTCGTGGAGGCAATCGGTTAATGCACAGCTAGCGTTGGATTATCCCTTACACATAGATGTATATACACACACATATATAAATTTAAATATACAGGTCCTTCTAAAAAAATTAGCATATTGTGATAAAGTTCATTATTTTCCATAATGTAATGATAAAAATTAAACTTTCATATATTTTAGATTCATTGCACACCAACTGAAATATTTCAGGTCTTTTATTGTTTTAATACTGATGATTTTGGCATACAGCTCATGAAAACCCAAAATTCCTGTCTCAAAAAATTTGCATATTTCATCCGACCAATAAAATAAGTGTTTTTAATACAAAAAAAAAAAAGTCAACCTTCAAATAATTATGTTCAGTTATGCACTCGATAGTCAATACTTGGTCGGGAATCCTTTTGCAGAAATGACTGCTTCAATGCGGCGTGGCATGGAGGCAATCAGCCTGTGGCACTGCTGAGGTGTTATGGAGGCCCAGGATGCTTCGATAGCGGCCTTAAGCTCATCCAGAGTGTTGGGTCTTGCGTCTCTCAACTTTCTCTTCACGATATCCCACAGATCCTCTTTGGGGTTCAGGTCAGGAGAGCTGGTAGGCCAATTGAGCACAGTAATACCATGGTCAGTAAACCATTTACCAGTGGTTTTGGCACTGTGAGCAGGTGCCAGGTCGTGCTGAAAAATTAAATCTTCATCTCCATAAAGCTTTTCAGCAGATGGAAGCATGAAATGCTCCAAAATCTCCTGATAGCTAGCTGCATTGACCCTGCCCTTGATAAAACACAGTGCACCAACACCAGCAGCTGACATGGCACCCCAGACCATCACTGACTGTGGGTACTTGACACTGGACTTCAGGCATTTTGGCATTTCCTTCTCCCCAGTCTTCCTCCAGACTCTGGCACCTTGATTTCCGAATGACATGCAAAACTGAGCAACAGTGCAGTGCTGCTTCTCTGTAGCCCAGGTCAAGCGCTTCTGCCGCTGTTTCTGGTTCAAAAGTGGCTTGACCTGGGGAATGCGGCACCTGTAGCCCATTTCCTGCACACGCCTGTGCACGGTGGCTCTGGATGTTTCTACTCCAGACTCAGTCCACTGCTTCCGCAGGTCCCCCAAGGTCTGGAATCGGTCCTTCTCCACAATCTTCCTCAGGGTCCGGTCACCTCTTCTCGTTGTGCAGCGTTTTTTGTCACACTTTTTCCTTCCCACAGACTTCCCACTGAGGTACCTTGATACAGCACTCTGGGAACAGCCTATTTGTTCAGAAATTTCTTTCTGTCTTACCCTCTTGCTTGAGGGTGTCAATGATGGCCTTCTGGACAGCAGTCAGGTCGGCAGTCTTACCCATGATTGCGGTTTTGAGTAATGAAACAGGCTGGGAGTTTTTAAAAGCCTCAGGAATCTTTTGCAGTTGTTTAGAGTTAATTAGTTGATTCAGATGATTAGGTTAATAGCTCGTTTAGAGACCCTTTTCATGATATGCTAATTTTTTGAGATAGGAATTTTGGGTTTTCATGAGCTGTATGCCAAAATCCTCAGTATTAAAACAATAAAAGACCTGAAATATTTCAGTTGGTGTGCAATTAATCTAAAATATATGAAAGTTTAATTTTTATCATTACATTATGGAAAATAATGAACTTTATCACAATATGCTAATTTTTTGAGAAGGACCTGTAAGTATGTCCAATGTCTAGCTTTATCTGCATACATATACTCGCGTAAAGCGAAATATAGTATATATCAAATCTCAACTGCTTGAATTCTTGCATTGTTACAAAGCATAAACTATATTATTGCCCAGCTCTAATCTATGGAAGTCAGAATTGTAAGTTATTAAGTCCGAATTGCGAGATATAAACTCGCAATTACCTTATTTATATTTCCATGGTGGAAAACATGCTTCCATGCTAATCTTGTTTAATGTGACTATAAGGCATGAAGATATTGAGATATTGTAAACATTAACATCATGATTCTCTGTAAAGCTGCTTTGAAACAATGTGTATTGTGAAAAGCGCTAAACAAATACATTTTACTTGACTTAAAAGCATCTAAGGAAAAATCTAACTCACCACCGAAGTAGCAGCCATCATTCAGTCTCTTCTCTTTATTGTCATGAGTGATTACACTGACACAGCCATGCTGGATGAAGTACATTTTACGACCGAGCGTCCCTTCACGGATGACCATATCGCCCGGCTGAAAGACCTCGAAGCGTAACTTTGTGAGGAGCACTGTGACAAAGTGAGGATCTGCATTTGCGAACAGTGGCATGTTAGCTACCAGCCCACGGCAGTTAAAGTTCACTATCTCCTGCAGGTAAAACACACAATACAAGATGGATTAGCCATTTAATCCATCCCAATTAACACACATCAGCACATAAGCAGTACATGGATTTGTCCAATTTAATTGACACATGCTAAGAGATGATAAAATGGATTATGTTTGAGAAACAAAATAGACAATAATGGGACACAATGTGACATTTCAAAGTGAAACAGGGTATTCAGCTCGCAACAACATGATTTACTATTAAACTTTTGGTAAGATTTTAGAAAGGCTACCCAATATATTCTTCTTTTTTTCAAATAATATATATTTTTAAAAACTGACTTAAATAATATTTTTCTAATGCCACTGTATGTAGTTTTTGTGTATGTCTAGTTGCAGTTGGTTCTAAATTTCGACATAAATTTAGAATGAATCTTAGTGATAAATCATGATTTGCGTATGAAAATGTTTGCATGCAGACACAGGTTTTATGCATAAATAAGCACGTAAACACTGTTAATGAATGAGACTCAATGTCTAAATAGTTATATTGGCTATCAGTTAACAATAGCCCACACAGCCTTGGAGATGTCAACCAAAAAGGAAAGAAAAAGCATAAGAAAAACCTCTTTTAGCGGGTCACTGAGTTCTCCGAGGATATTTTCCTCATCAAACATCTTGCCCTGGAAGCGGTGCTCATAATAATCATGGATCCTCTGCCTCATGTCAGCTGGCAGCTTGTGGAAGGACATGTACTGTTCCACCTGCTTATACTGTAACAAACCAGACAACCAAATTGTTCACAAAAAAAAAAAAAGTTAGTCTCAAATATGTTAAAAAAATAATTACTGAGCAACTAGTACCTTCTCTTGATACTGACGATGGGAAGCATCCAAGGACTGGACCAGGTTGGTGGCATTGCCCAAGAACATGGCGTAGCAGGTGGCGCCAATAATCATGCTGATCATCGTGAGCCAGACGTCAGTTGGTCCATCAGGAGCCTGAGCACCATACCCAATACACAGCATGTGGCTCATGGACATAAAAAGGGCATAGGAGTATTGGACGTCCCAAGTGGAATTCTGACAGAGAAAGATATATTGATAGTACGTAAATTTGAAGCAAAATTTAGGGTGTGTTCACACAGTTTTGGTTCGATTAAAACGAACTCTTGTGTGATTACTCGGTTAGTGCGGTTGATTTGACGAAGTGTGTGAACGCTGGGTGCACCAAACAAGCGGATGGAGACCTTTTCATTGGGTCTCGGTAGCTTCCAAATGAACTCAGAACTTTGACTGAAATATAAACGCATCACGGACCAAAGACATCTAAAAGAACCTAAAAACAGGATGTGATGTCACAAGGTCCGACCCTAAAAGGGCAGAATGCTCACGCATAGCTGGCTCTTCTCGTCATAGGAGCTACGTTGCCTTTTACAGTTCGGTACTTGCAGCAGATCTTCATTTGTGTGTGAGCAACGGAGGAATTTTTGGCACCGTTCTGACTTGTTTTTGGTAAAAATACCAGCATACAGTAGTGGCCAAAAGTGATGCCCAGAAAGGATCTTTGTTTTTAATGACCCTGTTGAATTACACCATCAAAATACCGGTGTGAGGAAAATATATTTTTTTCATATTTTAAATATGGGGGAAGAACAAAACTATAGAACTAGGAAACTAATTATTATTAGTTATTATTATTATTATTAGTTAACTAGTTATAAAGTCAGAATTGCGTGATATAAAAACTCGCAATTGCGATTTATAAAGTCAGAATTGTGAGATATAAACTTGCAATTACCTTTTTTATTATTATTCAGTGGTGGAAACAAGCTTCCATGCAAAAAATCTGACAAAATTATTTGGCAAAAAAAGGCAAACTACAGTTACAGGTTTTATTTTACTATATATATATATATATATATATATATATATATAAAGAGTGTTCATTTAGCCCAGCACACAGCATTGTTTAGGATCTTCGGTAAGTTCCGTCGCAAAATATACGTGGCATTAAAGCTGTTTTTGCTTTGTATCTTTAGGTTCGGTGTTAAAAATGACTGTATGAATGCTTAGTGAAACAGAACTAAATGCATCATTTTCTTTTTTGGTTCGGACCAAAAGAACTTACGGTAACTACAAGTGTGAACACACCCTTAACGCTTTAGGACTTTAGGGAGTAGATGTGCTTTTTCTGCATTTCCTAACAAACTAGCACATTTTTGAGACATTCCCCAACAACCTCAAACATACCTAAACCTAAAACGTAAAACAACCTCATACCACCATGTTGTTTTTGGAGACCCAGCAGTTTGCTGGGAAGTCTTGCAACATGGGCACCATGAACTGCATGCAGCCATCCCAGTGACACAGCAGCAGCATCATTCCAATCAGATTCACTATGCGAACCACTGCGCTTGCTAGGTCATAGGTCATATGGAAGATCTGTATAAAATAAAAAAAAAGGTGAGAGATAGTACAAGTGAGTTCAAGTTGGTCACACAAATTTGCCCAAAAAAGCTGCTTGGTTTAAAAAAGTGACTTTTGTGTGATCTGTGCTTCATACATCGCTTGACTACAGGCCTTTTTCTTCTAATTATTTTTATGCTATGGCTGATAAATGGCAGGTTTTAAAAATAAATTATAAAGCACTAAAGACAAACATCAATCATTTTAAATGCGACAAGTAGAAACTCACCGGAAACTTAAGCGGAATTATTATTACAACATTAGTTAAAAAAAATGTATATTAATCTTGAGATAATGCATTTAACAGTTATTAAATTATTGTTTTTAAAGGCTATCTATGAATTAACTTTAGCAAAGGTAATGTAAAAATGCTAGAGAAGAGACTGAGACTGATTATGGAAGTTTGGAAATGGTTGGAGGAACCAAAATGAAAAGCCATTTCTGAGATGGAGCAAGTTATTACATAAAAGATGATCTGACCAAAACTTGAAAGAAAAACATAAGCTAACGGTCATTCTAAAAATATCAGCAGCATAGTGCATTTAAATATTTCCCTTAGGAAAAAGTCAGAATTGTCACATTTCCTCCAACTAGATTTCTTTCCTTTCTATCCTTGTCTTGATTTCCTCTATCTGTTTCTCTCCCTGCTCCTTCACTCACCTCTTCCCACTGATGAATGTAACGTATTAATCTGGACAAGCGCAACAATCTGAGCAGGCTGAGGATCTTGGTGAAGCGGACGATACGCAGTGCCCTGGCGGTGCGGTACACCTCTGCCGACTCAAGCCGGGACTCTATATCCACCACCAGGAAGATGTAGTCCACCGGAATAGAGGAGATGAAGTCTATCGTAAACCAGCCTCGCAGGTAACGCCGACTGATCACTTGCGGGTCCAGGATGATTTGGGAGTTTTCTTCTTCCATTATGCCGGTACGAAAGTTGAAGATGAGGTCAGCCAGGAAGAGGGTGTCAGAGGCCACGTTGAAGGTGATCCACGGCGGCGTGTTCTGATCCTCAAAGAAGGTGATACCCCATGGAAGAATGATGAGGTTGCCCATCATCAGGCAAAGCATAACCAAGTCCCAATAGAACCTGTGTGTGAAGATGGATGATGTAAGGAACAAAGGATGGATTCTGCCTGGAGTATGTATATTAAAATGCATAACTACAACCAAATGTAATTCAAATGAAAGGATGCACTAATAAAACAACAATTGATAAGCTGACAATTTTTTTAATAACTGATACATAGCCAATATTAAAAGTCTGCAATACTTTATCTAAATAAATTGAAAAATGAAACACTAAAAACAAAAATCAGTGTTACTAAGGTATTAGTGTTTTTAGAGATTAACTTAAATGAGCAGTATGTATGAACAGATGAACATTATAAATGAACAGATGAAAGTAATGGTATTCTAAATGTAAAAATAGGGGAAAATAGCAAACAATTAAGTATCTTTATCAATATGAATATCATTGTACCATAATAATTAAATATTCAATATCAGTCAGACTATATATATATATAGTCTGAATGATATTAAATATTGAATTATTAATTCATTAATAAATTAATTAAAGACCTATATGGTTTAAAGGTCTAGGCTGGAAACCTGAAGGTTACTAGAGCGGTCCTTCAGGGTGCTATACGGTGACTGTCTCTGTAACTTAAGACGCCGTCCTATAGCGACGTCCCATGTTTCGTGGAAAAAAATTCAACCAGCCCCAGACATTTGCAGATAAATAAAAGATTATTTTCTAAGAAACAAATATGTCACTCTGTAAAGCACACCTGGTAATCTATTATGGACAAAAAGGTTAAAATTACAAGTACAAAATGAGCCATTCATTCAAATAAGTATCTACACACTTAGAAAAAGGTTCAATGGGGTTTTACCTAAAACCCTAGGGTTCTTGACTCAGTTTTAAAGAATGATTTATGCCATAAAGATTCTATATAAGGAGAAATGAAAGGTTAAACAGGTTATTCAATTAGTGATAAAGTATGTTTCCGAGCTGTTTAACTCATAAAATTTCATAAAAATTAAAAATGAATTGAAACTAAATCCATACAATGATCCCATGATGGGAACACCTGAATAGTTATATATATGCCTAACAGAACCCTTCTATGTTTTTAACCCTAATCCTTCTATGTTTTTTGCTTCTAACCCTTCTAGGTTCTATATAGAACCTTTACCGACCTTGAGCAAACAGGCAAATTACGTCAATAACACGTGTTGCAAAGCATTCCTCTCCATGTTAATTACTAAAGAGGTAATGGAGAATCATGAACATACTGTACAGTATGTGACTGTTTAAACTGGATATGCACTCTTTTGCGGACTACCGTACATATGCTTGGTGGTTTGAAGTTTCCACATGTGGTCATATTTTCCAAAGCAGCGTCAGTCACCTGGAATGAGTGGGTACTTGAAAACAGTTTTTAAAAAGTTAAATATATTTTTATATCTTATGGTTGTCATTTGACTCGTGTGAGAATGAAAGCAACAGTTAACAAATTGGAGGTTGTTTTATCAGTATCAGACAACTCCAATGATGACAACTATTGACATGAGCAATGGGTTCGCATCGCACTTAAAGGAACAGCTTTGATCAAAAGGTATCCAGTATATGATATTTCGGTAACGCTTTACAATAAGATTTCATTAGTTAACATGAGTTAATGTATTAACTAACATGAACTAACAATGAACAAAACATTTGTTACAGTACTTATTCATTTTTGTTAATGTTAGTTTAAAAAATACAGCTGTTCATTGTTTGTTCAAGTTAGTTCACAGTGCATTAACTAATGCATTAACTAAACAAATACAACTTTTGATTTTAATAATGTATTAGTAAGTGTTGAAATTTACATTAATTTAGATAAATGCTGTAGAATTATTGTTCATTATTAATTCATTTTAACTAAAGTAGTTACATAATGTTAACTAATGAAACCTTATTGTAAAGTGTCACGAATATGTCTTGTGTAAAATGAGGAAGAGAAAATAAAAACATGACAAATCTGCTAAATCTATCAAAAACAAGCAAACAATGAAAAATATTCAGTGAATCAGTATCATTTTAGTCATCCTATTTACTATTAAATTGTATTATCACTCTAAATATCAGTACTGCCATCAACCTGAAACCCCAACCCCGAAAAAAATGTTGGAAATGTTGTTCTTGTAGTAGTATTGTAGGTAATTCAAGTTGTGATACTTCTGACCTTTATCATATTTTAAAATTTTCCCATGTTTAAGTGTCCCAGTTTAAAAAATTAATGTTCAATGTTATCAGTAAGTATGGAGTTGAAGTAATTAACAGTACTGGGCCAGGATGCATTAAAAATGCATTTGATCTATGTTGATAAGACGGAGTAATTCAAGAGGCTCAAGGGTTTGTTTTACTGTAGCTAAAAGGAATATTTTGGCACATTAAACAAATTAAATAAATAAATAAAAACAGTAATGTAACTGGTGATTCTAGTGTATCATTAAATTGTATTAATGATTCAAAATGTTGGTTTTGATCCCCTACTTGCGCACCCATATTTTTCGCTTTGGACTGGTCTGGAGATTGAGTTCCTATTACCGATCATATCTTGCTTTCAGAAAACATAATCCATTTATCCTGACATATTGCTGCTTTCTCTGCGTACGTGTTTCAGACAAAGAGCATTAACCTGACACTCTGTAACCAAGTGGGACCTTCCAACCCATCCTTTAACAATGATAGCATTTCTGGCTAATGGTAACTCTATAAGGGAAAGCGCTGTAACTGACCTGTGTAGCATTGTGCTTTAATGTGGTGATTGAAATGTACGTGCTTTTAGGACCTGATTTGTGGCAAAAGTGCTTGTTGACATTGTATGATTATTGATAGCAATGAAAGTTAAGTTGAGTTGTTTTCTCACATCACAGCCATTCACTATTGTTATAGACCAATGAGCCACAAAAAAAAAAGACCACCTGCCTAATGTACTGTTGGTCCTCCTCGTGCTGCCAAACCAGTGTCGGCCCGTTGAGGCATGGACTCTACAAGAGCCATGAAGGAGTCCTGTGGTTTCTGGCACCAAGACATTAGCAGCAGATCCTTCAAGTCCTGTAAGTTGCGAGGTGGAGCGAACTTGTTGGTCCAGCACATCCCACAGCTGCTAAGTTTCTTTGAGATCTGGGGAATTTGGAGGCCAGGACAACACCTTAAACTCTTCATCCTGTTCCTCAAACCATTCTTGAACAATGTGTGGCAGGGTGCTTTATCCTGCTCAAAGATGGTGTTCCCACCAGGGAACACCATTGTCATGAAGGCATGTACCTGGTCTGCAACAAGGTAGGTGGCACGTGTCTGTCACGGTTCTTGAATTCACTGTCTCTTTCTCGTCTCGTGTGATTATTATTGTGTGTGTGTGTGTGTGTGGGCGTGGTCACTGATCACTCCCGCTGATCAGCGGCGCCAGCTGCATCTGATCAGCGGTGCCTACTTATGCTCACAGTTTTCGTCTTGTCTTTGTCAGATCGTTGTGGATTATTCCGGTGTTGTTTCCCGTTCTGCCTGCTGTGTTCGTGGTTGGTGTTCTGTGTCTGGATATCTTTGTGTTCATCGCTTCCTTGTGGATTACTTCTCTCACCTGGAACTTCACGGACCATCCTTCAGCCTCACCATCATCACCACCGTGTCTGTCCACCGCCATCCTGCAGCCACTGTGTTTGTGTGTTCAGTTTACATCTGACCATCTGTGTATTTCCAATAAATACCCTTTACCTGCATTATTGCATCCTCCCTGTCTGTTCGTCACAGAGTCAAATTGACGTCCACATGTATGTCCACACGGACCCAGGGTTTCCCAGCAGAACATTGCCCAGAGCATCACACTCCCTTTACCGGCTTGTCATCCCCCCGCAGTGCATCCTTGTGGCATCACTTCCCCAGGTAAACATTGCACAAGTACACGGCTTTCCACATGATGTAAAAGAAAACCGGACTCATTGGACCAGGCCACCTTCTTCCACTGCACAAAGGTCCAGTTCCGACACTCATGTGCCAGAGCCATGTTGGTGGACAGGGGTCATCATATGCACTGTGTTGTGCACATTCCTCCCATAACAATCATTAACAATTTTGTGTGACTTGTGCCACAGTAGACCTTCTGTTGGCTCGGACCAGACGGGATAGCCTTCGCTGCCCTCGTGCATCGATTAGCCTTGGGCAGCCAACACCCTGTCACCGATTTGTGGTCTGTCCCTCCTCGTTGGTAAATCTCACCACCGCTGACCGGGAGCAACCAGTCGCCTTGCCATAACAATCTGGCCCTTGCTAAAGTCACTCAGATCTATATTCTTGTCCATTTCTCCTGCATCCAACACACGCTGATTACGAGAACTGATTGTTTACCATCTAATCTACCCAGACCTTAATATGTGGCTTTGTTAAGAGATGATCAAAGATATTCGCTTCACCTGTGACTGGTCATAATGTTTTGGCTCATCAGTGTTTATTAACCATCCTAATGAAAATAAATTCTATGATTTTTTTTTTACACTATCTAAAGAAAATGTGAGTGGTGTTTGGTTTTGAAAAAGTCATCCAGATGGTGCTAGGGTGGTTGCCAGACCTCACTATCTGGTTGCGCTGTTCTGAGTTGTTGACCAAGTCAAAATAGTCCACCCTTAACTGTACCAGTAACAATAACTAGTTTATACCAGTTTATATTAACTAAAGATTTTGCACTGAAAAAAGTTCAAAAGTTTGATTCCAACTATATCATTTCTCTGTGTCATCATTATAGTTGTGGTGTGGACTCTGCAATTCTTATAATGCTAATACTTAGAACAATTTTAAGAACTATATCTTTGTCAGTTGTTATAGGCCTAGTTATCGTCCTTGGTGTAACTTTATTCACAATTATGTGGTTCATCTCGTTTTCTATGAGAAATGTACATGGTCCATGGAGCAGTATTGTTATCATTAACAAAAAAATATAATAAAAAAACATTTACGTTAACTGAAAAAAAAAAAATCCATAAAAATATATTTTATTTCGGCTAGTAGCCAAGAAAGCATTTCTACTTTTCACTTGGTTTAAATTCTACTAAAATTACTAAAAAATAAAATAAAAATGATTAAAAACCAAATATAAATATTTTTAAAAACGAATAAAACACAAATAAAAACACAATACAATTAAAATTTTACTAAAATGAAAACAAAGTATATTAAAAAGTTATTCCAAATATAAATTAGTACTATGCTATTATATTAATGATACTAAAATAACACTTGAAGAACAAAACTGACTACATCAGTAGTACTCAGAATGAAAAAAACACTCGAATACCTTAAATGCCACAAACCTCAACAGTTGGTATACGAAACTTGACAAGGGTATAGCCTAATCAACCGATCATTTTAGGAACAAACAAGATAACAAGCAACAAAAAGTAACAGCTAAATCAACTGTAAGCTGTAAAATAAAACTAGCTTAATTATTCACGCCCCAGTGCATGCTGGGGAGAGAACAAACGGGTCAGAACCACTAGGCAATTTTTAAGAGTAAGCATATTTGAACTGGGAAAAAAATACAACTCTTTTGCAATGACTGTTGTTTTAAAGTCAAACCAACATCTTTTTTTTAAAAAGTGGAAAAGAATTGTCTTGAGAATATTAAGTGAACTTAAACTACTAAAATCAAGTAAACTTGGTCATTTACTTGATCTAAGAATTGTTTTTACAGTCACAACAACACTATCCTTGTTTGACGTTCTGCCAAGTCATATTTTCCCTTTCCCCTGCGTCACTCACCTGAAGTCACTATATGGATGTATAATCCACACCCCAAATGCCTTGATCCTTTCTTGCTCGGCAGCGACACCCTTCGCACTCCCAAACATCCGCAGCGAGAACTTGTTGACCCCTGGCAGCAGCATGCCTCCGAACTGTCTCTGGAGGAATGTGGATTGGTCATCGAAGACCCTTTCCTCTGATTCGGATGGCAGAGGGGCTTCCGAAGGCCCCGCTGACTCTGCCATGGCTTTGTTGGGGCGAGGTGGAGTGGAGGGGGTCACGGTGGTCGTTGCTGTTGTGCCATCTAACCCTGCAGTCACCTCAAGGGACTTTGACGTGGGACTGGCCCCCGAGTCTGTCCGTTCCTGTTGGTGGTTCGCAATGGACAGCAGCCTTCTGCTCACATCCTCTCCTCCTTGCAATAAAGTCCTCGAAGAGGAACGCCAGTTGGTTAGGGAGAAGGCACCTCTGGAGCGGAGCTTCGAGTCACCATTTGAAGCCGGAGGCTGTCCGTATTCACCGTCCATGTCAGATCTGATGTTAATGCAGGTTCAGGTTGATGACTAATTTGGCAGATAAATTGAGCAGAATCTCAAATACAGAATGAAGACATCACACTTTCCCAAATACAGAATCCTTTTGTACCTGTAAAGCATGTAAGGTTTACTTACAAAACCTCAAGTTTTCAATATGAAAAGGTCTAAATGTGATTTTAACACTTCTTAATACTACTCTTTTTTTTTTTCTCAATTAATATACGTTTAGACAAAGCAGTACAGGTCTCCACTAGCAATTTCAAACATGTATATGTATTCACTGCAAGTTTACCAGTACAATCGGACTCTCGCGTGATCCAAAAACTTCCAAGGAGAATCCAGACGTTCCTCACTGCGTAATGCATCCGCCCTTGGAAAGCTCCTCTGGGAATAAGTGCAATTATTGTCAATATTATTCCCCTGTATCAACTTTCCATACATATAACATCTCGCGCGCTGGCGAAACCTCCTCAGAATGAGCGCGCGGGTTGTCTTGTCATCTAATCACGCGTTAGTTATTACATAAAGAACGGGATGAAACCCGCAGATGTTTGAGTATATAATCGGCTTCTTGATAGCAGCCGCTGTCTTTATCTCCCTCTCTGCTGACACCTGCGTGTTATCTGTTCAACAAGCTGTCTGGGTGAACAGGTAGGGTACAGAGCGTCACTACTCAGCGGCCCAGCTGGGGAGGAAATAGGCGGGGCCAACCTGTGCTAGAGGACACGGAATACGCTGGAGGCTCACAGATGTATTTACCTGAGGCTGATGGGAACTTTAGAAATACATTCTACGTGTGTGCATAAATGTACAGTATATTTAAGGGATAAACTAATTTAAAGGGTTAGTTCACGCAAAAAAAAAAAAGACATTTCTGCCATTAATTACGCTACCCACCCTCATGTCGTTTTTGATGAAATCCGAGAGCTTTCTGACTCTCCATGTGACTACAGTGGTTTAACTTTAATGTTATAAAGCGACGAGAATACTTTTTGTGCGCAAAAAAAAAAAACTACTTTATTCAACAATTTCTTCTCTTCCATGTCAGACATAGACAGTTCACGTGAGTATCTCGACGCATGCGTGTGGTGAAGAGATGAGTCCCCTGTAGAGATGAGTCCCAAGGTTGCCTGTCTTTCTGTAAAGCTGTGTGTACTGTGAAAAGCGCTATACAAATAAATATATTACTTGATGGCAGGAAACTGCTAGACTACCTGCTAAGGTACGACCTCGTTTCTAAGGTGGACTCATCTCTTCACCACACCGGCGGCCGGCGTTCTGACAGAACAGAAGCGCTGCACTGTGTTTACAACGTGTACAAAGTCAGAGACTGACATGGAAGATAAGAAATTGTTGAATAAAGTCGTTATTTTTGTTTTTGCGCACACAAAGTATTCTCATCGCTTCATAACATTAAGGTTTAACTACTGTAGTCACATAGACTATTTTGACAATGTATTTACTAACCTTCTAGGCCTTGAAAGTGGTCTTGCTATGGAGAGGTCAGAAAGCTCTGATTTCATCAAAATATCTTCATTTGTGTTCCGAAAATGAACAAAGGTTTTACAGGTTTGGAACGACTGAGGGTGAGTTGCCTAATTAATGAATTAATTTATTTCATTTTTGGGTGAACTATTCCTTTAAGATGTAGCCTATATGTAGTAGGCTATGTATTTGTTTATTTGTTAATTCATTATTTAAAACATTATACAAAATTTTAAATATATATTTTAAGTTTTCATTAGCAATAAATTACATTATTTATTTCAAATATATTATAATTTTTTTGTGTAATCTTTATATATTTATTTAGGATACAATTTAAAAAAAATGTTTTGTTTAGTTTAGTTTAGTTTATTAAGATCCCCATTAGCTACTGCAAAAGCAGTAGCTATTCTTCCTGGGGTCTATAGACTTCAACAACAAAAAAATATTCGTATAACATAAAACCGTACATTATATAGACAAAAATGGAGTGTACACATTCTTACATAACCATACAACAACGTACTAAAAGAAAAAACAATAAAACAACAAAACGACAGCTCTACAATATGCATTATCACAGTACACAGTTACAGCAATACTACTATAGGGTTAATAATTAAATAAAGTACCACATATAAATAATAACAATTATTCAAATGTAAATAAATAAAGTCTTAATCTTTTACGAAAATTCATAGCATTCATTCCCAAAATCAAAAACTGCGGAAGAGAATTCCATGCCACCATTGCTCTATACAGCACCGTCCTTTGTATAAGGTTAGTTCGACACGAAGGTAACAAATAGCGACTCTCTGTTGACTGACGAGTGGAATATTGATGCATAGCACTAAAAAAAGACAGTCTGCTGTATAATACTTCTGGCATTTTTGTAACAATAATTTTTCTAACAAAATTAACAATACAATAATTAATCCTACTTTTTACACTTAACCAAACTAGTATTCAAGTCTCTAACACTAGTCCTAAAAGGGCAATTTAAAACTACCCGAGCTGCTTTATTTTGAGCAACTTGCAATTTTCTTAAGTTCATTTCAGTTGTACTTGACCAAATAATTGAACAATAATCCAAATGTGATAGAACTAAGGATTCTACTAATATTTTCATCACTCGATTTGGAATAAATTTTCTACAATGCTTAACAACTGCCAGACTCCTGCCCATTTTCAATAATATTTGATTTATATGACTATTCCAATTTAACAAATTATCAACAATCACACCGAGTAGCTTTGCCTCCGTAACCTGTTCTATCACAATACCCCCCACAGTCAGACTCAACACAAGCGGATCTTTTAACAAATACTTGGATCCCAGCACCATACATTTACTTTTCTCTGCATTAATCACCATATTATTGTCCCTAATCCAATTTTCAATTAGTTTCAGTTCAACTTGTAAAACTTTGTTAAGTTCAACAAGGGTTTGCGCAACAAGGCTTGTCACTATAGTGTTTTTGTTTGTGGGTTTCAAACCCTCCGAAATTAGAAATTTTATCCTCCAAATTATATTATAATATAGGCCTATATAAAAAATTGTTTTAATCACAGTAGCATATATTCAGACAAGTAGCTATTTTACCATGAATGTCATCACATTTTAATGGGGTAAGTTGTCATGTTGTAACTTTCTAAATGATTTAATTGGTCTTTTTAGCCCAAACAATGGTTGGATATTTTTGCATGTCACCTTTTCCATTCTTGAAGTTTCATTGATTTTATTTACCATTTAAGTTTTGCTGAAGTTTCATTGATTGTTTTAGGCTCCTGTTTAAATTTGGTTGAAAACCATATGGCCTTTATATTTAAAATAATATTTCATATTTCAAATCAGTGTGAAACTGCAGGTTCCCATATGTGACAACTTACCCCATACAGTGTGACAGCATATTGTTGAATTGTATTATGCCTCCCTCCAGGGTGGAAAACATGTGTTTAGTAACTGACTTAAAGTAAACTTAAAAAATCACTAGATAAAGTGTGACAACTAACCCCAGCATTGTGCATCCGGTCTTGCACAATGTCATGCAGTGGCTTATCATTGCTCACATCAGGTCTTCAGTAAATTCAGTGTATGGTATCATGTTTCGACTACTTTCAATCCTGTAAAGTGCCGAGTATCATGTTCCTGAGCCCAAGCTTAAGTGAAATGCTTTACCTTTGGCGAGCAAGAGGAGGACGATGAAAATAATTAAAGACACCGCCTTTGATGTACAGTCTTTCAACAAACAGGTGGGGAACATGGCCAAATGTGCTGGATCCTGTCCTTCAAAGCTCTGTGCGTACTGTGATAATGTTGTGCTGTAGCCACTAATTACATTTTCTTACGTAAATACAACACCATTTTGTTCCTTGTGTTCACACACGTGAACTGAAAATGTTGCAAAATCGAGGTAAATTTAGAAAATGATCTGCAAAATGATCAAATGTAGATCATCTTTATTGTAAAAATGTAAGTAAAGAAACATAATCTGTCATAAACTGGTTTAGTTGTTTAGTTTTTGAGAAACAAAATGATTTTACAGTTTGAAATTACTGTACATGACTGAAGTTGAGCATTCAGAAGGACTAGAAACATGGATAAAATACATGAGTGCACATATATGAGTCTGAGACCACGAGTGAAAATTCTTCAGATGTACAAATCAGATTTATTTTCAAATTTTAGTAAGGGACTAAAGTTAAGAATTTTAAAAAATATATAGTAGGTATCATTTTATGTTTTAAAAAAAAACAACGTTTTGATTAGGCCTATAGCCTATTTAGATTTTTATATTATATTTTTTATAATTTAGTTAGTTTTTAAATCCTGATTTTCAATGAGGTCTCATGACCTATAATAATCATGAAATATCATAATCAGATTATATTCCTGGAATGTAGCATCTGCAGGTCATAAATTCACCTCAAATAGCCTATTTGAATTGAGATATTTATTATTATTTCCAGCATTTTCCAGTAAATTCTTCTTGGTGACCAGGAATAAACTGGATAAGGATAATAAGATGTAACACCATCAGAGTCATTTGAAATGTTTTTCTTCTGTCTTCACATGACTTTACATGGATCTGCACTCGCTGATGTTTGTGCTCCAGCTCCACTCATGCTGAGGCTGAGCCCTTGGAAGGCACCAAAAAGAGAGTTGTCATTTTTGGTGGCGGTCTTGCTTTTTAGGTTTGCCCTCTGAACCGGTGCCTGAAAAATATACATGTATTAAAGGTAAGCCACTATATTCCGCTATTCCGGCAAATATATGTTTAAAGTGGCGGCAGACAGAACACCCGTACCTTTGTGAATTGGTGTGGACTTCTGTGATGAATCCTCATTGCGGCTCTTTCTGCGTTCTTCTGCGCACACTTGACTTGCCTTAATTTCCTGTTTAAACAGAATATAAACAATTACATTTTTAAAGCTATTGGGTTTATACAGACCATTTAAGTGTCTAATAATTGTATACGCTTATTTTTGTACCTTTCCCTGTGAAGTTCTGCCTGGTAAGTCCTTAACCAGGACGAGTCATGTGCTGTCTGACCGTAGCAGCAGGGGGCGCTCTTCCGGCGCACGCTCTTGCTTTTCCGGCTAAATCCATCCTGGTTCCCCGTAAAGCAGCTGGTCAGCTGTCGGAGAGGAGCACCCAGAGACTTCTTCACCACGGCGTCCATCTCTTCTTAAACGTGGTAATGAACGTCAATACCTTTGAGTCTCTATCAAACTCGGTAATACTGAAGTCCAAGAGTTCAAATTACGGATATTTCAGTAAGGAAGTGTATTCCAGATATTCCAGTTTCATATGACCCAGTCTAATGAATAAATGTAAGTTGGCTACAGGCTGTATTAACACCTAGAAAAAATTCACATAGACCAGTCAGTTTTATAGAAGACAACACTGGAAAATTGCAACAACAACAAAAAACAATATGGCACTAGAAATATTTATAAAGTGTTTGCATTTTTTTTATTGCCTTTATTTATATAGACATTAATACATGTTAAAATGTATTTACATAGGCTAGAAAACAGGAATTTAACGTTCACAATATTTTCTCAAAATTACTTTATTTTAAATCAGCTTTTGGTGAGCAAAACATACATATACATGTAATAATCACTCATTCTACTATATTTACAATACACAAATATGCATTTTATGCTTAGGTCAAATGCACAGAATTTATAAACGAACAATGTAATAAATAATAGCCTAAAAATAAGAAATAAAAATACTACAATAAACTCTTGAATTCCTTATGTAGAACATAATGACAGAAAAACATTTAGCATAAAGGTCCAACATACCTGATGTCTGGTGAAACTCTTCAGGTGCACATCATTTGATGTAAGGAACCTGACGTCCAAACTCATCTGCTTAGCTTTAGTTGTTGAGCTACATGTTTTTAAACCCAGCTCCCTCCCTGCATTTCTCCCCAGCTAATTCTCAAATGACGTAATTGTTTGTAATCACATTAGTGATGGTGGGAGTTTCACAGCCATTTGAGAGAGAAGAAACCACTAATTTTTTGCTGCTAATATCAGTTCAACTCATATGTGTAAGTCTCAATATAGTGAAGCTGACCAACTATTGTTTTATTTAAACTTACAGAAAAAGATACATTGTTGTATGACCACTGATCTTAACAGATTAAGGCTAAGATCCTTCCTTTCAACAGATGGGAAGGTAGGAGGGAAAACAGATTGAGGAGGTTTACAGACAACAAACATGTGAATGAAGTCAGTGTTGAAAGAATGACGTGACGAAAAGCCATTTTTAACATCAACAGCTGATACACTATTCAGCCTCGTTTCTAGTTTGTTCACAATTTGACACTACAGTAAAGTAATTCAAAATGAATCATGCTTCTAATTAATTATATTATATTATAATGTTTACCTATATATTATTATATAGGTAAACATTATTGTTGCTGGTCATAGGTGGAATTGCTAAACACACTCTTAAACAGATACTGTATTACGGTTGAATTTTGTGTACATTATAGTCTGTTTCTCATTCTGAAATCACTAGATCACGCTTATCAGATTACATCTGCTAGTAGAGTGATGCTTTCTAAATAAAGCTTGTTGGCTGGTCAGAGAAAAGGTGTTTGTAAAAGCTTTCCTGTGATTGTCTACACAATTAGCTGTGATCTTTAAATCTTTTGGCCATGAATGAGGAAAGGAGGGCTGATTAAAAATACTAAATTTACATCATTTATGTCTTTGCACTTGACCCTTTTTTCATGCTCTACTTTTGCATATACAGTATATTTTTAGAATCAACGCCATTGTTGCATTATTGCTATGATGACTTTCCGTTTAGTTTAAAACGCTGGAGGTAGACTGTAGCAAAAACTGTTTCAAAAGCACACTAATCAGCTTTAACCTCTCTTCATTTGTTGCAAGTACATTTTAGAATTGGTTTTATGATAGTATTAATTGCCTAAAAACAGTGCATGGCATGTGTCCAGAATACACTGTTCAGTGGGGGTTTTTTCTAGGGTTCTTGACTTAACCATTTACAGTTGTAATCAAAATTATTCATCCCCCATTGCAAATCAGCTTTATTGGCAAAATTTACAGACTTTTAGCTGTTTGCAATGGACAAATCAAACAAAAGTAATTGAAATAGCTGAACACAACAAATGTTTCAATTCGGGTTTGCCCAAATTCAACTGAAAATGCAAAAGAATGGTCCAGAAAGTTAAGAGAAGATATTATCGCCTTTCACAAACAAGGAACAGGATACAAAAAGATAGAGAAGGCACTAAATGTTCCTGGAGACACTGTTTGAAGCATAGTTTGCAAGTTCAACGTTAAAGGAACAGTGGTTACACTACCTGGATGGGGCTATCAACGGCTATCAAAAAAGGAAGCTATCAACGGTTGCAACCAGATTTCTGAGAAGGCAAGTTCAGAAAATCTCTCAAGTGACTGCAAAAGACCTGCAGCAAGACTTGGATGCAACAGGCACTGAGGTTTCAGCTTGCACAGTAAGGCACGTATGAAACGCATGCGGTTTCCATGCAGAACTTCAAGACGCACACCACTACTGATCCAAGAGCACAGGAAAAGTTATCTCCGATTCTGTTCTGTGGAGCGATGAAACAGAACTTTTCGGCCCTATGGATCAGCAGTAATGACAATGACAACAGGAGAATGAAGCATATGTTGAAAAGAACACTGCCTACAGTTAAGCATGGTGGGGCTCGGTGATGCTCTGGGGCTGCTTTGCATCCTCTGGCACTGGAAACCTGCAACGTGTGGAAGGCAAGATGGATTCATTAAAGTATCAGGAAATCCGAGGAGAAAATGCCATGCCATCAGTGAGGAAGCTGAAGCTTGGGCACCATTGGACCTTCCAACAGGATCTCAAGCATACCTCAAAGTAGAGCCCTGCACGGGCCTCAAATCTAGGCCCTAGCCCGGCCCTGGCCCGAGACGCTCAGGCCCTAGCCCGGCCCGTGTCCGACAGCTCATTAGAATGATCAGCCCGAGTCCGACCCGAGCCCGTAAAAAAAAAAAAAAAAAAAAAAAAAAAAAAAAAAAATTCACAGCCTGCCCTATGTTGCAGTCAGTAAAACTGATATTTTTTTCTTCTCAATGGCAAAGTATTTACCAGTAAGTTTATTTTCATTTCTTTATAAAGTTAATTTAGAAAAATGTTTTTTTTTTTTTATGACGACCAAGCAGCCGACAGTGAGTTAAACATGTTTGATCCATTTATAGCCTCTCAAATCAACACTTTACTTGGCTACAATACAATCCATATATATAAAACAACTTAAGCATATCACACAGACAGTTAACGTTTGTTTAAACGTTTATTGTCATTTTTGAAAAGCTGAGGCAAACTGCTCTGCTGCTCAGTCGCAACAGCGCTCGCAAACTAAATGAGTTTACAATACAATACAGAGAATGCAATCTAAACAAATCAAATAAATTACATTAAAAACAAACATGCAGGTTATCTTACCTCAAAAATCAAGTCTTCACTACAGAACATGGCCATTCTTATTTCCAATAGTTTTCAACAGACTCATGAAAATAAAGTCCAATCAAACAAAAAACAACCTCCTTACATGGCTAAGAACAGTCTCAGAGCATCGTGAAGAAAAAGCACAGCATCCACAGTGGAAGGTTTTAATCCAGTCGTACTTTTTCCAGCTGCGCTGAAGTCACGCTCGCCACCGGGACACTAAACACAGAACGAGCCGGTCGCACGAATCTCAGATCGCGCCGCCGGGAAACCTGTGCGTGTGCGTGAGCAGACTGTCATGTGTCAGTCATGTCAGTGTGATAGGTTATAAAACGTCTTTCTATGTTTGCTTTTCAATCGTCATCTTCTCATATTTTATTTTAATTAATGTCTAAAATAGGCTATAAAAAAAGATAAGCCTAAAACAGGCCCGAGGCCCGGCCCGCGTGTGAACTATGACGTGAAAATTGGCCCGAAGCCCGGCCCTAGAAGCGTAAATAAGTCGGGGCCCGTCGGGCTCGGGCTGAAATGCAGGCCTCTACCTCAAATTCCACCAAGCCTTGGTTGCAGAAGAAGTCCTGAAAGATTCTACAGTGGCCATCACAGTCCCCTGACTTTAACCCCATAGAAAATCTCTGGTGGGGTTTGAAGAAGGCGTTTGCAGCACGCAAACCCAAGAATATTACTGAACTGGAGGCGATTGCTCATGAGGAATGGGTTAAGATTCCTCAGAAACGCTGCCAGAAGCTGGTGTCTGGTTATACATCTCGTTTGCAGCAGGTCATAACAGCAAAAGGGTGCTCTACTAAGTACTGAAAATGCTTGCCATGAAGGGGTTGAATAATTTTGATACTGCAGAAGTCATAAACGTTGCATTTTTTGTTGAATTTGGGGAAACCACTTGAAATATGTGTGTTGAGCCATTTCAATTACTTTTGTTTAACTTATTGCAATAGCTGACAGTCTGTAAATTGTGCCAATAAACCTGGTTTTCAATGGGAGTTGAATCATTTTGATTACAACTGTCAAAAAGGTTCTTTAAAATTAAGAGAAATGTCCTAAATGATTGCATAATACTACTTTCATGTTTAACAGGTTATTTCAATTGTTTACAAGCTGTTTATTTCATAAAATTGAAATTCTGTATATGAACCACTTGGCTGAAGGTTCTATATAGAAGTGTGTAGAACTACTACCTATTTAATTTAGTTGAACACAGATGTAAAATTGGAAGAGTAAATGCTCTATTTAAGGAATTAAAAGATGTGTTTTACTACTGTATGACTAGGCAGGTAAAATATTACATATTCCAAATTTTATTATCAAAAATAAGAGGCATTCTGGAATATATATGTTAGTCTTACAAGTTAAAAGAATTAAATGTATGCCTCATATCCATTGTTAAAAAAAAAAAATCAAACATTTCTGAGGGATGTGTTTATTAAAAACCACAGAGGGCTGTAGATTCCATGTTTTCTGTCTTTCCTGAGCTGTAACGCCAAAGGATGATTATGGCAGAAGACGGTGTTTTATAGGTTAAAGCACTGCACTAATGCCCAACTTAGTGCCAAACGTTTAATTCATATCAGCATAGAATATCATATGCACACATACAATCGATGTAGAAAATGACTTGACAAGAACTTCTTGATTGTAAAAACATTTTGCCTGGAGACCTCACTGTGAAAACATTCACAGCAAGCAAACATACAGGCTCTTTATTCTGTAGTCACAACATGGTTATTTGCATTTACACATTTATACAGTCAAATCCATACAAACACACAAAAGGAGACATCCGGTTAACTAAATAAATACTGTAAACGTGTTGAGGGACACAATCACCAGAACACTGCTGCTCTGTTACTTGGTTTGAATTGAACTGAATACAAACAGTGTCGCGATGCATGTGCGATTTTCAGCCGAGGGCTAAAATGCACAAAACGTATTCGCCCGATAAATAATTATCTTGTAACAGTGATGCTTGTTTTGTCAGTTATTTTCTGAAATGGAGTGTTACATTAATGCTTTATCCCCATCAAACCACTTTCCCTCCGCTTATGACTGTCATTAGCCACAATTGGCTGGAAGAACTGAACTTGGGAGGGTAGATTCACTCAACTCTCTGAAAGTCCAACATGTACAAGCATGTCAGTTGACCGGGAGCTTCTAGATGCGTCAAGTTCCTCACATTCTCCTGCTGCACATGGAGCTGTTCTCACATTATGGGAAGATGATTGAGAAATCATATGCTGTGCAACGGCTTCATTCCTCTTGCACTATAAAACTTAAATCAATGTCAGTTCAGCTCCATGTTAACTCTCTTGGCATGAGAGTCCTTGAGTTTTTTTTTTGGCATAAGACAGTGACGTTGGTTGAAGATGAATACTGTCACCGACTGATGTCGCGGTTTCCCTCCCAGCTCTTTCCGGCATTCTGGTCAGCGCTGCTGACGGTGCTCTGAAAGAAAGGATGCCTCAGGGCTGCAGCGAGAGAAAGACGCTTCGTCGGCTCATACTCCAGCATGGCCTCGATCAGATCGAACAGCTGGTGATGCTCTTCAGCTTCAGATAGAACATATCTCTGAGAGAGAGAGAGAGAGAGAGAGAGAGAGAGAGAGAGAGAGAGAGAGAGAGAGAGAGAGAGAGAGAGAGAGAGAGAGAGAGAGAGAGAGAGAGAGAGAGAGAGAGAGAGAGAGAGAGAGAGAGAGAGAGAGAGAGAGAGAGAGAGAGAGAGAGAGGGAGATGATTGTAAGTACATTAACACATGACCACCCATCAAAAATAAATGTATCCACTATATTCATTTTCCAGGCACAAAATATGAAGCCTATAAAACAGTTACTTACCCGCAAAGGTTTGCAGTTTTCTCTAACGTATCTTCCTGCTGAAGAGTTCTCGTCCCAGTCCAGGCGTCCACGATAAAAGTATTTCTGTTTCCTGTGCGGTGAAGAAATGATCAGTTCAGTTGCACAACCTGCTGCGCACACAAGCACGAGTGACATGGAAACTATTCTCAGACTTAAGAAAATCCCAGTTAAGAGTGTTAAAAACTTACCTAGTCTTACGAATCATACGGGAAGGAACAGGGCCCAAAATTCTCTCCATCATGGCTAAATGCTCCCGATTATCATGAGTCTTAAGAGTCAGATAAAAAAAGAATAAAATTAGGATTGATGAACATTACTTAGTTGATGATAAACATTAGACTCTTTAGCAACATGTTTTTGCCGGGTTTTTACAATGCAGGTCAACATATGTTCCTATACAGTGAGCTGTGTGTGCATGAGAAAGAGAGAGCATTAGTGAGCGCATCTGAGGTCAAAGGGTAAACAACAGGTGTTTGGTTACAGTGTACACGCGTGCATGAACACCTGTGACCCTTTGGTCAGATTCTACCTGATCTTAAGCTGCTTATTGAACACATACATAAACAAGAGTGGCTGTGTAGACCTGCTGTCATGACTCAGAGAAGTGGTACGAAAAGGAAGTAGCAGAGCTAGACTTTGTACCTGGAAGAGAGTAAAGCCGAGGTAGTACTCGAAGAGGATGCAGCCTAAACTCCACACGTCACACGGCTGACTCCAGCCCAATTCTGCAAGGCAAAACAATTTGGTTCACTATTTTGAGAAGGGATGTGCACGAATATTCGATCTAGAATTATTATTCGAAAAATAAAACACTATTCGAATTTTACTTTTCTTATTTCAGTTATAATTAAATGCACTGGGTGGCGCTGTGGAGCGTGTTTAACAAGTGGATTGCATTTGATCACATAATGTTGTCGTCTGCCTCGCAAAGTTAGGAATTACTTCGATGAAAATGATATTACAAAATGGAATTACTTTTAAATTAATCAATTATTAATGAAACTGAGTTATTATAATATCACCACCACAATGAGAAATCGCATGAAATCCAAACACCAGTCGACTGAGAGAGAGAGCAAACCACTGCATTACCGACAGCAGGTAAGCGCAGCTGTACCCCCGAGGACATCGGTATCCGAGATGATATCTTCTGGTAGCAAAATTATTTTGAGACGTATGCTTCCTTTAATTTTCGTTTAAGACAGGTTTAAGAACAGAAAACTCAAAGTGCTGTTAGTAACTTCACTTTGAACACCGTGTCTCTGCAACGTCTGTCAGCGCAGCGCGTTTTCTCACTCGAGCATGTGGATTTTATTGTTTTTCTCAACATGAATGTGAAACAATATAAACACGATAATGCGTGTACGTTTGATAACTGCGCAGTCTGCTTTATTAGCAGGTTTTTTTCGTTCGCGCTGCTTGAGCTTAAAGTCCCACTCCGATCATATTTTTTAGCTATTTTTAAACATTCCCAGTGGTCTTTAAATTATGATTATGCCATTTTTAGCCAAAATCACAAAACCTGTGCCGTTTTCTGGGTCTTCGCTTCAGCAGAGCGGCAGTAGCTCATTAGAAATTCGCCTCTGCGTTGTGGGCGGAGCCGTTGGCACGGGGACGACCCTCCCCCTCCCCATTGCTGAGAGCTCTGTCTCTCCCGCTAGCTTACATCCCCAACCTGTCAATACCGGTGCAACAAAAATGGAGAACAATATTGGAGCTATCCAGCCGTACAGTTTTGAGCCAGATGCCAGCTCGGACGAGGAACAAGAGGACGTACATAGATCTAGTCGTCTACAAGTGGATGTATCAGAATGGTAACGTTATTGTTTTTGTAATCTCTTGAATTGACTATTTAAGGCCAATAACTCCTAATAACATGTTAGTAAATAAATATGTTTGTGGACATGCTCCAAACATTTAGTCAGATTAACCTTTTTGAAGTTTTCATAGCTATCACACAAAGAATAAATCATAGTGCTGCAGAATCAAGTTTAAATTTAAGTTTACTTATAGAGCACTATGAGCTTGTGGCCCCGCCCAGTGGAGTTACTACGTCACAACTCCAGTCTATTTCAAACGGCATTTTTGCGTCTGCTACTGATTCACAGCCATTTGAATGTAGAAATACTCAGAAATACAACTTTGAGCCTATTTTTCTAAAGATATGTCCTCTAACATAAGAAAAATGCCACAAGAACATGTTAACACCTAGAAAAACATTATTTTCATCGGAGTGGGTCTTTAAATGATTTTGTTCTTTATATTTTTTGTTTACACATATTGTTTAATGTTTTCAACTAAAAGAAAACCTTAAGATATATAATAAGCTTGTTATGTATATTGCCTAATGTACTAATGTAAGCTTGTTCAGAAATAATGACAAAAACTTAAAAAAATAATGTATTTCTTGTTAAACGACATTTTAATAAATATGTGATTTTTATGAACCAGAATATTCTAATAGAATATTTTTGAAAAATGTCCATCCCTAATTTTGAGCAATAGTCATCTAGTGGTGACATCATGTTAATGCATCATAACCTTGCAGGACAATGTACAGTATCAGGCAGAAGAAATCGTTTAGGTCAGTGGTTCTCAACTAGAGGGCCTCAAGATGATTTAAAATTATTTAAAATAAGCCAATTGCCACTCGCATTAAATTCAAAGCATTAATGTTTGCCTACAGAACAACCACTGGCTCTGCACCAATACCTAAACTCACTACTTCAGACTTCTTCTGTCACTACTTCCCCCACCCCCATTACTGTTTTCACTGTATTTTGAGACTAATACGTTTAAAAATCTTACCAACCCCAAACCTTTGAACAGTACTGCACATATAAATAACAGTACCCGTTTACTCTTATATTAACAGTAAAGCAACATGCAGGATATTTCATAACAGATTAAGGTTGGGTATCAGCTTTCATGGCAACCAATCTTACGTTGGACGATTCCCTGCAGTCCGCTGAATGAAGTCACTGACTAATTAAATTCCTTGTGGTGGAAAAGAAGCTAATCTGCTGTTGCTGCAGCGATTAACCCATTCTAGTCCTGTGCCTTAACTGGTCTCGCTTCATGCCAACAACAAAAGTTATTCAAGTTCAAATTCAGGATAATGTGTACTGCTAAAACACATGCTGTTTGGTCAGTCATGAATGAGGCATGATTGTCCTTACCTAGAATAACTTCAGGTGCTCTGTAATGCCTGGTAGAAACGATGGTGCTGTGGTGCTCTTGGTCAAATGTAGCGCTGCCGAAATCCACCACCCTCACTGCTGTGCTCTTCACAGTACGCTCGTCTCGCTTCTACCTCAGAGAAGGGGGTTCATTAATATGGATTTCCTTTAATGGCCCACTAATGGGGTTTTCAAAAGCTGATGCTGATATGTTAACATACACACACAAAATATTGGTTTAGTTAAAGCTAATGACAAACTCTTTCATTACCTTCTCCACATTGTATGTGATTGTGAAGTCCGAGTTGACAAAGAGAATGTTCTCTGGTTTCAGATCTGTGTGGGTCAGTTTGTTTTCATGCAAATCTGCAGAGGAGAAAAAGACCACAATACTATGAATTGCAGAACTGGCCATTTAATACAAGGCAAATGGAGTCCAACCATAATTTGTGAAAGAAAAAAAACACTGATCTTACTTGAATGTCTACTTACATTTGACAGCCAGGCAGACCTGGTAAGCCATATGACGCACTTGGCTGATGGAGTAGGGCAGGTAATTGTTTTCTTTGAGGAAATCAAAAGTACTGAGAGCCAAGAGCTCAAAACTGATACACATATGGCCATGATAGTCGAACCAGTCAAACATCTGCACACACAAACTAAAGAATTGAGAAAGAGAGAAAAGTAGACAGGTTAAAAAGTGTAATTTTGTAAGCAGGTCATCCAAGTTGTAAATTTGCACCTAGATGTTTAAGCACTTCATACACAATTCCTCAAATTGTGCTAATTTTGTAAAGATTGTCTTGCCAACTCACTTCTTATTCTCAGGATCCTTTTCATTGATTCTTTCCAGGACGTTGATCTCCAGCCGGGCAGCCTCTTTGTATTTTTCCACATTTTTGATGATTTTCAGAGCAACATGTGCTCCACCCCTTAACCAAGCAGAAGAGCATTAGTTTAAACATTGCAATGTTCTCTTATCTGTCAGATAGCTCTCTAACTACATCTTTTCAACCCTGCAATCAAAGGAATGAACTATATTTATGGGTTAGTGAGCACAGCCATTTTAACCTTGAATGTGCAAGGCTTCCGGTGTCAGCCGCACGAAAACAGTCCTTTATGCAGCTTGATACTGCAAACTGGTATTCATATTACTTTAACTGATCAAAATCAAACACTGGTTTGTAGAGCAAATAGTTTTACCATTTACTCCACTTTGTTATTCCTAATCTGAAGTCACAAGAAATAGCTTACTTCTGCATTGAAAAATAAGATGGATAGTATTTAGATTTCTTGTCTGTTGTAGGGAGATAACCAGTAAAACTGATAAATTGCAAAAACGCTGATTATAGATCAATAAAAGCCATAGACCACTGGTGAGAGCTGGGATGGTCCCCATTTCGCTGAATATTTCAGGGTTCTTTCACATTTTCCAATTAAAAAAATTCAATACTTTTCCAGACCTCTGTATTTTCAGACCATATTTACCATAAATGGTTCATACTGCATTATTTTCAGCTTTATATTTGGTATATAGTAGTCATCTGTAAATATTAAAATTTTCTCAGGGGGTTTTTCCCTGATTTTCTCAATGTGGCAAAATACAGAGCACCTAAAATAAAAAATATATACAGACTTTTGCACACACACAAGAAACTTTTTTTGTGCCCTTGAGAAACTATTCACATGCGCACTGAAAATGTGTGTGCTTACGCAATACAACTTCTAGTTTTATAAGATATTTCTTTCCTGCGTCACTGCCATCTTACTATGGAAAAAATAAGAGCATGGATGCACATGAATTAATAGATCTATTTGCTCAAAATTTGACTTTCCTTAGGGTAGTAACTCTAATAATCAAGCCCTAATGTCCAATTTAAGGCATTCTCTGTGGCGGCGGAGAAACCATGACACAAAATGGGCTGATGGCACAATATGGCTGTGTGCACTATTTGCCAAGTTCAAGGGTCTATAAAATAGAGTGGTACTATATAAAAAATATTTTAAAAAATTAAATCGGCTTTCGTTAGAGCAGTACGTCATATTTCAAGGCCTTAGGTCTGCTTTAACGCATACTCTGTGACGGCCAAGAAACCACGCAGCGAAATGGGCTGATAGTGTTGGAGAATTTCATATTTCATCTGTCTTATACATGAGTCTGAATGTGAGGATAGGGCACATGAGGACAGGGACAAGAGAGTGGAAAAGTACCCAAAAAACTTGTAGTAGAGATGCAGGTGTTGGGAAGCACTGGAAGAGAAACATATTATATACAATGTAACGATGTGCCAGAAAAGGATAATAATACAAATGCCCATTGTGTAAAAGGATAGTAATACGAACGCTAATTGGACACCAACAATAAGAAAAAGGTATAAGACTAGAGCACTGGCCCATGAAAGATCAGATGGCCAGCTGGCATCTCACTTTGTTGCTTGTCAATAAAGTTAATTCTTCTGAGACCTGAAACTTCGACTCTGAAAGATTTCTTTGAGACCTGAACCAAAGATTGTGAATTTGCCACAACAATAGGTGGCTCAGTGTGCATTGTCCTATATGCTAAGTTTAATGGTTTCTTGTGCGCACACAAAAGTCTGAATATTTTATTCTTTTTGCAAAGGTCTTTTTAGAGGCTCTGTAATACGGTGCTAATAATATCTTGAGAACAAACTCAAAATTGAATTTATTCAGTCATGTTTGACAATCACTAAAAAATCACTAAACAGGTGCCATGATAAATATAATTTCATTAAATAATTCTTAATTTTCTATCATGGAAAACTAAATTGGGGCAAATGTCTGGAAATGCCAATATTTTTCCATACTCTACTTTTCCAAAATGGCATATAGGAACCCAGATATTTTTTTACTGTCTGGAATAAATCACACACTGCATTTTTACCTACCAGAGCAGATTTTTTTCAGCCCAACAACTAGACGGACAAAGAAACACATTTTGTTTGAAGTTCACACCATGTTGGTTTTGTAATATAGCAGCTGATTGGTCGCTAAGCGACGACGCTCACCTGCGATGATCAATACATTGCATCACCCTCCCGAAGGTGCCCTCGCCCAAAGTGCTGACAATCTCATCTAAGAGACAAACAGAGGGAAAAAGACGTAGAGAAAAGGGGAGGGGGAGATGTAAAGAGCTTAATTAGACAGCGCATTTAAAGAGAAAATCCTAAACAAGTTTCCTAGAATCACATTTTTAATCTTAACTGTGACTATCTATTCAGGTTAACCTAAAAGAATACGACAAGCATCACTACGCACACTCTCGATGAAAGGAATAAAGCATGTTTTTTCAACAAAAAAAATAGTCTGCATTTGTTTAAAAAAGAAAAAAAACGCAAAGAAACAGACTTTGCGTAGGTCCGACGCAGAAGGACCCCTAATAAGTAGATAACTTTAACTGAGGGATTTTAAAACAGCGGGACTGCTTTAAGCGAATTCGAAAACTAAAATGACTGTATTTACTATAAAAAATAACATGCATACTAGTACCTATGGAAATATTGTGCATGTCACAGCAATCAAATCTTTAAATCGAAATGATTGACAGCATACGATGTAGGGGTAAGTGTGAATCTTGATGTAGCCAAATGCTTCAACAAGACCAGAATAATATGGGACTAGGAAAAATACTAAATCTGGGAACCTGTCAGTCAAGAATTAAAAAGGATCATAATACTTCTACACAGCAATACAAACACCCCATCCCCACTGAAAAGAATAAAAAAAGGAGCTACTAAAGACATGTTCGACATGCCTTCCCCCTTGCCTGTTCCGGCAAAAGGGGAGAACTTTCTATGACAGCATCACAATCACCACCAATCATGATCATGATCATGACCTCCTGCCCTCCCCTGTGTGTGTGCTGGTACTGATAGGGAGAAAGGTTACGATATAGGAGTAGAGGAGTAGTAGTAGTGGCAGTGTGTACATCTCTCTTGCAGGACGTCGCCACTCCGACAGATCAGGTGACCCTCCTCGTCGTCCCTCACACACAGTGCCCGTGTCCCGCTGTCACTCCGCTGCTTCGGCCCCGGCCAGGGTCACAGGTCAGAGATCACGCCACGACCGCAGAGGGAGGAGGGGAGGTGGGCGGAGCGGGGAGAGTGGAGGGGGGCAGCCGTAGCCACGGCGACGAAGATGAGCAGTGTTGTAGTTGTTGTAGGTAGGTTTGGTGGTCATGGGGCGAATCGTATGACACCCACGTGAGGAGATATATATAACGATAGGGATATAGTGCAAGGGATCAAGTCAAAGATAACATTTTACCCCTCCCTTCTTGCTTGCTTTCAAACTCCCCCTCATCCCTCTGCCTAGCAACCCTGACAAAAAGTCACAAAAAGCAACCTGCATCAACATTTACTCATAGAAGAGCACATGAGTGAAGGCATTGCTAATTCACAACATGACAAAAGAAACAGGTTGCTCGACTGGGAGACTGGAAATAAAATTAAAAAAGAGCTGAAGTTATGGAGCAATTTATATGTTTTCATAAAAAACAGTGAAAGAGTTATATAGGCGTGTAGATAGAGCAAGATAAAGAATGGATGAGAGTTATGAGATATTACAGAGGCTTTCCCAACAAACACATTTACTACTTAATGTTTACATTAATGACTACTGTACGAGTCTCACTATAATGTAACAGTTGGGCCAATTCGATTATAAACACTGAAAGCCAAGACTTAGGCTATCACTATTAAAAAGACAAAATGTCAACAAAAAGAACATAAAACAAAAGAGTTCATACTTACCAAATCCTGGGGCTGTGGAAAAGAGAAGCGTTATGGAGAAAGAGAGACAGGAGCGTGTAGAGGTTGAGAGAGAAGAGGGGATTTGGGGGTGGGAAAGAGCAGGCTCGGGTATTGAAGTACTCACCGAGGAGGATGGGCTATAGGACCTGGTTCTACGCCGCCTTCGTTTGTGCTTACGCCTGCTGCCTTTCCTCCGGTAAGAGTCCTCGCGGTCCCGATCACGGCCCCGTCGGTAGTCGTAGCTGGGCGAGGCGTCGCGGGAGAAGTAGTTGCTCGGCGTCCGGTGTTCCCTGTCGCGATCCCTGTCCCGTTCCCGGCTGTGGTCCAGGCGCCGATGGCTCTCGCCGTAGTGTCTGTCGTATGGCCGGCGGTCTGAAGAACGGTTGTCGTAGCTGGGAAGAAGATGAGCGCATTTATACCATACAATCACTAACTTGATTCTTTCAAGTTACCATTGCTTACTTCCTGGTATTGAATTAATATTCATTAAAATATTATGTAGTAATAATAATAATAATAATAAATGCCCCTAATATGCTTTTTTGATTACCTTTGATGCAGTGTGTAATATAGCTGTTTGTGAAGGTAAAGTATCTGCAAAGCTTTAAAGATCAGTGCATGACAAATAAAGTTTTTGTCTTCTAAAAGAAAGAATCGATTCTGAACTGCTGAAGCAAGTTAGTCGTCAGCAATTACAGTCTTACTTCCTGTTACATACCAATGGAACACATTTGTGCAGATGTTTATCATGCATTATAACAAGAAAAAAAAAAGAATTTTTTTTGCAGCAACGTACTATATATATTTACTATATATGTATTTGCAGCAGGCTAACCAACTAGTTAAAGTTATTAAAGTTATTTTAATTCCCATTTCTTTTGTAGTGTAACGGCAAGGTAGTCAATTATTAATCGTCTCTATTGTTTAACTAAAATTTGTGTGGTAAATACCAAAGAAACCATATAGTTACATTTTACCATGGTATTGAGGTGCTTTATGCGTGGTTTTAACTGGCCATCATGATCTAAATGTATGCTACTATGGAAGACCAATAGTTATTTTTAATAAAACTCAAAGTCTGAATATTTAAATTTTACCGTATAAGAATTAGGTTGTTCCAATTTCTACAGATGTTACTGTTTTTGTTAATGAACAAATTTACATTCGCATCCCAACTCAAGCTATTTCTACTGTCAACTCAAGCTACAGTCAAATATGCATTTCTCAGAGACAAAACATGTAATATTAATATTGCAGCCTGCACTGCAAACTGTGCTGAAGATATGTGCAACACAGATCAAAGTCAGGCAACACAAACCGGGTTTCATGATTTGAAACAATATCACCCATTAAAACATGCAGAAATAAATTATTTCTATTAAGAAATGTATTTTGTTGAGGAAAAAAGACTGGAAAAGTGTAAAGAATTCAAAAACGTAAAATGTTTGTCATGTTCTGACAATAAAAAGTAGTTTAAAACCACAATCAACAGCCTGGTCACGAAAGTGCAGACTCGTAGGAAGACCGCGAGTGTTTAGGGTGCCATTTCAGACAGAGCCTATATATTGACATATTTATAAAAGGAAATATTACTATTATAATATTTCACTGAATTTCTTTGTTGTTGCAATTTTGGCCAGTGCTTTCACTACACAGCGATCATACCTCCTGGATCGGGCATAGCCGGCCTCCTGCCTGTGTCCTCTCCCTCTCCTCTCACGTTCACTGCTGGAGGAGAATGTCGGTGAGCGCCGATGCCGGGGTTTTCTCCCTCGCTCTCGGTCTCTGTCCCGATAACGATCTTGGTAGCTGCTGTGGCTGGCCCTCTCCGAGGACGGGTACCGTCTGGAGTGTGGCATCTGCTCAAGATATAACATAAAATGTATTAAGATAAACAAGAAAATAAAATGTAAGTGCTTCACTAATCTTGTGGCTTTTGGGAGTCAACTGACAAGTCAAATGACTGTCCATATGTTGACAGTTTAGAGAGGCAGGTCTAGAATGGGTGTTAAAACATTTAGAGAACAGACAGAAAATTATTTAAACACGAAGAAGGCTGATTTTAATTTTAATTTAATTGATAAAACATTGCCACATTATTTTCTTTTGTATGGTTGTTGACACACATGTTGTTACTGTCATACAGTAATGAACACTAAATACCAATAAGGTCTGCATGGAAAACACACAAAAAATATAATACATTTAAATATTATACATCAAGGATAACATACAGGCCTGGGCATTTTTTATATTTATCCTGGTATATTGCATAAAACATATTAAGGAACAAATCATATGAGACTTTAGAAAATTAATTTAGCAAAGAAATAAGAATTAAATTAAATTTATTCGAGAGCATTTTTAATCTGGAAAAAAGTAAAATGACATTTGAAATACATTCTTAGAGAAATTTTGCCCCAAAACTATATATCAAGAGCCAGTTATTCGAGCCAATTTCTATATTTAGCAAAGAAACCGCAGACCAAGCTGTAACAAACAACATATAAGGAAAATATTTATTAACTCGAAATAAACTATATTATAGGGATAAAAATGATCAGATGTTAATAATGCATTATTACAAGAAAAAACGACATATTTGCAGCAACATATAGATAGGCTAACCAACTAGCTAAAGTTATTTTAATTACCATTTATTTTGTAGCGTAACGGTAAGGAAGTCGATTAATAATCGTCTCTAATGTTAAACTAAAATTCGTGCGGTAAGGTCGATAACGTTACATGACATGGTGTGGTAACTTTTGAAAACGGAAGATAAATATAACGTATATATAATTTTAGCTGACTAGCTTCTTTACGCGTCGACGGCCATTTTGAGATCTTCTAATCTTCAACTGGCCATTTCTCAAATGCTCGTTCTTGTCCTTTTCGGCTGAGATAGGGGCAAATAGTGGCAGACAGTAAAATTATGTTTTGTACTCACCGTTTTAGCAGCCAGCCCTGTCCGTTTATCCCAAAGAAAATCCGTGTTGACGCTTCGGCTAAATTTTCTCACTTTTCAAGACCAAATAAACAGTGTGAAAAAAAAAAACTACTTCCGGCCCCTCCTCCAAAAGCTTGTTGTTTATACCACGCGCGCGGGACATTTGTACATTCAATGTGAACAGTGCACTATTTATTCCATGATGATAATCCTCAAAAAATATCACCCAAAGTTCATTTACCCAAACAAACATAGTTACTACATAGCCACCAGTGTCTTCACAAAAAGAAAACAATATATATACAACGTTAAGAAGTTTCTTGTATTTGAAGGAGACTAAATTATGATTTTTACAGTAGTAATAATTGTAGTAATTTTGGTTGATAATACGGTAAGCATAGTTACTACAATAGCCACTAGTATCTTCACCAAAAAAAAAATAAAAAAAAATAATAATATATATATATATACATAAGGAATCTTAGGAGTAACGTAAGGACGTAAGGAGTAACACAGTAGTTAACTCTTTTATAAATAGCAAGTTATCTAATAGGTTTACCGATACATTTATTTTATAATTGCTTACTTTATTGGTATTGCTCATATTTAGCTTTATTTTCCAATGCATACTTGCATATTTGACTGGAAAAAAACATACAAGACAAATCTTACAATTAAAGTCGTTTTTGATACTTGCAAATTTTATTTACACACAGATACATGACTATTCACATTTTTTGTAGAGGTTAAAAACAATAAAAAAAACACACTTTAATATATTGTATTATACTTTTCATATTCAATGGCTCACATTTATGAAATGCTCTTCCAAAACAGTCAACTACATTTCTGACATGTTGATGAAAGTCAACAACACATTGAAAGCTTTAGTGTTTTATGTTGAAAGGGGCAGATCAGAGCAGTCTTCCAGTGCACCGCAATGAGCCACAGCAGCAGAGCAGAACCTTCCCCTCCACACTGCCCACCTCATAGTTATAATCCCACGTCAACTCCGTACCTGCCCTGATGCGCCTGATAAAGACAGAAGAAAGGAAAAACCGCACACAAACACATTAAGAATCTTGTCTGCAAGGCAATTAAAATATGGCTAAGGGACTGTTCACACAGAATGTGTTTTACCATTCCACTGCTTTACTTTGTCCTAGTTTACTATTGCGTTGCGCACGAGTCTTGTGTCTTTTGCAGCGTCTCACACAGAATGCATTTTTCCACTCCACTGTGCTGTCACGTTGCTAAATCTTTACATAAAAAACAATGGAATAGGTTTCCATGTAAACATTTTGCAACGTGACAGTGTTCTAAAAACGCATCTCTAGACCATGCGTTTTTTATGTTCCACTTCCATGCATCTGGTGTTTTTAACTCCAAAAATGTACTCTGTATGAATGGCCCCTGACAAGGTCCTTCAAGGGTCCTGTTTGGTAAACCCGAAGTACTTAACAGAACAGCCGAGCCATTATCCGACAGCAGCACTAATTTAATTCTGTACCCGACCCATATTAAATAAAGACTGCGACCCGAACCTGCATTAAATCTAATACATCAGGTAGACAAAAATTATTTATTTTCTCATGTAACACAAGCAATTATGTGAGTGAGTGTGTGTGTGTGAGAACCAACATTATGCATTCTGAGTTGATGCATTTATGAAAAAAGACACGCAGCCCAACATGGTAATAATTAAAAGAAAAAGATTCAAATGTGCATCCATCATGTAAAAAAAAAAAAACTTATGCCTACATCATGTGAACAATCTGCCCATACAGGCTATTTTCAACAAATGTGCATAAATCACACCATAGGCTATACAGACGCTTAGAGGTCTCCATAAATTAAAAGAACATATAGCCAAATATGAGCTATTACTGTCATTCATTATCGGAATATTTTAGAGGATTCACTCTGCATTTAAATGCGGTTGTTTCTCCTGAAACTGAAAGATAAAACTTTTATTCAAATTGCGAATAGATTTTATACAGAAAGCAACCAAAGATGACAAGAACTCTTAATGACTGAAGCTGTCAATCACGCAAACGCTGTACTCAACGCTGCAAATCGCATTTTAATTAGAAACCTTTGATGTTCTTCAGACTACAGAGCGTGAAAACAAATAAGCACGGGACCGTTTGAAAGCAGCTGCCTATCAGTGGGTACTGAATTGAGTCGAAACAGTTTTGGCTATTGGACCCGCAGTCCGCCCTTGCCCATTGATTCCCGACCCGCACCAGCACCACAAATCACAACGTAAATATTCCACCTGTTACATCAAATATTAGCGGTTCACCCATCCATGCCCGCTTGCAGGACTCTGTTCCCTGACACGGCATTCAAGTCAAAAGAAGTTGAACATTTAAAAAAACGCATCTCTAGACACACGCTAGGTGGACGTTACATGTTCTGTGTGAACCAGCCCTGAGGGATAATTCCACTGCACTGCTTTTCCATGCAAGCATGCACTAGACGGATGTGTTTGACTGTTGCTGCTCAAGTAAAAAAAAAAAAAAAAAAACGCACCACTTTTTCATTCCACTGACCTGCGATTTACGTTTTTAACAGCAAAAACACATTCGTCTAGCGTTACACAGAAATGCAACGATTTCAAATTAAATTTTTTGAAATTGAAAATTTGTGCAGTTGAATAGAAAACACACTCTGTGTGAATGGCCCCTAAGAATTTAGTTAATTTATGATCTTGAATTAGGAAACACTAGTCAGAGTTCCCAATCAAAACGTGGGTAAACATCACTCATTTTGAAGTATATCAACACAATTGAATTGATAATCAAGCTGTTATGAATCAAGGAACTGACTTGCTGGCAAAGAACGCCACCCATGGGAACCGGAGGTCATGAGTGTCCACAAAGACGTTCTGGACAAACAAATTTGGACTGCAGCTATGCTGTTGAGAGAGGCAGGATTAATGGTAAAACAAAAATCTAAAAGTGCATAATTTTTACAAATTCGTATTATTGTTGGTACATTTACAATCACAAAAGGCTTAGGTTTAGCTTACATTGATGTAGCGGCCGAGGTTGCCCTCTTGTCTCGCGTCAATAATGTAACAGGTCTCCTCGCCATTGAACAGTCTGCGGGTGTTGTTGGCAGACAGAACTGTCTTTGTTTTCTCATTTTGTGTGTCAGTGGTTTCTAATGGTTTTACTCTTCTCTTGCAGGACTTTATGGCAAAGCAACGCTTTGGACCTGAGGTCCCTTGACCTAGAAACACAAATTATAAACTCAGCAAATTCAATGAACCGCTAAAAGCATAAACGGATGAAAAATGATTCTTCAAGAGAATAAAAACTGACCGTCCTCTCTTATTTGTTTGGTCACTTTCTTCTGAGCATCTTTAGATGCTTCATGTGGCTTATGGGATAGTATTCTCGCGCTTAAGGACTCATCACAGACTGAACAGGTAAAGAGGATAGGCCAAGAAAAACATCAGGCAAGTTTGCTACATAATAGAGCAACATGAATGATGGAAAAAAAGTTGCTAGATTTCAACCTATACACCTTATTGTCCATGGCTGCTGCATCCCAATTTGCATGCTATGCATCCAAAACTGGATTTAGGATTAGTCTGTTTTATATCAAAGATAAAGCTAAAGCAACTACACAAGCATTTAAATGTTGTCGACCATATAGTAATAATAAAATTATAGGGAAAAATCCAAGGGAATACATGAACTTATAAAATGTACAACTTGAATTGGAGAAAAGTCTCTGTCGAATGCATAAATGAAAATGATATGCAAGTTTTAAGGTCATGTCAACACTCACATCAAACAGTTTGAAACAAATCGGGCCAGTCTTAACACTTTATGACAAAGATTTTATGATTTACATCCATAGTATGCCCTAAACTTTCATACTCTCTCATTAGTTACTAATATGTACTTTCCCCATCATCAGCAAATTATACAAAATGGGATGAAAAAAGTCATGATTTACTCTCCATCTAACTAAGATTTTTATTGTTAACTAAACCAATATATTGAAAAATAAAGCTGAAATGAAATAAAACAAAAATATTAGATGAAAAACTTAACCTAAATGAAAATTACTAAACTAAAACACTTAAATTATAAATCAAACCTAAATGGGGAAAAAAAATTGCTAAACATTTAAATGTTAAGGCTAATTTAAAATATTAATAAAAACAATAACATAGTATATAAATAACACCCACATCACACTGCATCTTACCTTCCATTTCCTCTTGTTCTGTGACCAGCTCCATAGGTTCTTCTCTTTCTATGAAAATGGAGAAAAAAAAATTCTGTTACAAATACAAGTAAACCGACACACATTTTCTTGGTTATATTGTGAATATTTACACACACAACACACCTTCACCACTGCTAGTGTCTTCTTGGTAGAGAGTATTTTTCCGCAACGGCCCTGTTTTCATGGTTATGGTCTTCTTGTTGCTTTCAACCTCTGTGTCCGAGCAGTACGCCTCGCTCTCATAACCCTCTTTCACTTTCTCCACCCCCTCAATGAAGTCAAGGTTGGCCAAATAGTCATTGCCGGACACTGTTTCATCTTCATTCACTTTGTCTTCGTTCACTATTTTACCTATGAGGTGATAGAAGGAGGTGGGTAAGGAAGTAAATGTTTGGGTCTAAAAGGTTTTCGGTTCAAATGCATGATTGCTTACCAGTGAAAACGCAGACGAATGTGCCCTTGGCCACATCATCTCTGCAGCGGATGCCCCATCCCTTGTGCTGTGTCATGAAGAGCTCCAGCCGCAGCTGCAGACCGTGCTGAACCAGCCTGTTGCTGCACATTCTCGGGTCACAGCGGCACAGAGGGTTACACTCGTACACCCTACAGAGATGGAAAGGGAGTGAGAGAAGAGCGAGGGTGTTTGAAAACATAAGTGTAATGTCATTTTCAGTGTTGGATTGTCATGCATTACATATAAACAGGAGTTACGTAATCAGACAACTTTTTCAAGTAACGAGTAAAGTAGCCCATTACCTTTTACCATTTACTTTTTCAAATAAGCAATGCATGTTACGTTGTTTTGACTGACACCTCTGTTCCCATGTTGAGAGAAATCGGGAATAAATGCAGAGGTTTTGTGTGCTGTGTGAACATGATGGTTATTCTAGTTCTAGACTAAATATAAGCAGGCATTTACTCATGCAGCACTCGTACAAAAACCGATTCAGTATCAGTATTCAGTCCTCAAAATGAATAAAAACAGTGAAATGCAAACACAGAATATTACGCAAACCCACAATAATTTAATATGTTAACACTAATATATTTAATGTACTATTATCTAATGTCTTTGCTGGTGACCTTTGATGATCCAATTAAACCATACCAATAAGAAAAAAAAGACTTTAGATAAACATCACATTTGTTTAATTTCTTTGTTTTTATTGCTAAAATAAGAGTGTTGAACTTACTTCTACTGCGACCTATTCTTCTGCAATCCAGCAGAAGGATTATTCATTTCACTTTTGTTGTGACAGATTAGAGATTTTGTTTATTTGTAATTAAAAGTCAAACAGGCAAGTCTAGAAAAAGTAACACAAAAATAACGTAACTTTAACGTATTTAATTACTTTTTTTAGGGAGCAATGCAATATTATAATGCATTACTTTTAAAAGTAAGTTTCCCCAACATTGGTCATTTTTGAGGTGAGAAAATGATACGCTACCATTCAAAAGCTGAGGTTGGATTTTTTTTTTTTATTCAGCAAGGATGCATAAATTTGATCAATAGTGTCAGTAAAACATTTATAATGTAACAAAAGATTTCCATTTCAAATAAATGCTGTTTTTTTATTTTACCTTCTATTTATCAAAGAAAAAAATCCATAAAAATATTAGGCAGCACAACTTTCCAACATAATACTTCTTGAGCAGCAAATCAGCATATTAGGATGATTTCTGAAGGATCATGTGACACTGAAGACTGAAGAAATGATGCTTTGCCATTACAGGAAAAAGTACACTGCATTTTATAATATTATTTTATAATTTTATGATATAATATTATTAAAATAGAAAACCATTACTTTAAATTGTAATAATATTGCAGAATAGTACTGTTTTGCTGAATTTATCAAATAAATGCAATCTTGGTGAGCCTAAGAAGCTTCATTCAAAAACATTTAAACAAAATCTTACTGATCACAAACTTTTTAATGATAGTGTATCTAGTTATGCACTGGTCTGGAGCAGATCATGGTTATGTTTTTTTCAATAAAATGAACACTGTAACAATGATGCAATACATCTGATTTTGGTGAGGCAATTCCATTGTAATCAAACAAGAATCAGACAGAGGTTGTTTCTTACCCTGTTGGCAAGCTTGTTGGCAACCTCTTATGTGTGTATCCAGCACTAACATCTACTGGACCGCCACTGCATAAGGACGTGGCCCCAATGGTCAGCTGGTGGCACGCGCACTTTGACCTGTCACACATACAAATAAAATGTTTTTAATAATATCATCCATAATTGAAAATTCAAACCAATTTATTTAGTCAAGTACCTGTCCCGACAGCCATCTGTGCAGTCACAGCCGATCAAGAAGTCCAAGCTTGTATTGACGGAAACACCTGGAGCTGGAATTCTGTCTTTTGTGTAAGTGACATTAGGAGCAAGAGTATTGTCCACTTCATTAATACAGGGCACAGGCAACACCTCCCTACCCACAGAGATGTCCGGCAGGTAGAGGTGAGGCTGGCTGGTGGATGTGGAAGGGGGTCGGGCGCGATTCACAAGCACAAACGGGTCCATACAGAACATTTCCAGGAAGAGGAAGTCACAACGCGTTTCAATCAAGTATTCTTGCACTTCCTGCATGTCACACAGGCTCCGCCCACACGGAGAACGATAGAAAATGTGGAAAAACACCTAAAGAGAGCAAAGAGGAGACATTACGTTAAATAAAATTAATGTGCAGCTGCCATACAGAGAAACACCTCCCTTCAAAAGTTTGGGGTCAGTTAAACAAAGATGCATTAAATTGATCAAAAGAGATAGTAAAGACATTTATAATGTAACAACATTTCTATTTCAAATAAACGCTGCTCTTTTGACCTTTCTATTCATCAAAGAATTCTGGAAAAAAGTATCAATGGTTTTCACAAAATATTAACCAAAACTTTTTTCAACATTGGTTATTATTTTTCACGAAAACATTTCTTGAGCAGCTAATCAGCATATTAGAATGATTTCTGAAGAATCATGTGACACTGAAGACTGGAGTAATGGCTGCTGAAAAGTATTGTATTTTAAAATTGCACTTTTAAATATTTTACAATAGAAAATGGTTATTTTGAGTTGTAATAGTATTTCAAAATATTTCTCTCTCTCTCTCTCATATATATATATATATATATATATATATATATATATATATATATATATATATATATAGTTTTTTTTTTAAATGCAGCCTTGCTCAGCATAAGACACTTCTTTCAAAAGCATTAAAAAAAAATCTTACTGGCCCAAACTTTTGAATGGTAGCGTACATTCAATATTGTTGAATGATTTTATAGAATGCCTAATGGATCAACTTCCTCAAACACCACCCACCTTTCCATCGATGCGCCTCCGAGCAGTCATTCGCCGAAACTTAAAAAGCAATGGGATGAGAAGCGGATTTTCACCATGATGCATGTCGACCTGAGATGGTCTTACCCCATCCAGACATGCTGGACAACAGCGGTGATACAAGTATATGGACTTGTGCTGGTCTTGCTCTGAGACGTGCCCCTCTTCCTCAGAAACATACTCTTCTTCCTCATCCGGGGCGGGTCGTTTTGCACTTCTGGAATATAGTGTGCGGTGGTTGGTGGTTAGTATTCCATACCATCCCATATTTAACTAGTACAAGCCCATTACTCACCTTAAATGTGAGGTACTGACTGCCATAGCAGATTTTGCTGTTCGCATACGTAAGATGGGCGAGAGCCTAGACAACTTCTGGAGGATGACCTTCGGCTGGAAAGCTGCCGACATGATATTTTGAGGGGAGATAGATGGTGTTTTGGCGACTGTGGTATCAGATTGTCGGGTCACGCGTGCGGGAGTGTCAGTTGCTGAGGTAACAGTCGTTGATGTAACTGTCGGTGAGTCCACTTTTGTCGAGGAGGAAGTTTTGTTGTGCTGAGGCACGGCATTTCCTGCTAAACAAGAAACAGAATTGGAGATAAATACTAAAACAATAAATACTAATACAATAAAATAATACACAATAAAAATGTATAAAGTAAACCAATTTCGCAAAAGAATACAACTATAAAGAATCATAACAATATGTAGATATATCTTCTGGGCTGGCATGTTAAAATCTATGTGTAAACAAATGTTTGAAAATAAAATATTAAGTCTTAAGTATTTATGTATTTGATGTCATTTGATTAACACCATATTGAATACAAAAATCTGAATGGCTGTTTGAAAATAGTTAAAACGTTCTGAGACAAATGAGTGTCAGAAACAGAAAGTTGAGCAGAGCTACTTTGTGTACAGGGGTTACCACTGTTTTTGCGCTTCTCCATAAGCTTCACCTACTAACAGACAGTGAATCTGTATTTTCAGTCAGCCTGTCTGTCGTTCTTGTTCAGACCAAAGCAAAAACTGGATTGATCGAATTCAGATTATAATGTATGCAGAATTAGTCACTGCTTTTTGAAGTGCCCAATATAACAATACCATGCACGATAATTATTGCAATATACTAGATTACAGAATACGGACACAGGTCTAGTTGTAAATCTGCATACAAGAGACATGAAAAGTGAATGAATACCAAACACAAAAAAGCTACCGGTTTTATCAGGTTGTTGAGTTTTCTGTTGAGGCGATGGTTGTGTTCTCTTTGGAATGGTTTGTTCTGGTTTGTCTTTAGAAAGACGTTTCTTGATATTTATAATGTGTTCCAACTTGTCTGAGCCTTTATAAATCCACTCTTTTTGCTTGTCTTTCTGAAAAAATAACAACAACAACACATTTATCAGCATCAAAATCAAGCATTCAAGATCAGAATCTCCTTAAATCTGTCAGTGGGGCTTGTCAAGTGAGTTTAAAATATGAAATATGCTGTGACATTCTCATGAAGTACCCACTTACTTTCATGTACCTTTGTATTAAGGCACTAAATTATAAGATTCAGTTGAAAGGTTAGAATCAGGTTCACAGAATAAAACTAGCAGACCACAATGGATTCAGTTTCACCTTATAGCAGATCTGGATCAGGCTGCCATCCAACTGAAGCACCGTGCAGGCCTCAAACTTGCCATTTCGCACCGCCTTGGTGTCTTGCCCTATGCGAAGCACCACAGCAATGGGGTTGGGAAAGACACGCATATATTCCTTCACCTGCGCCCGACATGTCTCATCCTCGATATCCCTCCACACCTTTCTAACTGCAAAGAAACACAAACGTTAAAAAAAATTCACTTTCAGAATTCAAGCGTTTTCAGGGGATTTATTAAACTAAGACTGAAATGGAGTATGAAAGAGAATCTCTTACATTGTTTGCAGACAACATGAAAGTCTGGCAGTGCCAGATACGCTGTCTGGCCATCATCATAAAACACTAAGAACCTGACAGAAACATTTAGTAAAACTTTAGAGATATATCTCTAAAGAAAATTTTCACATACAGAATTTTTTTGAGAAACAAATACTTTCTACATGTGTACTGCACTCATAAATTCACCTCATGCGATTCTTGCGCTCAGGAAGCTCAACCAGCACGCCACCATTAAACAAGGTCTTTCCTGCATCATTTTTGTAGCTTGCCACAACACGACAGCCAACAAACAAATCATTGAGCACAGGACGCATTACAGGGGCCACATGATGAGCAGACAGCAGAATCTGTTTACCATGCTTAAACTCCACCTTATATTTGTTGCCCTTCTCTAAAAAAGAAAAAGAAAAAAGAAAAGATGAGACAGGTCAGATGATATCATTTACAACCAATGAATACCACAATGAATAAGAAGAAATGCTTGCTTAGTACAAAAACACAACCAAAACCTTTCCTTTTGTTTGGAAAGATACAGAATAGATCATTCTTACCCATCGTTTGGACTTCTTGTACTGTTCCTCGACACCACAAATCGGGTTTCCTTTTCCCCAAAACTCCCGCGCTAACGTTGAGTTTTATCTCTGGAGTTTTATGTGCTTTAGAAGACCCAGAGGAATCCTTTAATGAAGGCTTGGAAACTAAGAAGAACAGTGACAGAGGAAAAATACTGTTACTGACTAGATGGATGGATGGGAGCGGTGACGAAAACCATGTTATTTTATACACATTTATTAACACCTATTATTCTAAACACACTTATTTTTATTTTTTACTGGACATTCAACCCCACAAAGTTCTAAACATATTACCCATGTTATAATATTTTTTTTTTCCATCTTTGCTGTTTGAATCTTTGCTGAATAAAGAATAAATAAAATAAAACTCACTGACCCCAAATATTTTAAATGGAAATATTTATTTTAACTAAAACGCATGATAGAAATCAAAATGTAAGATTATTCAGAACAGACAAGGTACATCTGTAACACAATATACAATGCTTAAGTTAATATACCAAGGTATAAACTGTATAAATAATAAATAAAGCTTACTTTTTGCAGCTTTGGAAGGTTCCGCAGAAGCATCATTGCGGGAGGTATTATCAGGTTTATTGGTCGATGCCTTGGAGGGGGGGGATTCAGGGGGATAATAATCATCATCACTGGGTATAGGACTATTAGGCGGCAGGTAATCTGGGTCCTCTGAGTCAGACGGTTCCTCAAAACTATCTGCAGGTGATGGTGGTGCACTTGTTTCTTTTTGCTGGCTGGAAGTGCTGGTGACGGATGTAGAGTTTTTTGATCTCAGATTGGTTGATGCACTTGTCGTGGGCACAGAAGGTTTAGCTGATTTGCTCCTTGTTGTTGGCTTTTCCGTCTTGTCCGTGGATTCCGAATCACAAGTGGCAATATTCTCAGGTTCTTCTGAATTCCTCGGCAACGGTGAAACTTCAGGAGAAGTCTCTGTGGTCGACTCAGGCTCAGTCTGGTTTGTTTCAATGAAAGCTGTATCATCACTGGGAGTAGTTTCAGGTTCTTCTGAATTCATCGGCAACGGTGACACTTCAGGAGAAGTCGCTGAGGTCGACTCAGGCTCAGTCTGGTTTGTTTCAATTAATGCTGTATCATCACTGGCAAAGGTGTCCATTTGTTCTGTAGTGCTTAAAGGCGAAGACACTTCTGAAGGGGTCACTGGTGTCACTTGAGGACCAGACTCATTTGATGCTATGGAAGCTGAATTATGACCGGCACTAGCTTTCAATTGTTTTGAATCACCTGAAAGTGAAGGGATTTCAGGAGAAGTCATAGCTGATAATTTAAGTTCAGTTTTAATTGTTGCACTGCGATCTGAATTGAAACCCTCGGACTGTTCCGAATCGCTTTCAAGCAAATTTATTTCAGGAGTTAATGCTGTCAGCTGAGGTTCAGTCTTCATTTCTGCAATGGATTTTGAATTATGACTGGAATGCATTTTGAATAGTTTTGAATCGCTAGGAGGCGAAGACATTTCTGACTTTACTACTGTCGACTGAGGCTCAGATTTTATTTTTGCAATGGATCCAGAATTAGCACTGATAATAGTTTCTGGTTGTTTGCTTGGAATCAAAGACATTTCTGAAGGAGTCACTGCTGTTAATTGGGGTTCTGTCTTGATTAATTTTATGGATGTATTGTTTTGACTAGGAGCGGTTTCGTGTTGTTTTGAAATGTTCATTTCATAAGCTGTTATTGCTGTCAGTTCAGGTTCAGTCTTAATTGGTCTAGAATCTGAATTATGCCCGGCAATAGATTCGAATTTTTCTGAATTGCTGAGAAGTGAGGACATTTCCGGTACTTTCAAAAGAGATTCGGTCTTAACTATTGCAATCGAGTTGTCCGTTATTTGTTTTGGTGTGACAGATTCAGAACGGCTGTTCTCGGGGGTCGAGGTCGATGAGGGTCTGTTGGTGATGTCAGATGATGATGATGGTGGTGCAGTGCTTGAAGAGGTTTTGTTCACCATCTGGACTAAGTCCTGAACGAGTCTGGATGACTTCTGAATGGCCATAGTCACCTTTTCAAGCTGAAAGAAAGATAAAGGAAAAATAATTCATAAAATGGAATGATCAATGAAAAATTAATAAAAACAATGAAAAGAGCAAAATTAACAGAAAAAAAAGACAATGAAAAATGATAAGCGCAAAATAATATCAGCATGTGTAACACCATTTTTTTAAGTTAACATCCTCACCATTGGTTCCAAGGTTTCTTTGGTGGCTGCAAAACAATAACCAAAGTCATGAGCCCAAAATGGTATGCCATAATGTAAAAGTATTATTATTTCAAGCACTTTCCATTATAATGTTTGTCACTTACCTCCCAGATCAATGACAACAAGATCATCATCATCATCATCTCCATTACAGACACTAATTCTCTGTCTATCCTCATCATCATCTGTGATATGAATGACGTCCTGTGGTCGTGGTCCTCCTCCTCCTTCCTCTTCCGAGTCCTCGTCTTGGTACTCCAATCCCAGCATTCCATAAAGACCCTTCATCACCGACTCACACTCAAGGACTGATCTGATATAAACAGTCAAAGGGTCACCCAGACTTCAAGATATTGGCATTAGTCACTGAAAAACACAACTTACTCGGAGGCATTGCTGTACAGAAGGCGGGTGTAGGTTGAGTCTCTCTCCCTCAGCTTCACCCACTCCTCCACCTGTGTAAGCTGTTCACGTCTCTGCATCAGATGAGGGTTTCGGTCCACCTCTTCCTGGATCCAGCGCTGCAGGTCATCCTTTGTCATCCTCAGGAGGTTCTCATCTCTTCCGCTACTCATGGCTTTGCTGTTGGAGCAGTATAATGAAAAAGGTAAAACATTTTGTACTATTTTTGTACACTGTTTAACGTATGACATTAGTGCTGCATGTTGTATTGTGATTTTGATAAACTTGGCTATAAAGCTCTTTTCTCCTCTTCGTTGTTGAAGTATTTGTATGTACAATATGTGTACATAATACATGGCTTCCAGAAGTCATCAGAAACTTTTGTAAAGGCTAATAATGAGAATTAGAGGATGCAAATGTTCAGCACTCGTCTAGACAGTTTAAACAGCATGATTGACAGATCAAAAACTACAAAGATGATATATAACACAAACTCCAATAACGTAACGTTACTTCCTTTAACATTCAGCAAATGTAAGGCCTAATAAAACCAAATGTTGCTACTCTTTGCTATAGCAATTACATAAAGCAAGATAATTTCATAAGGTGAAATACATACTGTGTAGTTTTCCCAACTTGCTGCTGCGGTATTTTGAATCCTGAGGACACTTGATTATATGGCGTAAACTACTCCGCTTGTCGTTAATGCACAAAGTCTACCACTGCTGCAAGGACGAGTCTTTATGGATATCCTACAGCCTCCGAAATTACATGAAACAATAAAAAGTCCGCAATAAAAGAACTAAAAACACATGGAAAGTAACAATATACCCAGTCTGTCGTGTGCCTGTATGGTAGCGGATGTAGAATCTACAAGAGACATTCTGATTGGACCTGTGCATGTTGACGCGGGAGTATTAGCCACGCCCACACACCGTCAATCTCTTCAGTCACACAACGAGGACCAAAATATATTTAACGGAGGTAGTTGGATGTAATTTGTTGTGTGGTTGGTCTAAATGATAATTATTGTTTTTTTAAAGCTGCATCGTGTGCTTTCTATCAAATGGCTTTTATAGATTATCGTATGTTCGTCAAGTTCACTTATGGGCGCCGCATTGACACGTGCCATCTCAGCGCTGGGACCAATCACAGTGGTTTTGTTAAAGTGTTTTGTATGTAATCGGAAAAATTATGCAGTTCTCCAGATGAATGAAAAATAGAGTAACACTTATTATGTGAACTTGCTTTATTTTCATAAACATGTAGCATATGACACAATGACAATTGCATAAATACTTATTCAGCTCAAATGTGCTGAAATATACAGTAGCAGAAAAGAAATAGAGCAAAATGTACAAAACTGTTTTTCTGTAAGCGTTTGAATATTTTCCACAAAGAAATAACATTTAGTGAACAAAAGGTTAAACAAACTAATATTTAGCACTATGTCTAGAGCTCTTTACGGTTTGTGTCAGTATGTATGAAAATCACAATTTAACAAAGATTTCAGAAGACAGAGAAGTTTAACATTATGGAACCATGAGATATTGATATGCTATATTCTTATGTTAACGTTTATTTTCTTGTCATTTACATTGTTAAGCTGCACTGGTGGTCTTTAGTTCACCATGTTCATCCTCCACCTGACCAGTGTTGTTTTTGTTTAGAGGGTCCTTGAGAGCCATCATTTCCTGTATCTTCAGGAAGATGTCACAATCGGATGGAAACCGATTTCTCTGAAAAACAGCTGAAATTAAAAAAGCTCTTTATCCCTGTATGGGACTTATTATGAAATCACAGCTAGAAAAAATATATGACTTTATATTTTACATATTTCCAAAATTTGTTTTCTACATCTGACCTTTGCCTTTTTTAGGGTGCCGTCCTTTATAACGGAATGTGTCCTATTAGGGTAAATTATTTTTGGCAAATTGTCTGAAATTTCACACATATTCAAATCCATTTTCACTCTCTGAAAACTACTGAAAAGGTCTTAGTGTTTCACAAAACACTTTTGAGTTGTTGATTTTTACAAAATGTGCATTAAAAATGACAACATTGGATGTACAATGATATTAGCCTGGTTAAAACCAGACCATTCTCAGTTGTAACTGAGTTATGGTCTGGCAAAGCGTCATAGAAAAATCATTTCCAGAGGGGCGTCACCAACGGACGTCGCGGATAGACCTAAAACCAATCAGAGCGATGAAGGAGATGACGTATGCAGAGCAGCCGAGAAACATCTCCGAGTGTTGTTCTTTGCTAGGTTTTTAACAAAAAGGAAACGTTCAAATCGCTTAAAACAGACGCGACAGCTGATTCGACCGAGTGATGTTCGACGGCGGCATCCATCTTTGTAATGTAGGCTACAAAATCTGCTTCAAAATCCCAGCGCTGTCGTCATCGTGTAAAGCCCGCTCCAACGTTTCTGATTGGTGCCTCGATTTCGACGGATTGGAAATGGGCTTGAATGAGCTCTTTGTCAGACTAACTTTCAGAGCAAATCTAAATTTGCCGGAAGTTGTCTGGCTTTTCCCAGGCTACAATGATATATAAATAAATAAAAAATTATATGTATTTCCCAGTCTAAAATTAACTCACAATGGAGCCTTGACTGCATGTGACCAATCATGGATTTTAGTTTTATTGGCTGAATGGGATGTCATATGATAATACTAAAATGTAATTATTTTTTTGGTTGAATGTTATTATTGTATTTTAAATGCAATTTGCTCTGCGTCATTTATAATGACGATACACCATAGAGGGTTTTAAAAAGGTTTAGGAAAAGAGTGATGAGACTCACATTGAGAGAAAGACGCAGAAGTCCACCTTCACCCTGGCCTTCCAAAGATGAGAGGAACAGCTTGAGTGACTGCTCAGTCAGCTTATTTCCTGAATTATCAGAAAAGAAAATGTTACAGCCATAACACTCTAGTATGTTTTACTCTAATACTGAAATAAAACCAAGTCTGAAATGAAATCACCTGACAGATTCAGAGAAGTAAGGCATGTGTTTCCTGGATGAATGACTTTCCCTCCAGTGTGCACAATTCCAGGATCCAACAGAGGAATCACCGTCTCAACCACCTCCACTGTCTGACATACAAATGTTCCCATGCTTAATGTGAAGGATGTTTAATTTTCAAAGCTCTTATTATAGCAAAGAGGTTTCCTAAACATTTAGGAAGTTATTTTCTCTGACTTCTTAGTCCATTCCATTATCTTATCCTGGACTAAGATGGGATGGAGATATAAATATTAGGCAAGTCGATATTCTGAACCAAATTTTTTCAAGCACATACCAATTCCAAACCACATTAAACTTGTGTATAACCATTTATAAGTGACATAGTTGTGATCAAAATAATTCAACCCCCATTGCAAATCAGGTTTATTGGCAAAATTTACAGACTTTCAGCTGTTTGCAATAAACAAAAAATAAACAAAAGTAACTCAACACAGAAAATGTTTCAAGTGGTTTCCCCAAATTCAACTGAGTTAAAATGCAACTTTTAATGACTTTCGCAATCACAAAATTATTCAACCCCCTGCAAAACAGGTCTTGCCTCAAGCACACCTGATGCAACTAATCAAGGGCTTCATTAGTTGCACCAGCTGTGCTTGAGCTAGAACACATGAAATATCTGAACTGGCTAGGTTTGTTGAGTGTCACGTTGGACTGCATGTTAGAAATATGGCTGAGTCAAAAGTATGGTCAAGTCAAGAGAAGATGTCATCGCCCTTCACAAACAAGGAACAGAATACAAAAAGATAGCGAAGGCTCTAAATGTTCCAAGAGACACCGTTGAAAGCATTGTTTGCAAGTTCAAAGTTAAAGGAACGGTCACACTATCAATGGCTGCAACCAGATTTCTGAGAAGGCAGGTTCAGAAAAACACAAAAATTACTACAAAAGACCTGCAGCAAGCTTGCACAGTAAGGTGCGTACTACTGACCCAAAAGCACAATAAAACTCGACTCCAATTTGCTCAAAATCATATAAATAATCACATAGTAGTCAATGGGGACTGACATTTTTCAAAAATATCTTCTTTTGCGTTCAGCAGAAGAAAGAAATTCATACAGGATTAAAACAACTTGAGGGTGAGTAAATGATGACAGAATTTTCATTTTGAAATGAACTTATCCTTTAATTCTCAGTCTCCAGTGCCACCTTTTTACAGAACTACAATCTACCTAGTCTCCAGAAGTGCAAGGTGTCAGGTTCTCAGAGGGCAAGGAATCCTGAAACATGACCCCCTCTTATGAGAATCATAAGCTGAAGTGCCACGAAATAGATAAAGACTGATTTTTTTGCGGACATATAGGTTGAGAGTGACTCATCATGACTTAGCGGCCGTTGTGAGGGAGTCATGGTGTGAGGTGCTACTAACAATGATCAAGTTGGACCTTTCAGGGTAGGAGATGGACAGGAAATGATCTCCCAAAACTTACTGCTAGATTCTAGAAATATAAATTCTTCAAACAGTGGTACAAGAGGAAGTGGTGCTGGTCCCTTAAGAGTCACCCTCAACATTTCAGCTTGTGGTTCTTATTAAGTGGGGGTCACGTTTCAGGATTCTTTACCGTAGCAAAGTCTTTGAGAACCTGACACCTTGTACTTCTGGAGACTCTGAGTAAGTTGAAGTTCTGGTGGCACTGGAGACTAAATGGTTCCTGATGGTTACACACCTAATTCTTCACATTAAATCTTAAGGCTTTTGCAGTTAATAACTTTTCTTCTGTGGTGAACAGTACATTCCAGTTTATGGCCAGGCCCCTCTCTGTCCGTAACAGTGGACAACGTTTTGCTACATTTTGATTGGATCCTGGTGGACTAACACAAACAAACTGTCCAACGGCATCAGATAAAGATGCTAGGACAACAGCCAAACCCCTTTTAGAGGGCAAGAAGAAGACCTCTGGTACCAAGCCTGGGAAGGACAGGACTTCTGATTGGTTCAAATGCAGTTTCTGCCCTGCTCCCAGAGGATAAATATTATTGAACGTCGATCAGGAGACGTTTAGGGGCGTCGATTAGGAGACGACACAAGTTTAACTTAAAGGACAAGTTCGGTATTTTACACTTAAAGCCCTGTTTCAAGATCGTTTCTGATGAAATAGAATGGTTAAGATTAAAATTTGGACACATGCTGCTGTCCCGAGAAATTTCGGTTTCTGTGGTTGCACCCCCCCACCTCCACAATGGTTGCATAGGTGACACAAAAATCGCTGAAAAAGATGCTTTCCAAAAGGTTTTATCGTAGTTTTTGAACAACTCCATTTGACTTGACTTGGACAAAAACTACGATAAAACCTGTTGGAAAGCATCTTTTTCAGCGATTTTTGTGTGACCATATCAGTGAACACCCCTGACCACTCGGTGAGTTTCACGTCTTTGTAAACCAAAGTTTAATGCATTTTAGGAAGGATTGTTCCTAAAGGATTGAAATTTCTCGGGACAGCAGCATGTGTCCAAATTTAAATCTTAACCATTCTATTTCATCAGAAACGATCTTGAAACAGGGCTTCAAGTGTAAAATACCAACACATTCTCATCCTTTGGCGTCATATAGGTGACGCCATATGACATTTCGTCGAAATCTTACGCACATGGCATCCTTTAGCGTCAATATAACACGCACTGTTTAGGTTTAGGTCTGGGGTAGGGTTACGGTTATGTTGCCTTGGGATCTGCGTCTCATATTGACGCTAAACGATGCCATGTGCGTCGGATTTAGACGAAATGTCAAAAGCGTCACCTGTATGACGCCTTGGGTTCTGCGTCTCATATTGACGCTAAAGGATGCCATGTTCGTAAGATTTCGACGAAATGTCAAAAGCGTCACATGTATGACGCCTTGGGATGAGAATGGGCTGAAAATACCGAACTTGTACTTTAAGTCAGGTGCGTAAGGGAAAATCTACCACAGTACAAATGAATGAATGCATGTCAGTTCAATCTTTTTGCATCTTCTTTGTACTCTATTTGTTTAGAATATTGCCAAATGTATTCTTGTGGTGGTTTGGAAAGTGAGAAATGCATTGGTAAAACTTTGAAGACACTTTAAAGACTTCTAACTGTGTGCTTTATGGAAATGAGTTTCACAGGGGAAAGATGGGTGGCCCACAGCACTGTTTGGTGCTGTGTGCCAATCACAGCACCAAATTGCAATCTCCTTGTCATCGGGAAGGGATAAAGGTACCATTTCAAAAGACACTCCTTGTTCTGAGCCTGCAGCCCGTTACAGGGAAGCCAGCAACAAATACAAGTTCTGAGTCTCGGGCCTGCGAAGGTGAGACAGAAACAGATCAACAAAGTTCTGAGTCTACCAATGGCTGAGACATAACAGATACAACATCCTGGGTCTCCAGCATGCAAAGGTGAGACAGAAACAGGTTCCATGCTCTGATTCTACAGCTTGTGAGGGAGTAACAGATATGACCTCATTCTGAGTCTCCAGTCTGTGAGGAAAGAGACATTAACCAACTTTACGTTCAGAGTCTTTGTCCAGCGAGACAATAACAGATGCAGCACGTTCCATGTCTCCATGCCAGAGAGACTAACGTGGATTGACCAAGTTCTGAGTGTCTGTCCCAGAGAAGCAGAAGACAAATGTACATTTGCAACAAGGTTAAGCTCCAGAGCTCCTTATTACACTTGTGTCTTCCTTGTGTTGATAATGCAGAAGAGGCTCTACAATTTAACAATATCTCATCAATCTTTCAGATAAATCAGCTGACCAACTCCCTCCAGGTTACATTAATTCTAAATGATTGAACAACCCCCCTGTTGGGAGTGTTGTCATACTGCCAAGGTAAAAGTTTTTGAAGAAGGGAGGAAGTGGTCATCTGATGTACATATAACCACACCTTAAGTAACGTGTGATCCAAAACTCACTCAGAGATGACCAGAGTACCAATCACCATATAATTGGCATCCCTGAGTAGGCGAAAGTAAAATTACTACACTTCTCAACCTGTTTTTTTTTTTTGGTGAGCATTTCTTGTCCATGAATGGTCACACCTTTATTTTGCGATTTCTATAGTATTGCATCCTTCTCATGGGCTTTTAATAATTCCTGACTTTTCAGTGCGAGTTGGTTTTTTTTTCTTTTTTCGCTTTGGTACTATTTTCACATCTAAGGTGTACATTTTCAAAACTCTTAGTAAAAAAAATCCAAACTGATCACACTTGTAACACAGCTGGTCATTCTTTCAAAATCTGATCTCATGCTTTCATTACAGTTCTACACATTTTATTCCACATAATCATTGTTTCAAACACAAGATTATTGTAATATGTAATAAGAAGTGAACATTTAGTTTAATCACCGAAACACAACAGTATGATCTTCTTTTAACAATCAATTAATTCAACAGCAAACAAGATACATGTTTCAATTACATGAAACATGTATCATGATACAATGTTTCCTCTCTGTACTCAATCCCGCTTTATGTTCACAAATGTTGTTTCATGTTTTATTGTGACTTTCCATGGACCTAATGATTTTTATTCTGCACAAACTGTATAGGCCTATTCTATCCCCTACCCCTACATATACTAAATAGTAATCACAGAAAACTTTCTGTATTTTGACATTTTCAACAATATCACTTAGTATGATATATAAGCTGTTTTCCTCATGGGGGCTAACAGTATATGTCCCCACAAGGACCAGGATTTCAGACACACAGACACACACACACACTTTGAACATAGTGGTTAGAACAAGAAGAAATGCAAATCAAAAGTTTGATAGTAATGGCATTATGAAAGGCAACTATTGATAGTAATGGCATTATGAAAGGCATCTACTGTGAATGAAACATTTATATAGAAACAGTTATTTTGTGTAGTGAAAAGAATACTTTGTGATTTTGAGTATTGTACCAACACAATTGAAAACATAATGAAATGTTTAAAAAAAGGTGTACTTTTGATGATCTGCTGTGATATTAGCACTGAGAGTTTTGAAAATGTACACCTTACTTGTGAAAATAGTACCAAAGCGAATAAAAAAAAACTGTAAATGTCTTATTTGGCCCATTTTACATGTAAAAGAAAACATGCTTAACAATTATGCACATCTACATAAGGCGTTTTTCACTTCCAGCCATAGTTAATAATTATATATCACTTATAAATTATTATATACAAAATGAATAGTAGGTATTAAGATTGATGTGGTTTGGAATTGGTAAAATGTGCTTGGAAAAAAATATGATCAGAATATAGACTTGCCTAATAATTATGAAAGCACTGTATTCTCTGGCTGAAATGTGTTCAAAATGTTTGACAGATTATATTTTTGATTACAATATATGTCAGATCATATAATGATGGGTAAATAATAATTTCATGAAATATCTCACAGTATCTTAAATATTTATTCACCCATATATATTTTTTACAATGGGATGAGTTGTTAAATTAATTCTTACCTCTTGTTCAGAAACTGGCAGATTCTTGTCTTTGGGTCCTATCTTTCCAGCCTGACTACGGGGAACTTTATCATCTGAGTGAAAAACAAGAAGTGAAATATTCACTTTACATGTAAACCATCAAATATAAAGTGCACTTCTGAGTCAAATTAGTTTAATTACCTTTCTTGGCCACTTTTGGCTCCTCTTTCTTGGCTACCTGAGCTGGCGCTGGTTTCTCCTCTTTTTTAGGGTTGTCCTACACATAAACATTCATAAACAACTGTAAACCACTGTATTTTATCAAAATCATAAGAGACATACTCTTTTCATGTGTGTGTGTGTGTTTGGCATGCTTCTGTCGCAAGCAACAATGCAGGTGTCAATAGGATACAGAAATATAGTGGCTAGCACAGTTCATGTATGTTGGTTGGATTCCCGGCAACATTCATTTAGCCGCTGGAGGTTGTTGGCAAAGCCATGAGCCTTTCCAAAAATGCTTTACCTTCTTTTTGGTGGTGTTCTTTGCAATCTTGTTGAGGCGATCCAGCGAAGAGCTGCTGCGGACGGAAAGAGGCTGTTCCTGTGAGTCTGCAAGACTAACCAGGGACGTCTGGATCACTGATTGTTCAACTTTAGTTAACAGCTTCCTCCTCTCAACTATCTCCTCATGTGTCAGAGCAAATGGGCCAAGCACCTAAAGAAAGAAATGAGAAAGAGTTTCATAGAAATATGCACGTTTCACAGTCTAATGTCTCAAGTTAGGCAAAGTAGTTCATACTGTGTGTGTACCTCAGCCAAACGAGCTGCTCCTTCATCTCCTATTTGATTGTGGGATAAGGACAGACATAGCAAGGAACGGTTGAGACGCAGACCCTTTAGAAAGAGGGATGGGGGAGAATAAAAACTCAATTTTAAGTGTATGCAGTCTTGACATCATTAGAAATTGTCCGAACACCTTCAGACGGACAGACTATTATTCTACACACCTGAGCAATGTGTTTTGCACCTGCATCACCAATGCTATTAAAGGCCAGGTTGAGTGACAGGAGGTTTTTGTTGGCAGTGGGTACAGTGGACAGAGACGAGCCAATCAGACGAGCTCCTTCCTCTCCTATATGATTGTTGCGTAGTGATAAGTCTGTCAGCCTGCATAGACATTATTTAAAAAGAGCTTTACAAAAATGCATTACAAACAATGCATGTTGATAACATTATAATACATTTAAGTTCTATATTGCAAGCAACAAATGTATATGTGTACCTACTTAACCATATTTTGGGGACAAATTTGTACCCAGAAGTTAGCTAAATCTGACAGAACCTTATTTGTAAAAATGGTCTAAAAGGGTGTAAGGTTGAAAATCAACAAAGACTTGCTTTCCTGTTCCAACCCCCTCCAAGGGCCATTTGGAAATTTAATTGTCACACCTTTAGTTCAGTGGGGGAAGTTGTAATCTTCTGATTGGTCAGTTTGAATGTCTCTGATTTGGGTTTTAGTCACATGGTGAAAGAAGGAATAAAAGAATAACCCTAACCCAAACTGTTGCTTTCTCTCTTCTTTTTCTCTTTCTCTAGCTCTATTCTTGGGCTCTCCTAGCCTGGTTGACACCAGAACCTTCTCAGTTGTAACTGAGAGTGGGTCTGGGGAAGGTTCATTCACAGCCCATTTCCAAAGGGGAGTCACCAACGGACGTCGCTCAAATGCCTCTGGGCGCAATTGGATAGACCTGAAACCAATCAGAGCTATCGTCATCGTGTAAAGCTCGCCTCGATGTTTGTGATTGGTGCCTCGATTTGGAAAAATTGGAAATGGGCTTGAATGGGCTCTTGGCCCGACTGACTTTTGCAGAGCAAATCTCAAATCTCATGAACCACTGTAGACAAACCAACCTTTACAAGGGTTAGGATTAGGTTAAAAGTATTTATAACTATCTGTATATACTTCCATTCAAAGGTTTGGGGTCAGATTTTTTTAATGTTTTGAAAGAAGTCAAGACTGCATTTGTTTAATGAAAAATACAGTAAAAACTGTAATAATGTGAAATATTATCAAAATTTAAAATAACTGTTTTTTATTTTAAAAATGTAATTTATTTCTGTGATAGTAAAGCTGAATTTTCAGCATCATTATTCCTGTCATCAGTGTCACATGATCCTTCATAAAGCATTTGAATATACTGATTTGGTGCTCAAGAAACATTTATTATTATTAAACAATTTGTGCTGTGTAATATTTATGTGGAAACCGTGATACATTTTTGATGAATGGAAGGATTCTTTGATAAATAAAAAGTTCAAAACAGCATTTATTTGAAATAGACATTTTGGTAACATTATAAACACATTTAAATGTGTGTGTGTGTGTGTGTGTGTGTGTGTGTGTGTGTGTGTGTGTGTGTGTGTGTGTGTGTGTGTGTGTGTGTGTGTGTGTGTGTGTGTGTGTGTGTATGCGTGTTTAAAAATAACTCACATGCTGTCCTTCCCTATAAGTAAGTGGTAGCTCTGCTCAGGGAGTGGATTGCCATCCAAAACCACTTTCCTAACAAGATATAAGTTAGTAGATGATGTCATCAGATTTTCCGGTATCTATTATCACACTATCATGATTTACTTTCCGAATAGATCATTTGGGTAAGATTTACCAACAGTTTGCGGCAGCGCAAACCCTCTTTTGGCATTAAAACACTACTGTCAGGATTTACTAAGGACACACAGTGAAAGATTTGTACTGAAAATGTGTTGACAGTTATTTTTGCAGCTGACCTTATAATAATTGCATATGCATTTGTAGGAGTCTGTGGTGTAAAGCAAAACCTATAGCATAATTTCATGAAAGATGATCATTTAGGACTTGGAAATATGGTTTACATAACATTCTGAGATCTAATTAATGTTTTCTGGTGTCCCTATTATGCTAGTTTTGGTTTGGAGGTCTTCTACAATAGGTTTACATGCATCCAAGGTCAAAAAACACTTTAATTTACTCATAATATACATCGAAGCATCTCCTCTGTGTCTAAAACAGTTCGATAAAGGATTCAGTCTCTCTAATCCGGGCCACATCTGGTACATGTGGATTCCACCCGTACCCTCTGATTGGTCAGATGGCCCAGTCTGTTGTGATTGGCCTGCTGCTTACAGCACGTGTTCGAAACGAAAAAATATCATATCTGAATTTTGTACATTTGTTACAAACCTACATAGGTTTGCGCAAGGAGTAAGGCTGGAATTACTGAGGACCTGTTGCAGGCAGTTCAGTATCGGTTCTATCTTTTGAGAGACCGGGGTTTCCATCCAAACGTGAAGCGAATCTTTTCAAAGTTCGCAAAAAATCAGAGAAACAAATCAAACAAATTTTAATTAGGTAAGTTTCCATTCGGTTGTTCGAGCGGATGACGGTGGTGTTGGTAACCTAGTAACCAACAATAAATAAAACATCATCAGCGGAAACAGCCGATTAGTCACGTGGGTTTAATGTTCGCTACGTCAGAGTTTATTCGGCAAATGCGTTTCCATCCCCCATTATTTGCATTAACTCTTTTTCGCACAAGTCAAAAACCACCTCAAGCAAGAGACCTTGCTTGAGGTGGAAAAAAACAACCTTTTTTTAAATTTAGGAATTTTTTTTGTTGTTGAAATTTGCAACAGTGAAGTTTCCATCACTCGTTTCTGATGCAATACTTCAAAATGTGCATGAAAATAGGGTGATGGAAACATAGCTAATAACTCCATTTATTGTGCGTGCACTTAAATCTTTAAAACTTTGCAGACCTTCTACATCACAAACAGCTATATTACACATTACATGAAAGGTAATATCTGAAAAAGCATAATAGGGCCACTTTAAAAACCACATGAAACACTCTGAATGTGGGTCTTAATGGCACAAAAAAAGGATTAATGATGGGAATTTTAGACATTCTAGCAATTAAAGACAGTTTTGACTCACCTGAGATTTGAGCAAAGAGACACTGTGTTTCTCAAGGAGGCAAAAGTGCAATCCGTCAGGCCTACACGCCACATGCTGCAAAGCATCACCATTATTGGGAAATGGACATAACATACTGTTTTTTTTGCAACACAAACACCCATAAACATACATACCACACACACACACACACACACACACACAAAAGCTCACTGTAAGCACTGGAAATTACTGAGGGACGGCAATGTCCTGCTCAGCACCTGAAGCATCATATCATCCACCTTCCATCCTATAGAAAAAATAATAATAAAAGACATTTTGATATGAAATATTTCTTTGGAGTTTGAACAACTGCATCTAGTGCTAATAAAGCATCGGCCTTACCAGATATCTTGACTGTCTTTGACTGGTCTTCATTCTCCAGCTCTATCTCAAGGCAGGGCTCAGAGGACCATGTTGTCATTTGACTTTCTAAGGATTTCTGAGATCGATTGTGTTCTTCAGTCCAGGTTAGGGTTTTTATTAGGAAAAATTAAGAGTTGTATGGCGTTAAAAAGCATCTTTAATAGGGGAGCAGAACACAATTGTCTTATGTACAACATTTACCCATCACAGATTTTGACTGCTTCAGCTTGACAGAAGGGATCTTTTTCACACCCATGAGTTTACAGAGTCCTGTGAAGTCCATCTCCAGATTTCCTGAACACTGGTAATCATCTAGTGTGAGTGATAGGCCTACCACAACACATTGACAGTCAGTTGACTTTAATTGCCATCATGGGACATGGTATATATTTTGGTTATAATAAATATCACATTATCAAAATCCAGTCTGTCTTTACAGTCGGATACCTGCGGTTTTAGATGTTTCCTCCTCAATCCCAGAATCCACCTTGTCCACTTTCTCTTTGGAGGATTTCTCAACTCGTTTTCTCATCTTTTCAGTGGGAAACTATTTCAAATTTTTAAAACCCAAAACAAAACCAAATAATGAATTTAAATGATTAATTATTTAAAATCAATATATAGGCTAGTAAACTAACTTTGCTCATTCAGCACTAGCGTTGTAGGTGGCTCAGGTTGTATTCCGTTGTCATGCCAACCCTTGAAATTCAACTGTTACTTTTGAAGCCACCTAGTGGATGGCGGCAAACAGGGAGCTCTGAACATAGATATATACACAGAAGCATAGAAGCCTAAGTTCCCGCCATATTGGAATGGTCAAAGTTGACTGCGTCTGCAACATAGACTGCAACCGTACTTTGACCATAGACTGTAAAAAAAAAAAAAAAAAAAATTGATTCAGTATGAATATTTATATCTGCAACATACTTCGGCAGATGATTTTGTTAAACTTACACAATACAACAAGAAGGCTTCAGCCTTAAGATACATGACACTAAAAATGTACCATAGTTTAAAATCCTTTAATATTGAATTAATACATATAAGAAGAACCCAATCCAACCGGGAAAGGTTATCCCATCTCTTCGAGAATTTAAATCTCGGTAAAATCTTCTTAAAGCAACCAAAAGCTGCGCAATATTGTGTGGCATCATTGATTCTTTCTTACAGTGAGTGACGACATGCTGACCGTTCCAAGATGGCGCCGTGTCTGGACTGGTGCAGATGAATGTGGCATCTTAATCTACGTTTACATACACATCTATGGCTCTGAAGACCAGAAATAAACTGCTCTGGGGTGCGTTTCCCAAAGCCAACTATGGTCGCAAGTCCCGTCGTTACCCTATGGTCGTTACCAATAGAGTATAAAATGGAAAAGAGGCCGCACTAATATGCATATATTGTTTATTTTTGCACAGACGCGTTTCGGCGTGTGCCTTCTTCAGTGTGCCAAATACCAAGTGGCAAATGGCCTCTTTTCCATTTTATTATCTTTTAGGCCAGCACTCTTAAAATTCATCAGTATATACATTGAGTGAAGCCTGCTCCTATACTCACTGACTCGTTACCAATAGAGTTCAATGGAGATTGCGATAGTTGGCCAACGATGCTTCTGGGAAACGCCCCACTGATAGATAAACCCCAGATATCATAATGTGTCAAGTAATTACTAAAAATATTAACACATTTATTTAAAGGAGACTGCAGGATGGTTTAAAAACAACCGAAATAATTTCGGCTCCATCTATTGAATTAAATAAAATAAAAATATTTTGCGAATTGTACATCACATTTTTTTCAGGAGGTGTTATAGGAAAATATGACCTACAGACTAAATTGAATTAATAAATGTTTTCATAAATATATGACAGCTATGAAGCCTTACAAAAAAGGTATATTTTTCAAATGAATATTTTTCTTCTGTCAGGACATAGTTGTAATATTTCCTAAATGTAATGTCCGTTGCAATCCAAAGTTTTGATAAAATAAAGAGAAAATCTAATTATAAGGCACACATGTGTTAAGAACATAATAGTGATGATTTAAAGAATTAAGAATCAGTAACTACATCATGTGAAAACATCACTTATGTCTGGCATTAATTAAATCCGACAGCATTAAAATACAAGGTATTTATTAAGTTAGTATTTTTCTTTGCAAATGTATTTGGCAGTTCAAATGATGGTACACAATGTCAATGTGCTACGCAATAGTTAAAATTCACTTTATTTGAAGATGTATTGACTGTCCATACAATTAAAATACGATTTGTCTGTATAGTAATAATGGTTATTATGACCTAGTAAAGAACTGCATCACAGATTCTCTGCTAAATGTATGAGCAACAGGCAAGTATATTCACAATAATGTAGTGCTTTTTATTAAAAAACAAACAAACAAACAAAACAAATAGAATATAAAACAAAACAAAAAAAGTAAAAACCAACAGCATCTTCATGACTTTATAATTACAAACTTTGAACCAGAGTGGAAGAAGTTTCGACAAACTGTACACAACATCACAAAATGCCTGCCAGTCTGTCCATATACAATGCTTGCATCTTATTTTGTGATTGTCTAAAAATAACTAAACAAATCACACAAAAACACACAAATACAAGAAATACAAGCATTATATTTATGACCGCTATCACAAAAAAAACAGAACAATCTTTTCTCATTTGAAGAACAAAAAATTAAAAAGGAGATTAAGAACATGATATCGGGTTGACAGCTTATTTTTCTGCCAAAATATCATTTTTACATTTTTATGTTGGTTTGTTTTTTTAGTGTTCAACACTTTGCAGCAAAAAAAACGAGGAACATTATATCTTTTTCTCCTCAAAAAGTAATAATAATAATAATAATTATAATTCATATGAATTATTACAGTGACAGGTGCCAGGTCTGGGGTCACTGCAGTGTCCCCTTCGACAAAGTTCATCAGACAATCCTCCCTCTCGAAATGCGCTAAATTCATGTTTTTGGGTAACAAGGTTTCAGACGGTTTGTTGTTTATGGAAATTTGTAGCGATTATTAATTATAACGTCTGCCACTTTCTCCTCCACTTCTCGTAAAGTTACGTGTGACAGTTCTGTCAATACAAATCGTTTAAGAATGGTAATAATAATAATAACAATAATAATAATAATAATACATATAGGGCTGAATCCTGTACAATACAATACACAAAATCCATTATCAAGATATTGCTTTTGGAGACATTTCTCACATTTTCCTGTCTGTATATATACATAGCTTGGCACTATACAACTTTCCTTTTGTTTGTCAGTTTTCATTGTTGTTGTTTTTCTGTGTCGGTCCATCTAAGGGGTTTGAAATACTTATCTGTCATAGCTGAAGCTTTAAGAGCAAAAAAAATCTCATCATGATTTTGTATATAAACATTCTCCATGGCAACCTGAAAGGCCATTAAAAAAATTAAAAGAAAATTAAAAGAAAATGACAATACTAAAACCGCGACCCAACCCCATCCCACCCGCCCTACAAACCACAAAAAATATGACATCACATGATTTAATAAGTTCTTGTGAATTCATGAATTTAACTGTTTATTAACTGCTGTCAAGCCCTTAGTTGTTTCCTCTTTCGTATTTATATTATCAGAATGGGCTCACACACACACACACACACACACACACACACTCACAAACACCGTAAAGAATCTCACACTACCATAAACAAAAAACGCTCAGGATCATGGCATTCTAAGGCGTTATATATATTTAAAGCCAGCGCGCCTCCACTGCTAGATTTTGTTTTGTTGTTTTTTTTAGCTGGTGAATTAAATACTTTTCTTTTTAAAAGGGGGCGGAGCTGGCACCCACTCTAACCAATCACAATGCCCATGATAACAGAAGCGAAACATTCCAGCCCAGTCCCGAAATCACAAACATGGATACCCCCGTCGTGCTCCATTTCTAATGTAATTGCAGTATAACAAACAAAAAAACATAAAAAGAAGGTAATATACTTATTTGTTTTGCTTTATCATACAGCATTCATCAATACTGTGTGAATGTTAGTGTGTCTTATCCGTACATCTCCGGGGAGCGAATGATGTCCGTGTTGTTAAAAGTGCAGTTAGCCAACGTTCTTTCTCAGCTCTCTCCTTTCTTTCTCAGTCTACGGGCAGTGTGTGTGCGCTACACTGCACCTCCTATGTCGCTCCTATTTCTGTTTTTTGCCTCGTTCTGCTCTTTCTTGGTAGTTTTCAAGTCATTGCCACTGTAGACCACAAGGTGGCACCGGTCTCCCATTTTTTCTACATGCAGCCGAAACGAAGGCCAAATTTAGTACCACGCGCTTCCTTAACAACTTAGTCATTGGAGACGTTTGACCAGTAAAGTCGTAGTTCATCCATGACAATTGGGTTTGAATTTCAAGGCGCTTTTCTTCAGTTTCAACTTTCCTATGTGACACTTGCACTTTTGAAACGCATCAAGGTCGACGACTCGCAGCAAATTGCGTGTCCTCAGTGCACGAACCTCGGCCTGGTCTCTCTTGTAGTTCCTTTAGAAAGAAACTGCAAGATATAAATATCCTCCCACCTCCATTTTCCCTCTTTTTTTTTTCAGGTGTAGTCCACCTCTGCTCCTCGATATCCATTATTCTCTTGCTGCTCTGCAAGCGTGCTCAGCAGAGAGTGCTGTCAGCATTACTTCCTGCAAATAAATTCGCTCAGTCCAAGCGTCCGTCTGCGGAGGCGGCGACCAGAGCCTTCCTCGAGGAGATACGTCACATCTATCGCTGTAAAGGAGACATGAAGAAATTCGTTTTCATCAAACTTGCATTACATTAGTTGCAGTGTGGGGTTAAAAGAGCAGCTTATGAATACACATTATGTTTAAAAATTGTAAAAAATAAATAAAAAAGATCCTGGTCCAATTTCACCCCTAAATAAATGTAACCAAGTCCTTTGCAAAGAAATCTCTCTCTCCTTTCAGAAGAAATGTAATTTATGGTACTGAATGACAAAAATTGAGTCATCAATAAAAATGTTTATATTATTTTTAGTGCTGTCAAACGATTAAAATATTTAATAGTGATTAATCGCATTAATGTCATAGTTAACTCGCAATTAATCGCACATTTTTATCTATTCTAAATACCTCTTGATTTCTTTTTGTCCCATTATTTTTTCTCATTTTAATGCTCTAATCAACATGGGAAAAGTGGATCGGCTTGCTTTGTGCAAATATTTTTTATTGAAAACAACATTTGCATATACTGTTCAATTTCACACTAACATTCTCACTTGGAGCAAATAATCTCTCACACAATGTAACACTGTCCATTAATAAAAGGGTGAAAGAAATACTGGCGAGGTCCTGATATTGACGAGGGGGCGGAGAATTCGCATCAGCTGTGTGTGTGTGTGTGTGTGTGTGTGTGTGTGTGTGTGTGCTTGGCCATCATCAAGTGGTATTTCAGACTGGACGTGCTGCGATGATGATAGCTCAGTTCACAACGACAAAACACACAAATCACTTTGGTCTTGTCAATGGAACCATTTGGCAACTTTTTAAAAGTAAACTTTCCATTCAGAATCTTATTGGCATCCATTTCGGCGTCTCGCGCTCGTCATCCACTCAAAACGTAACATTAACCTACTATTTGGCCGGCTCGCAAGCCCAAACAAGTGTGTGCGGCGTGCCTGTTGTTTTGTTTCCGGTCTAGCTAGATCCGCTTGCGCTTTGGTCGACGAAGCAACAAAACGTCCTCGCGCGGCGCAAGCCATTGAAATGAATGGGTTTAATAGCGCAGCGCCACGCATGCCGCGTCCTGTTGCAAAAGCATGTGAAAAAAACTACAAAGTAGTTTGCTAGGCCAAAAAGACCGTTAATCGCACGATAAAAAAATTAACGCCGTTAAAATGGGTTTTGCGTTAACGCCGTTAATAACGCGTTTAACTGACAGCCCTAATTATTTTACAACATAATCAAAAAGAATGAACAGATTTGTGTAAGCAAGAATGGAATTAGGTTGCAAGATACTGATGTGATGTAACTAAAGCCTAATATTCTCAGTCTTACCATTCTTGCTGGGCGCCCGATGCAGCAGATCGAGCAGAATCTTGTTCAATCGCTCTCTCTGCGCTTCCCTCCTTCCCAGGATTGATGGATGAAGAGGTGAAGAGGAGAGCGAGGCTGAGCATGGGGCGTCCAACACGTCCCGCCCTCCTCCTCCCCTTTCCCGAGAGCCCTCGTCCATGTCCCTCCTCTCTCCCCTCTCCTCACCCTCCTCTTCTTCCTCCACGTCTTCCTCCTCTCCACCAGTCCTCCTTTCCTGTGATGTGGATTGCTGGGGAACAGGGGTGCTGGAGTCCTCTTGAGAGGTCTCCACGTCTCCCTCCGCTCCTCTTCCTCCGCCCTCGTCCCCATCTCTCGAGTAGCCGGCAGACAGTCGGTCACATGATGCGCTGGGGGAGGGGTCTTCATCGCAGTTTGTTGCACCTTTGGGCCGCTCACTCTTCCAGGCAGAACGGCCGCCGTTCCTCTTGTAGTTATCCGGCACATAGTGAGGCTGTAGAAAGAGAGATAAATTCATGAAAAAGTAATGGAAGCACCTCGCCTACCTAAACTAGTTTAGATTGAAAAAATGACATGAGTTAAGTGGGGAAAATATAATAACTTTATTTGTCGTGCACTTTGATCTTTAAAACTTTGCAGACCTGTTACATTAACAAACAGGTATTTTACACACTGCATGAAAGGTAATATATTAGAAAAAGTATAATGGTCTTTAATGGTCCTAAAACATCCGTCTTCATTTTTTTCGTAAACATTTCTTCCCCCTCCACTACTCACAGAGAAGTCTCTCTTCGGCGCCAATCTTTTGGGGAAGTGGTTGAAAGCGAAGGGCTTGGTGCACACCGGGTATCGGTTGCGGTGGATCTTGTAGAACAGGTGTGCCGATTTATCCAGCCGGTAGTCGCAAATGTAAACGTCCTGTTCCTTTACCCCTTTCGGACGACCTGAATCCATTAGCAAGAGAAGCGGTCATTAGCATGCAAAGAGTGTGGTGTTTTCAGCATGGAGCATCTGGTTCAGTACATTTCTTGAATCTTACAGTTGATTTATTTAAAACGGTTGTACGTGTGAACGTCTCACCCTTGCAGTAAGTATACAGGTCCAACACACAGCACATCCCCACCACTGCCTCCAGTGGTATGATCTCATAGAGAGGCACTCGGAACAACTCGTTGTGATAGAAGCGGCGGGAAGGAGAGTGGTGTGTTTCATGGGGGCGGAAATAGTGATGACCAAAGGCAAACCTTTCACCTCTACAGAAAGAGAAAGAGAGTCCAGATCACATTTAAAGATATAGTTCCCCAAAAGATGAAAATTTATTCCAAACTCGTAAGACTGGTTCGTCTTCGGAACACAAATAAAGATATTTTTGATGAAATCGGAGAGCTTTCTGTCCCTCTATTGACAGCTAAGCAACTACCACTTTGACGCTTCGAAAGTTTATAAAGAGATCGTAAAACTGATCCATATGAATTGAGAGGTTTAGTCCAAATTTTCTGAAGAGGCTCGATCACTTTATATGATGAACAGATTGAATTTAGGCTTTTATTCACATATAAACATTTATCAACTCACATATCAGTTGTGGTAGAAGTTGTGGTTCATTTGAAGTGCAAGAACCAATGAGGTTCATTCTCGTGTTACACAGCGCATTTGAACATGTGTCAAGCAGGTTCGGTTGAGCTTCTGTTTTATGTTCACTGATCAATGTTTATATGCGAGTAAAAGCCAATCAGTTCATCAGATAAAGCGATCAAGTCTCTTCAGAAAATTTGGACTAAACCTCTCAATTCATATGGGTTAGTTTTACGATCTCTTTCTGAACTTTTTGAAGCGTCAAAGTGGTAGTTGCATAGATGGTTAATGGAGAGAGAAATCTCTCAGATTTCATTTTTAAAATAACTTCATTTGTGTTTAAGGTGTCCAAATAAAGAACTGAATCAGAAAGTTTTCAATAGTGGGAGTGTGGGAAATCTCACTTTTCATTTTTCCAGAGTTTCTCGATACGGAAGATGTCCAGTTTGTCTCTGTTGATATGAGACAGGAGACGGTATGATTGACGCACCGGCTGGCCTTCTTGTGTGCGTCTGCTGTCCCGCATGAGGTACACACAGTCACCTACGACAGCCACACGCAAACATAAATACATATATTGTATCCTTACAAATATAAAATCCAAACAGAACATAATTTCAACACATTTGAACAAAAATACCGTTAAAAAAACGGTAAGATTTAAATGTTTTTGAAATAAAGTCTCTTACGCTCACCAAGGCTACATTTATTTGATAAAAAATACAGTAAAATATTTTGAAATATTATTACAATTTAAAAGAACTGTTCTCTATTTGAATACATTTCAAAATGTCGTTTATTCCTGTGATGGCAAAGCTGAACTTTCAGCAGCCATGATCCCATGTTCCACGTGGAAACCCTGATACATTTTTTCAGGATTCTCTGATGAATAGAAAGTTCAAAATGAACAGCATTTATTTGAAATAGAAATCTTTTGCAACACTGTCTTATACTGTAACTTTCGATCAAATGAATGTGTCCTTGCTGAATAAAAGTATTCATTTCTTTTTTTTCTTTTAAGAAAAATAACAATACACACATTTCACAAACACACACACACACATACCCTGATGCAATAGTAAGTCATCACGCAGCAGGCATATATAATAGATGGATCCTGATTGGGCATAGCTGGGTTGGGGCACCATTGGGACTTCCTGTTGCAGCAATGAAAGGAAATGCATAAAAGACTAAATAAAAATCCTTTCAAAAGTTCAGAACTTCCTGAATGACAGAGGAGATCCTAATCTTAAAGTGACCTTTAAAATGTTGTGATAAGAGAGCATATGGCTGTTCTAAACACAGTCAGAGAGGAAGAATGAATTGTAAGGTTACACAGACTGAAAGGTCACATACCCTGTCCACTGGACGAGGGTCACACAGCTCACAGAGATAATGCTCCACTTCTGCCTCCAAACGCATGCAATCACAATGCTGCCACACCTGACAGACAGAAACACAGAACATACATATTACAGGCGGTTTAAAATCCATACACAACACATTACATGAACAATATGAATAATGATAGAATAATGAATAGTTAAATAGCTTACAGTTGTTATTGGTAACTAAAACTACTAAAAAACTAAAAGTATTTTTTGGTAATACAATAAAATAAAATAATGTGATGTTTCCAAACTTTTGACATGCACTGTACTTATAAGTTTGTTTTTGAAAGAAATCTATTGTAACATTATAAATGTCTTCACTGTCACTTTTGATCAATTGAATGCATCCTTGATGAGTAAGCACAAATGGCGTGGGATGAGTTGCACACTAAATTTTAAAACTTATGTTTATGGGTTTGTTGAAAAATATGAGCACATACCATGCACTTCTCACACTGGATCATGAGCCCTTCGTCCTTGTACATGCCACAGATGCAGCGGATCACATCATCGTCTTTGTCGTGGCTGCCCCCTCCGTCATGGTGATTGTGGGCGTGGTCTCTCTCCAGCGAATCAGAGCTGTCGGCCTCACTGGCCGTCTCGCCCACAATCTCATCAATCTGGACAGCAGCCTCATGCCGCGCGCCATAGTACGCCTTCCGCAGCCGGCACACGTCACGACCCACAGCAGACTTCCGCCCATAATATTTCTGTTGAGAAGAAGAAGAGATTAAGGAAAGTGCTGTAGAATAAGCCAGAGAAGATTCTTTAAAGAGTTTTTTTTTTTCTTTTCACGTTTTTCTAATGAGGATAAAATTACAGAGTGCATCTTAAAACTCTTTTGTCCAAATAACTTATTTATTCATTATACTTGAGTACTTATAATGAATAAAAATCATTGTAATTAATATAATTATATCATATTGATTTACATTATAGACTACAGTAATCATATTTGTGAGTAAGAAAAGAGCCTGAGAAGTGTAACTAACCTCAGCATTGCGAAACACTTTGAGCATGTCCGCATCAAATGCCTCGACGGTTTTGTAGTGTCCAGTGAGGATCTGCTTCTCTATGGTACTGAGATCTAGTGGATCGGTGACCTTCTCATAGTACTGTATGTTTCTGTAGACACACATGAACACGGTACAAAAAGTATTGCCATGAAGGATGATGACATTATAGTGACCGTAAGACTGTTCTCACTGCAGTTATTAAATCACCAGGCTTTCATAAGAACCATGTCTGCAGGTCTCTGACAACGAAGGCAATGTTCAGACTGTCAGACCGAATACAATTTTTGTGCATAACCGATTGGAATCTGATCATACTAAAATAAAAGATCCCACATGAAATGCGAGTTTTGAAATGCGAGTTTCCGGCTACATTCATATGTGGTTTGAAATCCTAAATCCGTTTCAGTCTGATGCTCTTATCGGATTTCGTATGTTTACGTAAAACGTAAACATGTCAGACGTTGTTATAGGAAACATGCTGAAAGTCGCTGCAGAAACGAGGTTGTGTTGATGCAAAGTGCCGGTTGAGTAGAAAGTTGCAATATAACGGAGACATGTTTTGAGACCGACGGAGACGTTATAAAGCTGCACATACCAGCCTCCTACAATTCTGCCGCTGCCTCATAAGAGTGACATAGTAGCCCAGCACGGCGGCTACATATTGTCATATTGTAACAGTGTTTCCTCTTGGATTTTTTCCAGCCGTGGTGGCAGGCCCATTTCGCCAGGGGGAGGGGGCATGGCCCATGAGTGATATTCCCATTGGCCACGCCCCCTTATCCCAGGTGTTTAAACCTCCCCTAAGCATTATAACATGAAAGGCGCCAATAAGAGCGGCAAAGCGATTATGCGCATCCCGTGCGCAGAATGATGCACTCGAAGCAACGCGAAGTCACAGCGTGCAGCGCTTCGCATAGAAAAGTTCAAAGCACAAGCGAAGAGATTATATCTATCTATGCTTAATGTATTGTATCTATGCAACAGTTTATTGAGCCTTTTCTTTTAACGGTTTTAAATTTCAGTTAACTTACAGTGTGCATGAAGAACAATTCATAGTGCTCTCTACTCCAGTGCTGTAATCTAACAGACACCCGGGAGAAAGGAATATGATTTAGAAAGCGCTATAAACTCCAGCAAGATAAAGTAATTTTATGCAAACTATAGACCTTCATCTACAAATAAAGTATAATAATGGGAACATTGATCTTGAAGAGAGTGTTGTCGTGTTACTGTCGTAACCGAACGTGACGTGCTGTTTGAATGCTGAATGGAGAATGACTGAGGAGAGATGAGTTTCCATTAACTTTAACTTAACGACTTAAATATACATTTTTACCTCACATTATGCTATTGAATGACTTTAGAAGTCTTGGAATATAGTGCGAAAACTTTATGGTGCTTTCCAATGTTTTGTATGCCTTTAGTGGGGCTTAACAATAACACATACAATATCGGACCGAGAAGCTGCAGCCGTGGCGGGATGATTTTAGGTGTGGCGGCCCGCCACGGCAGAATGAATGTAGCGGAAACACTGTGTAAATAAGACAACATTTGTATTGCAAACCCTTCCACGTTGCTGTTGTTGTTTTTGGTGTATCCCAATCAACGCAACAATACATCAGGATCTGCAACGTTCGGCTCTGAACAGTTAATAATTTAGATCAGATTCCAGTCGGACGCACAAATAATCGGATTTGGACTGACAGTGTGAACATAGCCTAAAGGCCCTGATATACTCATGGCGAAGTTCATTTTCGTTCTTGGCTTAGGGGTAAAAAGAAGTTTGAAATGCGCAAGCTGTGGTTTACTGTTAGCGAACATCCCGCTGCCACCCACACTGCTGAGAGCGGTGTTTAGATGAATTTGTAAATATGTGCTACTCGCTTAACTTTCAGGTTCAATAACACAATAAACATGCATAACAGCAGTGAGAAAACAGTCAATTTCTACTATAAGGCAGCTCTCCAGCTCTTATTCGTGACGTCTGACCTCGACAAACTGGACAGAAGAAATGAACCGGAGAAAAGTTCCACATAAAATAAGGCAGAGCCTCAGAGCACACCTAGCTATTACATCATCGCCATGGACCAATGGTAGTATGAAGGTGTTTAACAGCCGATCATATACTTTTACGGAAAGTTCACTTCGGAAAGCAGTTTCGAACTCCCAAAATGAACTCCAAACTAACTTTGTTTTGGCCTGATTTTGTTTCGAAAAGATGTCACACCAGTTCGTTCTTCAAGTTCACTTGAAGTATATCAGGGCCTTAAGCCTCTGTCTGCAGACCATTTAATACCAAATAAATAGCACCAAATAACTACAAAGTACATATTAATGTTGTAAAAAATCTGTATTAAGAACATAATATTGTTCTCACCTCTTCCTAGAAGGCAGGTTAAGCAGCGGAGCAGCAAGAGTCTGACCAGATGAATCTTCAAAGTACAAGAAAGCAAGTGATTATGTGAATGTGTAAGTGCAAACAGGTTTTCATGACACTGAAGCAATAAAACAAAAATGCACTAAGATTAAATTGAAATTAGATTCAACATTCTAGATGAAATCAAAAGTAAAGCCTCTTGCAGAATCGCATACCTCACTAATTGAATTTTGCATAACTAAATCATTTAAAATGATATTTCCATCAGAACAAATAACTAACGAGTGTCAGCGGTTAGTAATAAGTTCACAACTGATTACAGTCCAGTCAACCAAACTGAGAAACTACAGATGTGAAAAGCATGTCAAACTCAGTGTAACTCCATTATGCCACGATTACGACTTTGGTTCTTGCTTTGCATAATGAAAATGATTATGCAGTAATTAAAGCGACTGCCAACAATAAGATCAATAGCATAAACTGCAGGTTTTTATGGGTTTATGTGTGATGGTATGTCTGAATGAATGAGTGTCTGTTTACCCTTGTAGCTTGTGATCATGTCACAGATCTCTTTGAAGATGTGTGCCAGGCGTGCAGTGCGTGTAACTTCCGTGTTCTCCTCGGCTGCCGCAAGTCTGCGTGTCCGAACAGAGCGTGACGTCTGCAGTGCTGAGAACTGAGTCAGGAATACATCTGGAAAAAAAGAAACAAACAATGTTAATCATGATTTACTAACTGTCTGAATAATCAAAGCAATACATGACAAACTTGCATGCATAATATTAGTCAGCTGGCATGCATATTATTCACACACCTGACTTGATGTTGCCGTCATCGCGGATGACTCCTCCCCAGCGTGTGTAAAGAGACAGGCTGCTGTTCTCCCTCTCTCGCTCTCTCTCTCCCTCTCGCTTCAGAAGTTCCTGTTTCTCCCGCATCTTCTCCCAATTCCGCAGCAGGAACACTCGATGTTTCAGCACAAAGTTCCTGAATTAAACAAGAAATCAGTGGAGGATGTCTGGGCCTTTACTATGAGAGATTAGGCATTTATAACAGGTCATTTGCAAGTTGAAGTACAAAATTACTGAAATAAAAATAAAGATAAATAGAAATATATTTTAAAAAACTAAATGACTTTTGTTGGTACAAAAACGTCAATGCATTAGACTTGTGTGAGGGGATCCTACCTCTCTCTGTTTGACATGGGCTTCATTAAAAGGTGTTGGTAAAACTTGCTGCTGTCACTGGACTCTTCCTCCTTAGGTCAAACAGAAGAAAAGAGTTTTGCCTTAGGACTATGCTGTACTAGTAGCTATTGCAGCCAATAGAACTGCATCGTTATTGAATTAACTGTCTCATACCCGCTTCTTCAGTGAGTGTTTGGACTTGCGTTTCTCTTTCAGTCTCCCAAGCCTTCGGGCTCCGCCCCCTGATCCGCCCCCTTTCCCAGGCAGCCCATTGATTCGCTGGCTCTTCCCGCCAATGATGCCACGGCAACCCTCTGAGCCACACTTGCAGGCTTGCTGCATAGCAACAAGAGCAGAGAAACATTATCATTTGGCAAGCAAGAAAAAAATGTGGTCACAAATCACACATATCAAAATAAACATCAAAAATGTGAGATTTAAATAAAGAGAGTAAGATTCCACTAAAAAGTAAATAAATGTAAACTATCTGAAGTGACATGTCCACAACAACAACCTTATTAATGTGAAATACATATTAAATTAATACAAATGATAGAAGCTTAAGAAAAATTAAAGGCAACTACGTAAATACTTTAAATGCCTTGTAATGCCAATTGTATGGTCTTGTTGTGAATAACTGTAACTATAGTTACAATATATTATAATATTTTTTTCACCTTTAGAAAGTATAATGCATTAAAACTCATGACAAATGACTAATTCAGATGCAACAAGAAATATTCAAATATTATAATGCACTTTGGCTTTGGTTACAAATATATATGAAAAGATATAATGCATTATAACATACAATATGAATACCGTCGCAATGCATTACATTTAAAGGCTTTAAGTAAAGTGTTAACAAAATAAAAATATTATATATAATCAGGGCTTGACATTAACACCCGGCAACCCGCCAAATGCAGGAGGATTTCAGTGGTGTGTAACGCAGTCACTCCTACTAGACACTTTGGCGGGTTAATATATTATAATATATACATTTTTCAATTGTAGTCTTTTAAAAGGGCATCTAAAATAATAAACTAAGTGCAATGTAGTGTTGTCAAAAATACAGATTTTTCTATAAATATATCTGAAATATCTGAAACGATTCCAATACTCATTTTCCACAGAATAGATTCGCTATACCACCTGCACTTTCTCGATCTCTCATCTCTCCGACAATGAATTGACACACAAACCCACTTCCCCTCATTCATTTTTATTTTCTCTGGATGAATATTATTGGTGTTACAGGGCTTGAATTTCGCCGTGGGATTGGGCTTATTGCCGTTCTTGGAGAGTATTCACGTGAACACCGTTAGATATGTTTTAAGTGAACGTAAACAACAATTGAGAAAGAAAACACATGTGTAACAGTATAATGGATCTGTGCGTCAGGTCTTAAAATGACAGCAGCCTAATATACCTGCTGCCAAATTATGAGATAATATTAAACATATCTATATCAGGGTGTCTACAGATATAAACAAGTTAAATTTAAGACTTTTTAAGACCTTTTTAATGCCACTTTGAATGAAATTTAAGACCAAACCTGTGATGGAAATACACATTATATTACATACGTATATGCAATATTTAATGTTTAACCTAAGTCAGTGAAGTAATTTAATATTAACTACTAGTTTATTGAACTAAAATCAATGTTACATTTGCAATCGTGAGAATATTCAGCAAAATAGCTCCCGTAATGTTATGTTACTTAACTATTATCATATGTAAATAAAAATAAACATTTTGAATTTTTACCTCAGTATGTTTCTTCTGTGATTTTTTTTATATGTGCGGTTATGCTCGTTTGTTTTGATTTCTCACTATAAACTCTCTCACAGACACGGGCGAGTCTCAACAGCACTACCAGAAATACATTATCATTATCAATCGCTGTTTATGTAATAAAATCATAATCATTCTTGCGATTCGATGCTTCACTGGTTATTTGACGGACATTGGGTCCGTCAGACTGGAGAAATTTTAGCGGTAATGTGACCAGAAATATTTAAGGCCCATCGAATCTGAATTTAACACATTTTAATACTTTTTAAGGCCTTTTATTAGGAAAACTTCATTTAAGACATTTTAAGACTTTTTAAGGACCCGCAGTTTTGGCAGTATATGGCAGTTTTTCCCCATGGTATCAATGTCAAAATTGTGGCCAGTGAAAATGCTGTGGCTAGTAACTTTGGAAAATCACTAGCCACAGTGGCTGGTGAGCAAAAAAGTTAAATGCCAAGCCCTGTATATAATGTAGGGATGAGTCGCGATCTTCGAATAGTCGAATAGTCGAACTGCGTTCGAAATTCGATCATATAATTGCTTATTCGAATATCGTTATATTTAAGCGCAATTCCAATGTGACACATAATTGACGGCGCGCCTACTGTCACAGATCGCGCAGCAGGGTATTTTCCTGTCAGGGACACAAGGTGTCACTAACATGAATGAAACCCCCTCCTGCGCGATCTAGGATACCAGTGTTTTATACATAGTGTAAACAAACAACAGAAGAAGAGCATTGTCGTGACCGTTAACTCTGCGCCCAACAGAGGTGGGTAGTAGACTAACCTTTACTGTCTATGGTAGTAACCGTCTATGGTAGTAACAAAGAAGGCTACATTTACTTCACTACGTTGGGCGACGTTCCTCTCGTTACTTTATTTTAATGCAGTACATGTTGTTAAATGCGTAGTTTATTCCAAGCGCGCTGTGTCTTTTTTATGGGCATGAGCGATGCTCCATTCACAAATGAATCACTCTTTTGAGTCGATTCTGTTGAAAGACTTCATCAAACAAGTTGGCAGATCTGTCTAAATCGGTTCGCGAATCAGTTTGAATGATCTGTTCAGTTCCTCGCGCACTGAATCGTCTGAAGCGCTTTCAATTCACACTCGACACGGAGTCGTAACAGGAAGATTTAAGAGCATCAAGAGCGTTGGATGAAGTGGCCGATCTACAGTCTAGTCTAGTGAAAGCAAATCTGCAAATGCATCATATTTTTGCCAGCGATGAAGATCTAGTAGTTGAACATCTTCGTATGATGTCTGTGAATGAATGATTCCACAGGACAATACATTCTAGTTCATTTCATTCAGGTAATACATTTTACAACCAAACAGATTATTACTCGACGATAGCACTACAAGTATGATGACATTATCCGTTTTTTGGACATATAAATTTATAGGCTACATTAAATAAGCTACCATTGTCCACAGTTTATGAAATGAACACCCGCCATCCCGCGGTAATGTGTGTGTATTGCGCAGTGGCATCACACGAATAGTTTTGATTGAAACTAATTTGTTTAAAAAGTAGGCTTTTGCAGTAACAAGGCAGGTTTGCATAAAATCATTATGACATTATTTTTTTTATCTAACGAGCATCTGGTTTGGCGATGCAAAAACGGACTGTCGTGCTTATTGTTTTTTTCTTCTATGTTAACTAACTTACCGGTATGTTAAAAAAACGACGAAAACATGTTAACTGTTCGAATAATAAACAGTTTGTTTGATGACAATCGCTAAAGATGAAATTGGCCTCCCTTTCTGTCATTGTGAGTGTGCGGAATTTTGTTGTTGTTGTTTTTTTCCATTTTCGAACGATAATCGACTTTTGCTCCTCGATTTTCGAATGTCATTTTTGGCAGAAATTCACATCCCTAATATAATGTATTATATATAGTGTTATTTGGAGTCCCAACCCTTCTAGATTCTGTGGCTGGCAAAATCAGGTGGCTATGAGTGACTGAATCAGCACCAGCGATCTGGACGAATTAAGTACAAGCATCCGCAACAAAACACAGCTGCGTGTTCATGTGTATGTACATGCTTCAGACAGGCATGTTCCTGAAATGCGGGACACGGGTGACTGTAACTCTTTTAACATACCTGTTCTTCCATGTTGAAGGAGTGGAAGTTGTAGTCATATGTCAGTTCTATTCCGCTGTTGATGTCTTTCAGAGCAAACAGACCAATACGGTACACTCCATTCACCGACCTGAGAGAAAGATACAGATTCATGATTTAAACTCAACATTCAACCTCAGTCAAGATTCTAAGCACTTATGAAGCAAATAGTTTCAGCTCTAACAATCTGATCAGACGTAAATCAGACACAATGTTCCACGTTTTATGAGACTTTCTTCTGAGATTAATAATAATATTTTTATATATATATATCCTTTACAATTAAAAAATTTGGGGTGAGCTAGTTTTTAAAAAATGTTTTTTAAAGAAGGCTCATATGCTCATCAAGGTTTGTGGAATCTTATTTAATATATTGTAGCTACATTGAGTCTGAGTGTCGATCTTTTAAATCAAATGAACTCAAGCCATCAGCATGTCAAGCAACATCAAGCATTGTGGACTTGATATTGAAAAACTAGGCTGAGTTGTACAATATGCAATAAGGTAGAATGAGGCCATTTTGGCACAGATGTGGGTGTGTGTGCACTCTAACAGCTAAACAGTGGGCAGCACAGCTGTGTCCCCCACCCTAAAACACAAGCTTCAGATAATCGCTCTTGTGTAAAAAGATGGATGATCTGCCACCATTCAGCCAACAAGCACAGTTTTTAATGTGTGTATGTGTGCGTGAAAGAGAAAAAAACGTAGACAGAGCAAGAGATGGAAGAGATACCATTTTTTGTAGACTGTGTGTGTACACAAAAGCCCGACGTGTCTGTAATTGTGTTACGGTGCCAAGCAGATGTTGGCTACTGACCTGGATCTTGAGTTCACGATCCTGTTGCTAATATATAATCTTTATGTTTCGACTAATTACACTAATTTATTATGAAACAAGTTTCAACACCTTGTGTAAAAGAGAAAAATGTGACCTTCCTCTTAAATTTTTCAACATAACCGTGGCTTGTTCATAATACCGCAATTTCTAGAGGATAAAGTCATTGCTTACTCAGTACTCGTGGTTGTCCACGTAACCACTGACTCACCGTTAAAAATGACCTTTCTGTTTCTGAATTCATCAGAAGCTGATGGGATTTTATTGCCATACTTCAACATTGACTCATCAATGGTCTCGTTTCACTCACCATTTCTGCATCTCACAGTTGGGCTCGCAGCTGTGGTTGACAAAGCGAGCCTCGTTGCCCATGCGGTAGCTGTCGATGACCATGCCGCTGTCCAGGTTCAGACAGTAGTTGCCGCTGTGGGAGAAGTACTGCTCCATCATGCGACTCCTAAACATAAAAGAAAATAAATAATAATAATAAATAATATAATTCAAATAATACACACCATTTCATTAAGGTACTGTGTTTATTTTATATTTATATTAATTAATTATAAACAAATAATGTATTATAAAAAAATATAAATGAATGAATGTAAAAACCTGTTTTATAAATAATTTATATTTAAAATTCAATCAGTAAGAGCAGAGTGTGCACAGCAATAGCACAGAAGTACATAAAATATTGCAATCCACAAAACATAATGGGAGAAATATCAGAGTTCAAAAGAGGACAAATTGTTGGTGCATGTCTCGCTGGCTCATCTGTGACCAGGGCATAAAGTCTTTATAGTGTATACCACTACGTAGGATAAACCACATCTAACAGGAGTAACTGTCAATGCAAGAGGAAGCTGTCTGAAAGGGATGTCCAGGTACTAACCCGGATTGTATCCAAAAAACATAAAACCACAGCTGCCCAACACTCTACAGAATTATAACTCCTGTTGCCACCAAAACTGTTTGTCGGAAGCTCCACAGGGTCAATATTCACGGTCGGGCTGCTATAGCCAAACCTTTGGTCACTTGTGCCAACGCCAAATGTTGGTTTCATTGGTGCCAACAGTGTAAATCTTGGGCTGTGGACAATGTGAAACATGTATTGTTCTCTAATGAGTCCACCTTCACTGTCTTTCCCACATCCGTGGGAGTTACGGTGTGGAGAAGCTCCAAAGAGGCTTAATATCCGGACTGTTGCTGCCCAGAGTGAAGCATGGGGTGGATCAGTGATGGTTTGGGCTGCAATATCATGGCATTCCCTACTGTGTTCGATGGGCACTTTGACAAGGACTACCAAACCATTCGGGAGGACCATGTGCACCTAATGGTTCAAACATTGTACCCTGAAGGGGGTGCCGTGTATCAGCATGATAATGCACCTATACACACAATAAAATGGCTCAAAATCCACCTGGCCACTGTGCAGGACTTCCATCTGTCATTCCCAAGACAAATTGATGCTGTATTGGCTACAAAAGGAAATTATTGTGGTCTAAATATAGGTTGGACAACACCAAATTGTAGCATGTTCAAACTAGTTGAGGTCTGTGTCTCATTTTTGTTGTTTACAGCCAAAATGCAGCTAACCTGAACTCATGTTCGCTGACCACCTCTCCCAAGTACTCAATGATGAATTGGCCGGAACGTAGGGGCTGCTTGGTGCGGATCCCCCAGCCCTTCCCCTCAGCTCGGAAACGTTCAAGGCACTGCACCCACTCATGCTTCTGGATATGCTGGTTATCACACTGATCACCACTCGGACATGTACTTGGAGAACACTCAGCAAAGATCATCCTGAGACAGAGAGAGATGAGAAACCAATGGGATCCACATTATGAACTACAACTGCACTAATGAGTGCGCATAGAAGATGATGTAAGCCTCTTAAGACTGGTCCAAAAATGCCCTGTTACCTGTTTAGACAGTCGTCCTGACAGCCCTTCTCAGTGTGGTCTTCAGGCGCCCTGCAGTTACAAGTAGTGGCTTCATAGCCAGAAAGAGGCTTCACATCCACATAGACATCTAATTGAAAAAAGATGATTGCGTTACTCTTAATCACCCGCAAGCATGCACACAAAACACAATACAAAAACGAGAGCAGTCCTGAAAATCAACAACTTCCAGTCCTGAAAATCAGTATATTTATGGAAACAGATGCATGTTCTGGGCAGTGATCAAAACAATAAAAAAATTCTTACTGGATCTGATCTTCTTGTAGAGAGGCACATCAGGTCTCTTGTGGAGCTACAAAGATTCATCTTTTATTAGAAAGATTTTTGCAAGCATTCAGACATTAAACTGCTAAAAATCTTTTTAAATATTAAAACTTGTTTTTAGAAAACATATCCCGAATTAAGTTTATTTTTATAACCCTTTTGGCAAATAATTTTTTCATAAACCTCACTAATTATTGTTAGATTTATCCTTGTAAGATAAGACTTATTTTCAGAGAATATATCATACAAGTCAATGTATCTAGTTTTAAGGATGTTTATTAGAAAACAAGAACTGATTGAATACTGATTAATAAAATTATTTTTGCAGCAAAAAACATAAATGACAAATGCAGCTGTCAACTCAGGGAAAGATGTGGTTTTAAGGAGCTACCTGATCATGTTTCCAAAGCCACAGGATGTCATAAGGCAGCTGGAAATCAATGCGTTTCTGTCTCAAGTATTTCCCTGGACAAAACACCAAAGACAAATTGCAGTTATTAGTTCAGTTGCTTTGTCCTTTAAATTGAGGCTGCCTCACTCCAATATTGAATCAACGAATCACCTCATAACTCATAAACCATAACTAATCAGCCTGATTGCCTATGAGGCCATACATAATAAACTGGTTAGGAATGACACTGACAGCTGTATACCAATACAAGTCCACAAGCTTATTTGTTTAAATAATAGTTCTTTAAAAATGTTATGTCGAAAATCCTACTGTCGACTAAACAGCAATTCGACATTGTGCTAAACTAAGTGACGCATGTCAAAATCTCTAGACTAAAAGGTTACAACTGCAAGTTAAGCATAAAGGAAAAACTCACCAACATGAATGGGAGCAGGTAAAAGGCCATACTCATGTTCACCTGGAGTGTATTCTAACTTCTCCTTCTTTAGCTGTAGCAGCTGACTGCGAGGACTGATGGGGAAATGCAGAAAGGTTACGTTTATTTACCTGGGATATGAATGTTAGATGATAAAACGGGCTTGCTGAACATGTTCACCCTTACTCATCAGTCTTGTACACGTCAGAGTAAAGCCCCGCCTTTTGAAATTTCTTTTTGGGTGGTCTAGCAACTCTCTTCTCCCGTTGAGTGGTCACTGATGGGGTTGGGGCTTGTTCCACGGTAGTAGGGCCTGTGCACTCTGGGGAGGACTGGCTATCAGGTTTTCCCTCCAGTGCACTGCAAATAAAAAAACAATTATTTATAATGAGATTAAGAAAAAATCATGAAAAATATCATCTGCATTTTTGGGGAGCTTTTTGACCACGACATGGAGCCAGAAAGTAGATTTTTCATATTTCATGTTGATTTGAAACATTTTAAACTAAAATTCAGATATGCTAATGGCCGTTTCACTTCCGACCCGCGCTGCAAGCGGTAGACCAACAACAACAGACTGGGCCATCTGACCGATCAGAGCAGAGGAAGCTCTTGGAAAGGAGGGATTTAGCAAAACTGAATACTTTATCGAGCCATTTCAGACACTGTGAGAAAAGAGTTGATGTCACTTTTGATCAATTTAAAGCATCCTTGCTAAAAAAGTATTAATTTCTTTTAAAAGAAATCATACTGAGCCCACACATTTGAATGGTGTAATTTGTATTTAGTACTGCATACCTGCGAAAACAATGCATTTCTTCCTGCGTCAACCATTCCCTCCCTCCTTCTGTTCTAACTCTCGGCATCACATCCTCCTCTCTAGTAGCTGACTGTTCTTCTTCTTCTTCTTCTTCTTCCGCCTCACTTTCCTCCTCCGGTTCCTCTTCTTCCTCATCGCCTCCTTCTGTCTCCCTCTCCCAGCGTTTCCGCTTGCGTCCCTTTCTGCGCTGGCTCTGCACTACAGACTCAATGACATCAACCACGGTGTCTCCCTCCCAGAGCACACTTCCTCTGTGCCTTTCAGGTAACGGGTGGTTCTCCTGTTCAGATGCCTGTGGTGATGGGGGAGGCGAGGGCAGCGGGTACTTGCGGGGACGGCCCGGACCCCGTTTTTTCACTACGTTGTTTCCTGTCCGTGCTTGCCTCTGGAGCTTCTTTGCACGGAGGATTTTGTTGACATGGTGCAGGTTGTTTTTGGGAGGGGGCCGATGGGAGTGATGCGAAGGGGGGGAGTCAAGGCCACATGCAGGCTGGGAGGAGCATGTGGAGGGACTAGCCTGGCGACTGGTGGGCCGGAGAGCTGCGGCACTTCCAGGCTGGTCAAGAGTGCAATGAGAAACGCAAGAGGAAGAGTGCGAGAGGGATAGAGGAGGGTGGTGGTGCCGATGATGGGGACCCTCAGAGACCTCAGGAACACTGGATTGACCACCTCGGTTCTGAATGCCAGACACATTCCCTATGAGATTAAACCAAAAGGACAGTTGAGTGGCTGAATTTTTTTAGACAAACAATTAAACAAGAACTGAACAAGTCACAGAACTCGATCTATCATCCAAGGTCCCACAGCATGTATGTTAAGTAATCGAGCAGTTAAAATGACTAAATGCAAATCCCTATTTCATAGTCAACAAAGACAATTATAATGAAAACAAAGGATAAAATAAATTAAATTTAAATAAAAAAAGCTCACACACCAAATGACTGTTATTGACTGACTAATTTTGTATCCTTTGAACGCTGAGCCACATTCAACACAGAAAACAGCATCCTGCCACTGACTAAGCTAAACTCTGAAATTCGTGATTAGATTATTATCTTTATTTAGAACAAGTTTATTAACAGGCAAATAACAGAATGGGGACTTGATAATCTTTTCTACACCATCTGTAATCCAATTTATCTCCTCATCTCCCAATGGCCAAATTCTGATGTAGAAGAAAAGAATCATCTCACAGATTCAGCAAAAAAGCAGCATCATCTATTCATGTGTGCAGGGCCTCATTAACTGTGTTTCCTCTATCCTCCATTATCCCTTTAATTAACTTAATCTCAGTCTAACTCACTTTCAACACAGTCTAGTCTATTATGTTCTATTCATCTTATCGTTCCATCAGTCAATGTTTTTTTTCCACAATTCCTGTGTGAGACTAGTTACAAGTCAGTTTAATACTTATGGTTAGCTCTTTGCTCAAATCACATATTAATGACTGCCTTAGCAAGCACCACTAACTATATATGGGCACCAAATCATCAACTAACTCTTCCTTCCAATCACATCTTAGTCTTTTTTTTTTATCAGTCCTATTTTCCTCTAGCCTTTAATCCTCCTCTTTTACTCTTTCTCATCAGTTTCTTGCTCTCACTGCTACCATGAATTAATGGTGCAGTGAATGACCGGTGGATGACCTCATGTCCTGAGCTCTAATCCTGGATTACATACTACACTTTGCTGTCTCACTAGGGATCCTCTATGCATTAACACATAAACACAAACACACTGCCCATCCATCCCAGCATGACTGAGAAGCTGCATTGCTCTGTTTTACCTGGTTCAGTACTGTGACATTTGAGCAGGTGTTTATATGTGAGTGTGAAGAAATTTAGCCCCAGGTCTATATATGCAAGTAGCCTATTTGGAATCCCACTGCTATTAGAGTGCAGAAGAAATTATGTTGCAACAAGCCATTCTGTGTATATACTCGATAGTATGTATTGTAGGACCTTTAACTACAAGCTGCAGCTTTGACTATTCTTGTATTAACCGCTTTAAACAGGTCATGCAAAATGCTTTTAATGTGATGACCAGGCCTTGAAATCAATACAGATCACTGACAGGAAGTACTGAAGACTAATCATAAATTTGCAGCATGCACTGAAGCAAGTGACGTCCAATAAAATTTTAGCACAGAATTATGGAGGACACCGAGGTAAAGCTATATTTGGAGAGTGAAAACATTTCGCTGCATTAATTCTGCAACCTTGACAATGTCAAACTAAATTTGGGTCACATCAGGAGGCTCATATTTGCATTCAGTCAGTTGAAAACAACATGTAAAAAAAATGCAAGGACACTACTGAACTGAACATGGATGTAATGCAATACTTTTGCGCTATGATTATGGTTTATAGGTTTAATAGGCTTATCAATATCAGCATTAGTTCATAAGATTTTTCACTTACCCATCTCTCTCCTCTCTGCAGATGTGGAACGATCCCTTCTCACTGTCCGGTCCAAACGTGAAAGGCTGGGGCTCTCTGACGTTCCACCTTTTTTGCTCCGACTCCCCTTGAGCGAAGTTCGAGATAGTGCAGATGCAAACAAGTTGGTGTGGTGGCTGGTTTCTGCCTCCTCAATGGGGGAAGCAGCATCTTCCTCGTCACTCTCTGAGCACTCCACTGTATTTTGCGCATGTCCTTCAGAGAATGCACCAGACCCAGAAAGGGACTGGTTTCTACAGAGTTTGGAGTAATCAGTATCAGAACTTCCCATTCTAAACCAGGAGTCAACAGGATGATGTCCCCGGCTCGTGCTGCCCAAAGACAGTCGTGAAGGCCCAAGACAAGACAAAGAGGCCTCTTTACGCTTGTACCGTTCTGCAGAAGATGAGGAGGAAGAGGAAGGAGAGTTGGCAGAAGCTGCCTGTTTGTTAGCACTGGAGTCAGCAGAGCCATCTCGCCCAAACCGGCAGCGCTGAAGGGACTCTACACTCCCTCGCTCCCCTCTTCCGACTCCCAACCCCTCACCTCCTCCACTTCTGCCACCTATGCTACCTACAACTCCACCACCATCATCACCCTCCTCTTCTCCACAGCGATCACGGTGCTTGTGTCTATGCTTGTGTTTGTGGTGCCAGCCAAATGACAGCTCAGACGACATGGCAGGATAGAGTACTGACGAACGACCACCACCTAGATATTCCTGCCTAAGCAGCTTATGTTTCTTCTTGTGAAATTTAGAGGGGTTAAGAAGCAGGTGGGATGGGTGATGATGATGGACATAAGAAGGGGGCGGAGGTGGAGGAAAAGAGGGGGAATGAACATGGTGGGATGGGCCAGAGTGAGGAGTCTGGTGATGGGGGTGGGGGTACAGGGCACTTGCTGGGGTATAACCCCGATAGTAGCCAAGTCCCAGTGGGGCAGAAGAGTATGGGACACCATAAGAAGGGTGATAGAAACCACCGCTAGACAGGGGAAAGCCTAACCCAGGTACAAACGGTACTTCTGATATAGATTCTCTGAGCTTAGGTGGTCGTCCTCTTTTCTTTTTAAGATCTGGCTTACGGACATAATGAAGTGAATCACATGGGTAGGCTGGGTGGGGCGAATAATATCCACTAAAATTTATCCTGAAGATGGTGGGCAAGAGGTCTCTATGTAGATAGTGATGGGGTGGTGGGTTGGTTCCACCTCCAAGGCTGCTGCTGGCTCTGGCACTTCCCAAGCTAGACCCACGGGCCGGTCCTGCTGCCCCAGCACCCAGACCCAAGCTGCTACCCAAACGAAGTGTAGGTGTGCGATGAGCAATTCGTATATCACTGAGCTGAACACAGATCTCATCCAAATCAGCCAAAAAGTCTGGGTCTTGTCGGCGTGTCCGCAGCTGCAGGTACTTCTTCTTGCGTTTGCGCTTTTGCCTTTTTATTTTGTCATAGCTAGGGCAGCCATGTGCACGACGCTTGCACTTATGCTTGTGCTTCTCTTTATGTCCAACCAAAGCAGATGATGGGGCAGCTGGGTGCGGTCTTCTTGGGTCAGGTGATGCCCTCGCTCCAAGTGGAGAGGGTGTAGGTGACGGACGTTCCAAGAGAACTGAAGATGAGTGCCGCCTCCTTCCTCTTGAAGAAAGTCCCATTCCCGCTCCCATGGCTGGACCTATGACACCAGGCATTAAGAGTCCACTTGCCATACCCTGTGAGACCCCTACACTAGCTAAGCCACTTGCACAACCAGCCTTTTCCCCACGGTCCGAGGTGCTGTTGTTGTCTGTTCCAATGCCACTGTCACTGGGTACCGTCTCTTCGCTGTGCGATTCACTGACTGGGGAAGGTGTGGCCTCCTTCAGCTCACTCAGAGGAGCAGGAGACGTGGGCAATAGCGGCCTTGGAGGAGAAAACTTTCGATAATGGTAGTGTTGCCGGTAGTGGTGGTGGTGATGGTGGTAACCCCGGCAAGAAGACTTCTTTTGAGATGGGTGTGCTGTGGATGATGTGGAGCTCCCTACAGTGCGAGCAGATGGGGCTGAAAAAGTAGGTGGGGGAAAGGAGAATGAGTGGTGGCCCTGATGGGAATGGCTGCAGTGTGGGTGGGATGAGAAATGCACTGAGCCAGGCTCAACAAAGCTAGCATCGCTAATGGGACTTTGACCTCCACTTGACTGTGAGAGTGATGGGGAAGGGAACACCTCAGATGGAGGCAACTGGTGTTGCTGGTTTTGCAAGGTCTGCGACTGGTGATGATGGAGTGGGGAAGAAGTGTTTGGCGACAAGAACGGTTCTGGAGGGGGTGTGGTGGCACCTGGGGAGAGATTAGCTGATGATTTTGGCTTACGACCCCTCCTTTTACCCATATATATTGTCCCCTTTTTGCTAACATTGATCTGCGGCCCTAATTTGCCCCCAAATGTAGCAGCAAGTGACGACAGAGACTGTGGTTTTGTAGCAGCCGGAGCTCCTGGTGGCCCACTGTTTCTGGAGGCTTCCTGCTCAGTCCCTGGTTTCGGCCCAAGCAGAATTTGGCTGAGGAGCCTCTTTCGTTTTACTGTCTTCATTTTATTGATTTTGCCTATGATCGTCTTCATGATGAGCTGCCCATTGCCCTTATTACGAAAAGGTTTTTCACCTACTGAAGCATCCCCTGACTCAGGAGCAAGTGTTGGGGGCTGGGTTTCTTGTGGAAGGGTTGGAGGTAAGCGCTTGGGGCGCCCTCGCTTTCTTGCCATGGGTTTAGGTGGATTAAAGTCCACTTCAGGGTGCAAAACAGGGGGATCCTGCTCTTCTTTAGATTTGAGCAGACTGGAGTAGACTTTTGAGGGTGCCAGTTTGTTTGGGGTGCGGCCACGTGCTGGTGCATCTAACCGAGGCATTTTGTTCTTGGGTCGTCCCCTCTTCTTGGGTGAAGATTCAAAAAGTTCTGAAACAACAGCGGGCATGAGATTAGAATTGGGGGGCATGAGATTAGAATTTGGAGGCCGTCCCACAGGACGCCGAACAGGGGATAGGGATGAAAGCCCTAAAGGCATTGGTGTGGCTAGTTTCTGATGGTTAGAAGCAGCCTCAAGTAAAGACTTGTGGGTTCGATTCACCGCCTTCGTCCAGCGAGGTCGCCGTCCCCGCCGCTTCTTAAGAGGCTTTGAATCCTGCTCAGTTGGTGATGCAGGAGATGCAGCCCCAATGTCATCGCATAGTGGTGTTGGGCTCCTGCTGGCACCAGAAGGGTATGAAGGTGAAATAGTGCATTTGGTGGACTCAGCAGGACTTGGTACCCCACTAACGCGACTTTCCTGATTGGGACTACGTTTGACTGGGCTTGAGCTCTCACTGTGTTTACCCCTCTCACTTCGAGGAGCTGACAAAGGACACCTTTCTTTAGCATCTTGCTTTCCTGCCATGGCTGGAGTGGAGCCCTTACTTAAATCTCTGGGACTGTCCGTGTCTTTGTCTCGGTCACGCTCTTTGTCTTTCTCAGTAAACTCCTCTATTCGGGAGGGGCTTGCTCTAGGGCATGAGGCTAGGGAGCCTGGCAAACCTATGTGACATCCTGTACTTCCAATTCTCTCTAAGGAGGAGGATGACGAAGAGGAAAATATTGGTGAAGAAAGAGAAGCCGTGGAGGAAGAATGAGATGGGCAATGCCCAAGACGAGATTTTAATCCATTGGCGGTACTGTTGTCAGTGCTTTCATTTGTGGATGTCGTTGTCAAACGACTATTGTTTTGAGACAGAACAGTACTAGTGGTGGTGGTGGTTGTGCTGCTGTTGCTATTGGTGACACCTTTTGAAAGTCCATCTGATTCCTCTTTTCTAGAGGTGCCAGAAAATTTTTCCAGTATACTGTCTTTGTTTTTGGAACCATATGGGCGACCTGGGGGCCGTGAAACAGGTGGTGGCGGGGCAAGGTGCACCGCCCTGGAATAGGTGTTCCTATTTGCCATAGCCCGTTCAGGGCGCTGCAGATTAGAAATTAAGGGAGGTGAGCTACTGTGTGCTGGAGCTGGCGACACCTTCCGGGCTTTCGGCTTTGGGCACTTTGAAGGTGGGCATGTAGCAATGAGCTGTGCAAGCTTCTCGGTCACAGTAGGGGCACCCCAGGCAGAAATTCCTCTTTCTTGTTCCTTTTGCCCCTCAGAAAAATTGTACTGAGAAGATTTTAAGATCCCATCTGTTTTGGGTTCCTGTTGCGATGTGACAGCTGGGGGCATTGTTGGTGGCGATGGGGCGGGGGAGTTGGTTTGTGGAACATGGTTTTTCTTTCCAGAGGAGTGTGATTTGCTTTCTGTCATGGGGCAATGAAGGTTAAGGGGTCTCTCTGAAGAAGCAACAGATTTTACATCAGCTTTTCCCTCGGACTTACAGGCAAGTTTTGGAGGACCCTATATATAAAAAGAAGAAAATACTGAGTCACAGAAACACTGTTACATACATTTAATTCAATGTAATATGGAAAATCATGGAACACAAAAAAAGGATGCATTATTAACTGTGCTGGATTTATCCAAGCTATTAGAAAAATTACCTAATTTTATGTCCTTTTTAATGTTTTATGCCACTAAAATTCCTGTTCATTATTTGAATATTGGACCATTTTACTTATTTACTTATTTTCTTCTTTCAAATCAATAATACAGCAGCAGGACAGGAGAGAGAGAGACGGGAGAAGGAACATGTCTTCGAAATAGAGAAATAGAAGCAGGGTTAAAAAGACATTAGGACAGAGTTGAGACAAAGTTGGAGAAACAAAATCTAAGAGTGAACAACAAAGTACTCTGGGTCAAACAGAAAAGCAGGCCTAGTTAACAGAGAAATGAGGAAAAGGAAAAAAACAGAAAGTTTAGGTGTTTGGGTGACTGAAAAAGAGAAAAGTGAGAAGAGTGAGCAAAGCTTATTTATCTGATGAAACCACAGTTTAGTGAAAGGAAAGTGTAGTGAGAGGAATATTTGAGTTTGTCTATCCCTTATCCCTGTTGGTTTGTTGTACTGGATGCTTGTTATGTAATTTCAGCTAGTCTCTTTCATTGTTTACAATTTCTTAGACATCTAAGAAATGCTGCATGACAAGTTAAACAACCTTACCCTTTTTGCTGGAGCACTTCCATTCACAGGAGTGACTTGGCTGGTTGAAACAGGCGGAGGAGGAAGAGAAGGCGAGGGAGATGTAGCAGCAGGAGCAGTAGATGATAGAGGTGCTCCTCGGTTGACAGAGGGGCTTTTCTCTCCTTCTTTTCCATGACTTGGGCTAGAAGTGTGGCTGCTCCCATCAATGGCTCCTGCCCCACGATTACCACGCCCTCCACCTCTGCCTCCACTATGTCTTACAGTGGCTCGGAAGGCTGGCCGACAGACATAGTTCTCAAGGATCTTAGGTGGCTTCTTCATGCGTTTGGCCTGCAGGCCTATTTTGAGTTTGACATTGCCCTCAGAGTAACTGGTTTCTTTGACTGAGAACTGTGTGGGTTGCTGTTGTTGTTGTTGGTCACTAGTCCCACTTTCAGCACCACAAGTTTCACTCTGTGCTCCATCTCTTGGTTTCTCTCGTTTCTTCTTCTCCTCTTCATCGTCCTTCTTCCCTCCTACTCCTTCCTTCTCACGTTCTGTTGGGGGGGCATTGGCAGGGAGCGGAGGTGGCGTAGAGGGCCCCCCCTGTGTCCTCTGATCCATTGGTGATTTGGGGAACAAGGGGGGCTTGAGGGGGACAGGATGTTCTTACTCGCAGGTATAGGTACAGGAGGACTTTCCAGATGTCAGGTAGGAGGAAGGAAGTTGAATGGAGGGGAAGGGGAAGGGGGGTGTAGCAGCGGTCGGAAATAAATCCTTGTTGGGTTGAAGCAATGTCGTCCCTTGCCAAGTGCCCAGCTCTCTCACCTTCAAACTGTGGAGATAAAAACAGAGGGGGTGTTATGACCAAAAGACAAATAAGCCACACTTCTAAGACAGCGTTAACCTTTAATTTAATTATTAACACAGAATGGCTTTGCAAACATGGATCACTAAAACCACAAATACGACTTCGAATGATCAAACTTAGGACATAAAAAGGCTAGACAGCTGCAATTCACTAATATCCAAAATCTAACTCAGACTTTTGATTATTGGTGGCTCTGAATGATAACCTATGTTGCCAGACATAAAGCTGACACAAATTTACTTTATAAACTAAACACATTTCAGTAATATTTTTATGAATCATTGAGGCTTTTGAAGAAAACTTTTTTTACAACTGCATTGCTTCATATTCTAATAAATGAGTTTTATCTGAAGAAAACTTTTTTTACAACTGCATTGCTTCATATTCTAATAAATGAGTTTTATCTCAAGCACAATTTTACATGGATAATATAAATCTTTTTTGGAATCCACAAAAAAAGTACTGGGGGCTTGACAAAAGTAACCTTTTGCCCCTAACACACCTCCAAAACAAAAGGCCACTGAGTAATTTAGTACCGCGCCAGCCACAGGTGCTTTCTGAGGGTCAAGTCATTGGGTGGCGAGACCGAGCGGTGACCTCAACATAAAAGGTCCTCTGGGAGACAGAGGATCCAGTCACCTTTCCGAGCCCTTTTTATGACTTCTAGTCAGAAAAGCACAGAGAGTGAATGAAAGGCCGGGAAAGAAAAGGAAAAAGAGAGGGCAGAGCAACAGAAGTGGACAGTTTCTTTATGTCCCACTGAGAGTGATGGTTTAAATATTACACAAGTCTATTAAGAACGCCTAGGTCATTGGAGCGTTACATGTACGGTTACGGACGTTTAGAGCTCGGCACGAGAAAAAGCTGAGAGAGCCGTTTTACGGAGTGTTGTTTCATTAGTGGTGGTCTTTTATATTGAGAGAGTTGTTTTCTGTGAAATCACCACAACTATAATCTGGCTACAGAACTTGGAATCATGCCTTCCTTCTCTCTACTCTGACTTCTCTATGTTTACTATAATTACTCACCCCATTTCACTTAAACACTCTTCCATTCGCTGCTTCTCGTTTCACACATGGTGCTCCAAAAATCACACCTCGCTTGTTTCTGTGTCCGACCTACTCTTTCACCCCATTCTGTCACTCTCTTCGTCCTCTCACTCATTCAGTCTCCCTCTAACACTCACTTGGAAATCTAACAGTACAGCGGTCAAACTAGAGCCGTTGTGCTTCTGCTAATCGAAAACACATTTCCCTAGCACTCCCTCCCTCCATCTTTTTTTCCCTGGTCCGTCCCTCCCTTAGTGACAATCATTCCCCTATTTCCTCAGCGCTCTGGGTCATACTCCGCTTCTCGTTACTGTGTTATTCGCTCTCTTGTCCCTCCTCTCTTTGCGGAGAAGATGCCAAAAATAAATGCTACCTTGTATTGTAAAATGGCTGCGGGAAAAGTCTTGAGGGAAAGCTGGACAGAATTGCAGCAAGCTATCGTTTGCTAATAATCCAACACGTTTACATTTATGTATCAATCTGATGCTATAGGAATCACATGCTCTTGCCGTTGCAAGCGTCATACTCTACAAGTTGAGCTACCAGAACAAAATAAATAAAACAAGCCAACTTAAACACTTTATTTTACACTAGTTGTGTTACAAATATTACACATTACTAGTTAATTACTATACTAATAACAATGTGAACTATGTATAATTGCACTAATAAAAATGGGTTAAACTTTATTTTAAGGCGTCTTTGTTACACTGACTGTAATTATGTAATTATGCATAATTTCTGCTGGTTATAGTAGTAATTTGTAGTTATAGTAACTTCATGTAACATATGTAACAATGACACTGTGTAAAATAAAGTGTTACCCAAATATGACACACCAAGTATATAGTTAATTACAGCTTCTTTTCAGTTATTTATGGAAGTACATGGAAACATGAACACTAAAATAAAGTGTGACCACATAAAGCTATTTGTCTCAGTGTAACAAAGCGATTTTATCAACAGACAAAAATTGAACTCTGAAGTCATCGATTCCTCTGCTTCCTCCATCCACGTCATTCATGACTCTTTAATCTGTGCTTGTTTTGGCAGCATAGAGATATAATATACTAACTCAGTGTGTTTAGACAGCCTCTTCTTCAACTATGAAATTAGGTGCCCTCGTTTATTCTATGAGTACTGAAAGCCACAACCTCCAGTCAGCCAAAAAACACTGCAGGACAGTGGAGCAGTTGAAGTTTGAGAGATTTAGTGAGCCTTAGGGTGAATAGATGGCAAGGAGAAAAAACTCTGGCAAATTGCATCTAAAAGCTATTAAAAATATGGTGTATGACTTAGAGCAAACAATTAGCATCTCATCTCATTTCCCACTTTTCCATTTACATGCAGTTATGTCTTCTTTTATTCAAAACCGTCTTTTAAGCTACTATTTGCATAGTGAAGTTGCTATGCAACCGGAGTAGCAACAATTTTTTTCATATTGTGACATACATCTGAAGTAAACATTATCAAAAAATAAAAAAAAAGGGTTTCTATTTTTCTATTTCTATTTTCTATTCATCAGTTACAGATTGAATGGAGCTGATTGGATGCAAGCTTGTAGATTGTATAAAAGGGGCGGGGTTTAAGTGAGTGACATGATTATAGAAGTCTGGCATATGTCACCAAAAAGACGTCTGTCATTTCACTGGGAAATCTAGTTATGACATTGATTAAAAACGACAAACTCAAAAACAATTTAAAAAAAAATGAAACATGCATGGATGAATCCGTCACAATAAGATCAATAACATGCATTTAGAAAATAGGGTAAATTTTGTTTCATGCCGAACCAAAATGTAATGTATTTAGACACTCAAAGGGATAGTTCACCTAAAAATGAAAATTCTGACATTCTGGTTACCAACATTCTTCAGAATATCATATTTTGTGTTCAACAGAAGACAGATACAGGTTTGGGACAACTTGAGGGTGAGTAAATGATGACAGAATTTTCATTTTAGGGTGAACTATCCACACTTGAATGTCATTGCATTCGAAAACAATATCCAGCCAAGTGGCATCTGCAAAGAAATTATGTCTAGGCTTTTTCTTAGCACTAAGTTAATTTTACTTATTTAGACATCGTTGCGCTTATTTTTAACCAACAGGTCTCAAAAGTGATTTTTTAAATGTAGTTTAGTGTAGTTCAGCACATCAACTATGAATGTTAACGTTTAACAAGTAAGTGCCTACATAATTTTAATCTTCATTTTGAACGGTATATTAAAAGTAGACTTGTGCATGTGCTATCTGTTTTTTTTAATGCAACTTTTTTTTTTACTTCTTATCTAATAAAATGATATTCATTCAATTTTAAGTGTCGATTATTTTGGAGCAACTGTTAGATTTATTTATCTACTAACTCGCCACTTAGCATCAGATGCAATAGGAAAGCACCACAAAACGAAACTTCTCTAACACAGGCTAAGCATTGGGATCTGCTATTAATCTGCACTCATATTTCAAACAGAATGCGTCTTAGCGCAATCTTTTCGATCACAAACTAAATGCCTGAAATCACGGCTATCCACTCAAACAGCACTCAGTCAGCGGGAAGCTTAGTTCTGGTTTCCTTGACAGCGGAGTCAGAGGTCAAAGGTGATTCAGAGGCTCCAGACACACCACTTTCTACACTTTCCTACGCTACTCAAGACATCTGCTCCAATGGGAAAAATATAACCAAGCAAAGGCGCGCGCAATTTGCATGTGCACTGAACCCTATTGTGAGTGAGGTTAACTGAGGATGATCTACTCGCAGGTGCTACTGGAGGTTCATTTCTATGACACTGGTCTTTTATTATGAACACGTAAAACCAGAACTCTTTCATGAATACCGCAACACTTACTAAACACCATACGTTCAGGCAACAACAAACAAAGCTCGCGAGTTACGCATCAAAATACTGCATTTTCCTCACTTGTTTTGACAGCTGATGCCCTAATAAACAAACCACCTGGATTAAACAATTTATTAAATATTTGCAGTTTAAATACAGAAAGAATTAACAAGCTACTCACCTTGATAGCGGTCCAGAACGGCGTTCACATAATTTGCGATCAAAATCCTCCCTTCGTGCGCAACAGCATGGTCGCTTGGATATTTATCTTGAAATTGCTGATATGGCCAAAAAAAAGCAAAAGGGAAAACGGTCACATTTCTCGAGAGAACATTCTAACCAATGCATGGCATAACGAAATATTCGTCAAGTCTGCAGATCTAGTCACCCCGCAAAAATTACGATATTTATATACGTGAGGCGCACTGGTCACGGTTTATGATCCTAATATAGCTAGCATAGCCAGTTAGCAAAGAGCATATCTTGAGCTTAACCTTACATTACTGTATATGTCAAAAACTAGAGTGTATGAAACAATATTAGCAAGTTATTAGACTGCGACTCTTACTACAACGGGATGTCAAAATACCTTGCTGCCATTGCATTTTTTTAAGACACATGTCAGAGCAATGTAAGTTCATCGCGGCTATAACCCCACGTATACAACGTCAACGGTCATCCAATTCACGTCTCTGTGTTGTTTACTACCTCTCAAATGAGTGAATTCACACCAGGTAATTGGTACCACTAAACCCGCACTCTAATGAAACGGCTGATCTGTCCTGTCAGGCACATTTACTGGTATGGCTAGCTAAACCCCCGCGATCCGTCCACACGACTAGTAATGTAACGAAGCAGCCGCTGTTGGTGTGTTTCAGATTAGTAAAGTGTTCCCTTATCGCCCCGGTCGTCAATAAAAATCCAACAATAGCGTACAAACATCCTCTGGAGGACCAAAAGAAGCAGAATACAAAAATCTAACCCTCTTCAGGATGAGCCTTGCACGGGCTATTAAAAACACGAACTGTCAACAAAATGGCGGCTGCTGCGTTGAATCAACAGAGGACCCGAAATGGATCTCTCCCTCAAATTCTTCACCCTCTCCCCCGTCTTGTGTGCGGCGCTTGTTACCCGTGATAATCTGATGTGTCGCCCGAATCCCTCTCCGGGTCAGCGTTAGTCGAGCTCAGACGCGTCGGAATGGGCCTCTCTCGTTAATCGGGCCTCCATGTCTGCTAAGCCCGTATCGTTTCTGTCAGTACACCACGGGCATTCTCACAGTCAGAGCGGGGCGGGAGGGGAGGTGAGGAAAGGAGGGGGACGGGTAGAAGGGAGGGGAGTCGAGGGCAGTTGTCGAAGAACTAGGCTGTTCGACACTTTCTCTCTGCTAAATTGTACGGGGCATATTCAATTACAGACATTTGAACAACATACGGGCTATAATTGTTTTCCTCAGATGAAAATGTAGAGCAGTAACGTTGAATCACAAAAAGATTGACTCCTGAACAAGAGGGTCGTGTGTGTTGTCGTACGCTCGTGGCAGTGTTTACCCACAGTGAAATATCGAGATTCCCGTGGGAATCGTAGCCGTGAGGCGGGTTGTGTAATAGTATAAGTGAGCAGAATCCGTCATTAGGAGACCAGCAACTAATAGTTGTTTGTTTTGAAGGAATCTTTTAAGTGAAACGAATTGTTCTAGTTCACATTAAGAACATAACAAAGTTTTAAGGGGGGTTTTGATTGGCTGTCATTGTTAGATTGTTTATCACCTGAAAGTGATTCAAGTGATATTTAAAGACAAATTAATTAATAATAAGACTTTCAGTTAAACGACTTTTTTTAACAAGTCAGTTCAGTAAATTATTCAATGACTCACAAAACACACTCACTGACTTGACGCCACCTACTGGCCTAAGGAGGTACTCTAGAAAGGGCTACTGAAATCTTTTTAGTTGACAAATTCAAGTCTTGGCGTGCGTCCAAAATCGCATACTTTGTCTTTCTTGAGTAGGTACATATTTTGAATAAGTAATAACTTTACAACCTCTAAAAAAGTATGTTCTATATAGTATGAATATTTGTAGTATGAGTGTAATCTGGATGTACTACACCATGTTGTCATTGTGACCTATGTTGCTTCACTGCCATTCATAAATCCTCTCCCGTGGCCTCGTGGGATAGAAAAGTGTCCATTGTATGCACACTTCAGAATCTAGCCGGAAGTAGTAGGTCATCCGGGTGCTTTTTGCCTACTCTTTTATACTATTAATCAAAATCCCAACAACTATTGCGAAAAGGGCATCAATTATAGCCATTTCTGGATCCTGTTGTGTCATGTCATGTCAGTGTTTAAAAATATTGAGACTTCCGTGGATATTAGCTGTGGAGTGTTGTGTAACAGCATAAGTGGGCATAATTCGCAATAATTAGAGCAACAATGACCACTGAAACCTGCTTTTTTTATTTGACCTTTTACTCCATCCACACAAACTCCCTTTGAACTTTTGAATCAAGTTTGGAGGAAGTGGGATGGTGAAATATTCAGTTGTGCAAAACATATGTTTTTTTTTTTTTTACATTGATCTAAGTGACTGGTCAATTCTGCATTTACACAAGTGCCGAGTGTCTTATAATGTCAAAGGATTATCATGGGGACTGGTCCATGAAGAAATATGAATTGTCACGTGTCTCATTTACCTCTACCAATCATGCAGAAATGGCCTTGGTAAAACAAATGAAAATCAAAATTCCTGTTTTGTAACTAATTTGACGTGGGATGCAAATGAGATAATTAATCTGACTGACTGCATGGCATGAGGACGTGTCAAATATTAATAACATAAATTAATTAGGAAGCCACGTTCAGAAGCTTTCTCTTCATACAAAATCTAAATGACAGATCAATTTTGAAAAGCATATCTGCCTCCCAAAGGATGCAAACACAGGTCGGTAGGATTTTTTGTGTTTTTGAAAGAAGTCTCTTATGCTCACCTGCTTTTATTTGATAAAAAAATACAGTAAAAACAGTAATGTTGTGAAATACTATTACAATTTAAAATGTTTTCTATTTCTAAATTGTCATTTATTTCCTGTGTTGGCAAAACTGAATTTTCAGCATCATTACTCCAGTCTTCAGTGTCACATGATCCTTCAGAAATCATTCTAATATGCTGATTTGCTGCTTATTATTATCAATGTTGAAACTCTTTATTTTACATTATGTGGAAACCGTGATTGCTTTTTTTTCCCAGTATTGATTCATAGAATGATCAAAAGAACAGCATTTATTTGAAATATAAATCTTTTATAACATTATAAATGTCTTTACTGTCACTTTCAATCAATTTAATGCATCCTTGCTGGAAAAAAGTCATTAAAAAAATCGTACTGACCCCAAACCTTAGAAAGGTGTATGTAAAACTAAACACTATACAAAACTCTCAATCATGATTAATTTATGGAATTATGTATGGTATACCAATACCATATTATATACCAATTATGGTATATAATATGATTATTAATCACAATTCTATCATGAGTCTTCAATCCAATACTAGGCTTAAATATTTGAGATTATTAAATATTATGTAAAATAAATGTAAACACATTGTTTTTCCGCCATTAGGTTGAATTATTTATAATATATCAGCCATCAAGCACCCTGAACTCAAGCTATTAACAGTTGAAAACCCCATATAGTTCAGTCTAAAACACACAAAACTCGTAATAAATTATTTTATTTATTTGCTTTGAGAGTGCAATATGTAATAGGTTGGCTTATAAAAGTGATGTGCCTTTTTTCTAGTTATTTATTGCATTATTTTTCTTGTAAACATTTTACGTTCACATTTGAGATTGAATGACATTCAAAATGCTCAAAGGCCATATTGTGAAGTGAACATTCTTATAAATGGGATATCTCAATATCAAAATATGGAGCAGAAAGTCAAGGAACCCTGAGAATGAGGACAAAAGCACCCAAAGGAACATCATACAGCTTCAAGATATCATACACTAAGTACTTTTTTTTTTTTCAAATCTATCTACAAAAACCCCAAAACCTTCACAAAAAAAACTATATGTAGCAATGTAAATCAACAACAACCACAAAACAGAACTCTAAATCTTCCTGTTTCTATGATACCTCTATGATACCTCTATGAGAGCGAAGGCATGTGTGAAGCAGATGTCATCCATTGACAGGTAAGGGAAAGTGAACTGTGCGCTGACTTCTTTGTGAGTTATTGAAACGAGAGCTCTGAAGAAGCTATAGGGTAAACGTGTGCCATGCCATTAAATATGCATGTGCAACTTGAACCGTATCCCCTGAGGCATCTGTATCATCTATCTCAGCGGTTGTGAGCTCCAGTCCTGCGGGCCCACCGAAGAGACTGTGTTTATTCCAAACCTGGGATTATCAAAACTGAAGTCAAAGTTGAAATGTGTTTGCTCAGGTTGGACTGTAAACATCCTCGATGGGATTTTAGTTCACAAACATTATACAAACAAAATGAACAGATATAGATGCTTATCAAACAGATATTGTTTCAAACAGGGTTGTCTGAATTAAAATGTCTCTCGAAATAGAAGGCACTTGACTGGAAGGTCTTTTTAGGGGCTCCAAGAAGCACTGATGCACATGGCTATGGTGCTTCTCCTTGTCCTGGATTGATCAAACTAATCAAGGAAGGAAAAGGAGGTTAAATAGTCTCAAAGGTGCTACGTTCCTCTACATTCGTCGGTGAGGGGATTGCCTCAGGAGGTCCTGTCTGTGGCTGGAAACCCCAGTCTTCACCATCCAGACTTTTCCGGCAGACAGGGCAGGTGTCGTGCTATTAACACAAAACAGCACAAAATGAGGACAGAAGAGTAATTTCTTTTTCGTTAAATTTTTTTCATACGCTACCGGTCAAAAGATTGGGGTCGCTATGATTTTTTTTGTGAGAAAATTGTACTTTTATTCAGCGAGGACACATTAAATTGATCAAAAATGACTCTAAAGACAATGTTACTAAAACATCTCAAAAATTAAATGCAGTTCAATCATGACAACTCTCGGAATATAGTTAAACAGCATTTATTGATTAGAATGGAATGTAAATAGGTTTAGTCTTGGAGGGCTAGAACTGCTACGCTGCTGCTGTTGCGTGAGTAAAGGCTACTCCTGAAACATGCACATAAATACAGTGAATAGAATGCAAGCTGCTATAAAGGGAAGTAGGGAGTAGGGCTGTCACTTTTGTGGAAAAATCCTGATCGGTTTTTGAGACATAAGTGTTCATTGAATCGATTGTAAAATCGATTTTCCATGTCTAAAGACGCTTCCATTTTCAACACCAAATACAGGCAAATCCACGGACACCTAACAGGCATTAGGACGAGCGTAAAGAGGCGCTTGAGACGCGCACAAGTCGCAATATTTCTGATGATTTATTGGCGTGAAGTTTCGTGAACAATGATAAACAGGAGCGCAACATTCAGGGATTGAAATTAACACCCTACGACCCGCCAAACGCGGGTAAAAATGAACTTTGGCGGGAAACGCTGTCAAATCACGAGCCAATCTGGCGTGTGTTTCTGTTTACTCACTTTGCTGGGGAAGTTCGTGTACGACAAATCTGCGCGGATTTAGCGCAAATACGCAACTCGTGAGTCCTCATCATAGACTGTAAAAATGTCCTCATGATATATTAAATACAGCGTATTGCACAGAATCTGCGCATTTCTGGCTTACTTGAACACACACACACACACGTCACTAAGCAACAAATAACGGCTCGCTTGTTCACTTGCATTGAAGTAATAGCGAATTTGGTTAACAGAAAAGACATTGTTATTTTACAGCATCCTACATGTTCTGATACTGTATTGATCTGTCCATCTAAAACACATTTTTGGTTAAAAAAAAAAAAAAAAGCTGTTAAAATCGATTAAAATCGAGTGTTGGTTGGTCCGATCGATTTTGCAATCGATTTTCGAACGTAAAGTGACAGCCCTAGTAGGGAGAAGCCCTGACAGATCTAGGCAGGTGGTGCTGGGGAAGGTGGAGGCCCTGGAGGGCTAGAAAAAAATCCCATGGTGGACGGTGCACTGACTTGGTCAGCTTTAAAGAGTCCTGAAACCCCCTGTTTCAGAAGCAGTCAGTTCTCACTACTGTTTTGAAAAATGCTACAAAAGGTTGAGTGCTGAGTGGAGGGGGAGACTGACAACACAGCAACGCTCTCAAAAAAGTTTCAAATTATCCCGTTTTCTCCTACAATCAAAACTAATGGATGGTAACATTGACTTCTATGATGTTCAACACACATAACTCTCATAAAATTCGGTTTAGGGTTTTATGACTCTTTATGAGAACAAATCAGCTGCTCTGAAGTTTCCTGACTGAACTATGTATTTCTTGTATTTCAATGAATCCTGTTTTTAACATAATATTGAGGAATGTTTCTTGGGCAACAAATCGGCATATTAGAATGATTTCTGAAGGATCATGTGACACTGAAGACTGGAGAAATTATGCTGAAAATTCAGATTTGCCATCACAGAAATAAACTGCATTTTAAAAATACATTAAAATAGAAAACATTTATTTTAAATTTTAATAATATTTCACAATAGTACTGTTTTACTGAATTCTTGATCAAATAAAAGTAGCCTTGATGAGCATTAGAGACTTCTTTCAAAATCAACCCCAAACTTTTAAACGGTAGCATAGGTTATTTTAGCACATAATTTAGTAATCCATGACCTACAGTTTTCAAATATCATTAACGTCTGAGCACATTTCAAACCTGTCACCTCAAAAAGTCATGTTTGTGGGATGACTGGATGTAATGTTGTAGAGAGTCTCTTCAAGTAATGTTAACCACAATGTTTATTGCGCTCATAAATTCGAAAACTGACATTTTAAAAAACCCAGTGGAAATTCCCGAGGGTGAATTAGACTTCGGGTTGGTCTACAAATTGACGTCATGACTGACCGCCTCTACAGGCTTTGATTATTAGTCAATTAGAGTAAGGTTGTTTTTCCTATGTCCACCACTAGAGGTCCTTCCAAACATTTTTGCTTGTTAGTCAAATATAACCAACGATTACACATGGCCACCACTATTTACGACAAGAAGCAGGCAGCACTAAATTAAGATTATGTTTCGGTTTCATAAACATGAGTCTGATGACAGAAGATCCAGCGCTAAGGTCGTTTTATGAGACTCATACCAGTTGAAGCCAGGGCACAATACAGTTGCTGTGAAAGTAGTGCAGACAGGGCAGCTGTCGGACAGATTCCCCTACAGAGTATTCCTCTCTACACACAGGGCATTCCAGCCGGCATGCTGTGAGAGAGACGGGGGAAAATATGCATGGATGAACACACAAGAAAAACGGAGAAAGCAATTGTGAAGTGCTGCATCCCAGTTTACAAAATATGTACAGTACGTTCCCATTAAAGTGCCCCATTATAATTTTTCGAATATTACCTTTCATGCAGAGTGAAATATAGCTGTTTGTAAATGTAAAATGTCTGCAAAGTTTCAAAGATCAAAGTGCACGACAAATAAAGCTATTGTCTCCTAAAATAAAGAATAAATTCGAAACTGCCGAAATGAGTCGTCAGGCGGTAGACCAATAACAAGAGACTGGGCCAATCAGAGCAGAGTAGGCTTGTGGTAAGAAGGGGTTTAGAGTAGTGATGGGCGATACCACTTATTTTGTTTTCGATACTATACCGATACTTTCAAGGCCAGTATCGTCGATACCGATACCAATACGATACCTTTAAACTGAACTTTTAAATTTGAAAATTTCTTAAATTATCAAATTACAAAGATTAAAATGGGTAATGATACCCATTATACATTATATTTGAAAGGCATTTTAACATTCAATATGCCTTAATTGGAATTTATTAGATTATATTTTTATTTACACATGGTTAAAATGTTTACTTGTAGTGGTAACCATGTAAATCTACAAAATATTATAGGCCTATTTGAACTATGGTCACTGTAATGTTCATTTCCATAAGGGACTGCCAGTGACAGGCAGTTGCACCAATAAAATGTAACCTTTTTATTCTGACAGTGTATGATTTATATTAAAATTAGTTACAGAATAGAACATCAGTATGAACTTTTAACTTTCAATTTAAAACAATTTAATTGGACAAACTATGTAGGCTACAATTTGTTTATTGTGAAATAGCTCAAATATATATTTTTCTGTCTTCTGTTAAGCATTGTTTGAATCACTGATCTATATAATGACAATAGATTAGTGGTTTGAATGCATTGTTAGCAGTGAGTGAACGCTCTCTATGATTGATTGGTTCTGACTTGCAGCATTTGTGTGTGTTCAGTTCAGATAAGCAGGGAAGTGGTTCTACACAATTATTCACTAACATAGGTTATTCATCCAATATGCATTCAATATGCATATTGTACGCATTAGATTTCTTGTCAAATAAACAAAATCACTGGTAAAAAAAAACAAAAAACCTGTAGTATCGATATTTTTATTTGAGTATCAATACTTTCCATTCTCGACATCAGTATCGATATATCGATACTTTGTATCGATACGCCCATCACTAGTTTAGAGAGACTCAATCTTCAAATGAACCGTTTTCAGCACGAACCTTTGAGAAATTAGGTGATGTGCAATGTATATTATGAGAAAATTAAAGTGTTTTTTGACCTTGGATAGAAGTAAACCTATTGTAGATATGTTTATTTGTACTTGTTCTATTGTAAACCTCCAAAACAAAATTAGGAAACTTTAAAATAGCATAATAGGGACACTTTAAGTTATGAAAACGTTCTTTCTGAATGTTCAAAATGTTTGTTTTTTTCTGTTTTAAAAATGTTTTTTCTTGCTTATTCAAACGTAAAGGGAACATTCAAATTTATAATTATGTAAACATTATGAGAACCGTTACTTATGTTCCCATTAAGTTATGAAAATGTTATTTCTGAATGTTCTCTGAACATTCTGAAACAAGTAACAACATTTAAAACAAGTTAGACCAAGTAAAACGTTTCAGAAAAATGTTTAAATAACGTTTTTGTGCAAAAATTTTGAGAACGTTATTAAAGACTGGATGACTTTGAACAAACATTCTATTAATGTTACTGGAAGAGCATTTGTTTATAATTTTGAGAGAACCTAGCAAGAAAGTTCCAAAGTCCTGAGAACGTTACCTGTCATCTGGGACGTTTTAAAAATGTGTGACTGAATAAACAAACTGATTTGTAGCTCAGCAATCAATTATTTGATGGGGAACATGTGAGTCTCTGGAAACATTTGACATGAATATGGCAAATGCACAATGCACTGCTGTCAGAATCATAGAGATTCCTCTTGTTTTAACACTTTCCAATTCACCCTCTTAAATTTATCATACTCAATACAATAGACTGCCAGGAAAAGCAAGAAAAACCACTTCCTGGAGGTGACCAGAAGTGTGTGAACAGCCCTGTTTTGCTTTACAGCACTTAAAATGAAGTGTGCATGGTGACTCAGAGGATTATGGGAACTTACCAGCCTGTTCGGAGGAGATGCTAACAGTGGGGAGAGATGAGATCATCTCCTTCTCGGCAGGAGGGGGGCCGGTATTTTCAGACTGACCAAGCAACTGGAAGAGAACAGAAAAAAAACAAAACAGAATATTTCTAATGCTTCTTTAATTTTGGTAAAATAAAAGAAAAAATCTAGCTTGGGGACAAATTTAAGTGGCAACAGGCAAAATACTGCGAAGACTAATGAGGCTAAGTGCAAAAAGGTTGAGGACATGATGAGTCATATCATTAGATGATGTCACCCATGACGGTGTGACTAACCTGTGTGATGATCACATCTAAACCTCCTTGTCCCCAAGCATAATCTTCAGGGTTAGAGTGTAGCATGCTAGACCTGAGAAACAGGTTATTGATAAAACATTGGATAGATCTGTAGATATCGTCTTCACATATAGTAATAAATGCATTTGTAGGTCAAAGGGGAACATGAATATGTTTTGTTGGTCCTGGAACAACAGTGCTGTCAAACAAACAAAGGTGATGGGTTGATAAGAATATTATTTAAGCCCAGCCAAACCTGAAATCTGATGAATTGATTGATTTACAGGAATGTTATTTCAGGAACATATTCCACTTAAAAGAATCACAGTAAACCACATAAACATACCATGAGGAGGGTTGGGAACCTGCACTGTCAGAACTGGAAAACAGACCAGCCAAGAACTGCTGGACAATCCTTAAAGAAACAAAGACAGTTTTGTTGCATTTAAAAAGAAAGAGTTAAAGTGTATAATATCAGAATATCAGTCTTTATAATAATTTTTTTTTAAAGAAGAAAAAAAAAAAATCCACAAAAGCAGAAATTGAATGGAGACATGGATGTCTATTTAAAAAAAATTCTTTACAAAAATGCCTGTCTTTGTAGAGTTCTAGATAAATTAAGAAATTCTTTATTT